>NC_137054.1:57273870-57447574 GCF_032717465.1 Coenobita brevimanus
CTGTATTATAGTAGCCAGTACACGTTTGTCCAGTACTATTACATCCACTACAGTTGGTAAAATATAAAATAATGTATTACTGTAGTATATCTCCAAAATGGGCCAAATCCGAGGAGTTGTTCTATACACTAGGCGTCCTATAATTACCTGTGAAGCACGCGGGATATTGAATATTAGGAACATTTTATACACTACCCAGTACGCCTCGTGACCTTGTGACATGTTCCAGTCAATTTGCAGTATTGCACTTCCCCTGATGACGAAGATGACTATATATGTCATGTGTGACAATGAGGGATTTATGATGGAGGTTATAGAGATTCCCTCAGATTAGACCTATACAGTCAATTCCTTTCAATCTCGTCTATACACCATAACTTAAACCCCTTATTATTCAGGAGGGATCTACGCGGGATATTCTTATGCTCAACACAGAACATTTTAACACATATATTGCCAAAAATCAGTTATTAGTCCCAGAATATTATAATTACATATGCATATACATACACTTAGTTTGTGCCCCAGGTATACATTATACATAGCAATACTTCTAGACTCTTTATACTTCTATTGAACTTGCAACACTTGACACTGTAATATAGTTAAACCACTGCCTGATAGTATAACTACAAACACTATTCTTTGAATTTCTAGTTTGGAATCCATACTCCAAAAAAAACACTGTGAAAGCAATGTAAATATATAGCGCATACGAGCTTTTCTCCCATGCTGGTTCGATGATATTCTGAGATGCTGTCATTTATTATTTATAAACACACACACACTTATATATTTATATATCATATTTATATAATTATATTATATATTAGTTTAGTCATTCTATTTATATAAATTTTTACTCTATATACAACCTTGTTTCTTCAGTACTCAGTAGTTAATTTTTCTCAGGCATTCACTCTCTCATGTATACTAGCTTAGAGAGCGAAGCTACCACTTTCATTACTTCATCTATAATATATATTACTTGTATATCTATATATTACTCTTATATTATACTTTATCTATACCTCTTCTTTCAGTACTAGTAGTTATATTTTCACTCCAGAATCATTGTTCTCGTGTATACTAGCGTAGATAGGGCTGTCACTTCTTCATTACTTTCACTCCTTCATTACTCATAGTATATATACTCATATTCTTATATTGCTACTTATTTACATTTCTATTCCACATTCTCTATTTTATTTACATTATTTACATCTATTTTACTTACACTTTTATGCACTGTCACTTGCAGTAACTTATAAAACTATTTTCCACTGTTCAGTATATATTTACATTCATTGCTTTCACTTGCTGTTTACACATAATTTACATTTTCATTTGCACTTGAGACCAGAAAGATCATAGTCACTGTCCATCATTATCTTGATAAATTAGCTCAGTTCGTATTTCTTCCTTGCAGAGTCACTTAGCCCTTTTACAGCCTTCCTTCCACACACCCTTTAGTAGGAGTAGAGGTCACAGGGACCTTTGCACGGGCTAAAAAAGCAGAGGAATTGGACAGACGCGAATCTGACGATCTTCACCTTGATGGCAGTACCCCTGAGAGAACCATTCCTCATCTGGACCTGTCAGTGAAGAAACTCTAGTCCGTGTGGTGACAACTGCTAATGCATACGCTATGAAATGATTGGCAGGAAATCTTAGACTCATAATAAATTAGGTAGTTCCAGGTGAATGTAAACTATCCTTAGGCTTCTCCTTCCTTTCATATATAATTTTTATTATGAGAACAGTCTTAATCTCAGCTTGTATTTTCAAGGGAAAATTAAAACTGAGTGCACGTGAGGTGTTGCCAGTGATAATTAGCCTTCCAGGTGCATGGCACTATCAATACACATACCTTTTTCTCTTCACTCAAATTATTGTATGGACCTCATTATATTATAAACACTAAACTAATAGGCACAATGTTTGTTCATTACTCTGATGAGGGAAAAATCACTGTTACCCACAGAGGCAGGCATGAGTCACTTTAGATCATGAGTAGGACACAAAACATTGTCAACCAGTATGGGAGAGAGGTGCATCTTCCTTTGAACAGTTTGTTGGGGACATCTTTGCCCAAGAACCTGACAGATGAGATCAGTTGCACCTGAGCTTCTGTTAGCATTCAGACTGACACAGGTGCATGGGTCGCACCACGGAGATAGCCCCTTGTTCATAATGCCAGAATCAGTCATGAAAGTGACTTCCCATGACTGGAGGGTCATTCATGAAGACTGATTCTAAAGGGTGTGGTACAGTCTCAGACTTACTAAATCGACTTCAACTATTCACGCTCAGGACTTTCTTGTTTCTCAAACACTTGAAATTTTGCTACTCCTCTGGCTGAGAATATGCCATATGCGTACCGATGCTCTCTTGTTGGCAAATTAATGACAAGGAGGCAGCTGCGAGTAATGACAAGGCAGAGATATATAGTGAGGAAGAGACTGAAAAGCCTTCAGACAGCAAGGGAGGGCAAGATGAGCATGCAAATAATTATCTCACTGCCTCAGTTCACCGTAACAGAGCTGGTAGCCACCATCAAGGATACACCAGAGCGTGCCAGAGGTATGATGATTTAAAATTATGGCTTCTTTAGATATGTGTCATCCTATATATATACAGAAATTCACAATATGCTCTCTCTCACACACACTTACACACATACACACACACACACACACACACACACACACACACATACAGTACTAATAAGAGAAGGTGAGTAGTGTTATAGAAGAGCATAAAGCAAATGGGCACACGTAGAAGAAGAAATATCATAGCTTAACATATAGAGATCATCCAGGAAGAAAGGGAATATGAAACAAGAAAAAATGGAAGAATATGTAGTGAAAATACTGAAAAAAAAGAGAAAATAGTGAGAGAAACTGTAGAAAGGAACAGATGTGTGGTAGTATTTGGAAACAGGGTATATATATATATATAAAGGTGTCTCTCCAAGACTTCATAATAGATACAGCTTTACATGATGAGAGGAATATTAGCAAGATTTGTACCATTGAGGAGACAAGTGGGTAAACAGAAATTGAGGAAGTAAGGAGGATAGGGCCTTATGAAGAAAGGGGAAACAAGACCAATGAGAGACAAGTTTACATCAGAAAGTGTAATAAATGAAGATACTTAACATTCCCTTTCAATGCGGATCGTCGCGCTTTACAAAAGGACATAATGGCACTGGTCAAAGGCGCAATATGCGATTCTAGTAAATTTAATGAATAACTTACAACAGGCAGGCTCCAGCTGTCTCCATCAGCCACCGCTCCTCCTTTCATTCTATGAACTCTTTCCTTTAACACTGACCTCAGTTGTTGCCAAGTCCTTATGTGCGGGTGACTATACACTTCCACTCTCAATAGCTTTCTTTCCATGCCTGGCTGTGAGCAAGGCAGCGCTCTGAGCGCTCAGAACTGTAAATCTGCGTCCCTCTCACAAGCAGTTTATGCTACTAGGAAACGCTTTGTTTCTCCAGTTGTAACACTAGCTTTTTCTCTTGGATTTTGCCCCTGTTTGCGTCAGTTTACTGCAGGCTTTCAAAGTGACATTATGGGGAAGTTCTAGCTCTTCCCAGTCAGTGCAAGCGGTCGACAGGAACGAGAATAAAGTGGCGGGAGAAGGCAGAATAAAAGCGCGCCGTGGTGATTTCACTTGGGAGAGTATGATTTTTCCACAATATATATATATATAATATACATATATATATAGATATATATATATATGAATATATATATATATATGTTGGGGCCACCTAACTTCAGTGACTTATTGAAAGGACAATTCCTAAAAAATTGTAAGTATAGGAAGTTATACTTCTGACAGAATGGGTAGTATAGAAGGGGCTGGTAGAAACCCTGGAATATATCAGTTACTTGTATTACCCAATTTTAAGTCCACAAGTCCTTGGGTAGTCCACGAAAGATCAACACCTGTCTCTAGAAAGCTGAATGTAAGTACTATCTGCCATACCAGTATAATGTTCTAGGGTTAATCCTTATTTTTTATATATATTTCCTACAGGTACTCAGACTGGCGATACAACCCCACTGGCTGTACATATAATCAAAGTGAATATTAAATTTCGTGGTTCCTGCAAATATAAGTAACCTTAGGCAGGGATGGAAAATATTATAATAAGAAAAGATCTGAACGTGAAGAAGAAAGAGAAGTTTTAAAATCATTAAAGGAAGAAAAGGAAAAAAAAGATAAGAGGACTCTGAGGAAGGTAATACTTTTTTTTGGAGAGTATTGGAGTTATGAAAGTAAGGAAATGGTATTTAAGGAAATTGAAGAAACCAAGCACTGCAACTAGAAAGATCAGGAAGTTGGAGGAAGTGTCACATGGACAGAGAGTATTTTGAAGAGAAGAGTGGTATTAAAAACTGGAAAAAAGCCACTAATTTGAAGGTGATATATACTAATGTTGATGGTTTCATATCGACATCGAAATTAACAGATTTCCTTGAGAGAACATGAACCTCCCTGTCTGTCATGTTCTTTTGTAGTGAGACCTTAAATTAAGAGAATGATATTGATGTTCATTTGGGATAGATGGTTATACAAACTGTGGAGAAAAGACAGAAAAGAAAAAAGGAGAGTGATAGCCATAAGAACAAATATAATATGTATGTATACATCGCACCTGGAAATGGGAGAAGGCCTGGGCTGAAGTGATATATATGTGAAATTAGAAACTGGAGAGAATGTTAAGAGAGATATGGCGGTAGTGTCATGCTTCCCTGCCATTCAGGACGAGAGCATGGAAGGATGACATGAGTTAACCATATCCATGGGCTCTGTCAGATATGCAAAATACCGTATTCTCAAGGCATGTAAGACGCACTTTTTGTCTCAAATTTACCTTAAAATATCCCCATGCGTCCTGCACGTTAGACCAAGGCAGGTTAGTTTAGCTCCCACCGAGAAGAAACTCTTATAAAGATGATCATCTCATCACAGCTTAACAACCACAGGTGTTTTCTACAGTACGCAGACTTGATTTGATATTTAAAAAATAATATACACTACTGTGTATATGCAGCAGATTTAAGAAAACACGTGAGATCAGAAACATACAAAACCTTCAAGGGTTTGTTTACAACTCAACTGCATTAACATTGTGAAGATATTTAGCGGTTTAGCAATTTAACAGTTTAGCATCTGCACTATTCCAGCAAGGTAACGTACATGATCACTGGTGAACTGTCTGCTAACCTTCTGAAAGGCAATCATGACCACTTTGCTTGCCATCCATTCACTAACTAGCAAAGCAATCATACTGGAGAGATGCTGGCTAGTGTAACTGCCAAGTCATCAAAACAGACTATCGTCACGTATGGAAATTCAGTAACCCTAATTAGGTCAGTTACTTTTGTGACAGTTTGTGAGTGTATATATGCAGCAGATATTAAAACACGCAAGTTCAAGAACACAAAGCATTCACGGTTTATTTTCAGCTCAACTGGCCAATACCGTCAAGGGGTTTAGCGGTTTAGCAAATTAGCAGTTTAGTGTCTAGCGTACACCCTACTCTAGCAAGCTAACGTGCTCGCTGGTGAACTGTCTGCTAACCTTCTGAAAGGCAATCATGACCACTTTGCTTGCCATCCATTCACTAACTAGCAATCATGCTGGAGAGATGCTGGCTAGTGAAACTGCCAAGTCATCAAAACAGACTTTCATTATTACGTTATGGAAATTAAGTAAACTTTCTAATTAGGTCAGTTACTTTTGTGACATTTTGTGAGTGTATATATGCAGCAGATATTAAAACATGCAAGTTCAAGAACACAAAGCATTCACGGGATTGTTTTCAGCTCAACTGGCCAATATCGTCAAGGGATTTAGCGGTTTAGCAACTTAGCAGTTTAGTGTCTAGCGTACACCCTACTCTAGCAAGCTAACGTGCTCACTGGTGAACTGTCTGCTAACCTTCTGAAAGGCAAGCATAACCACTTTGCTTGCCATCCACTTACTAACTAGCAAAGAAGCCATACTGGAGAGATGTTGGCAAGCCAACCTGACAAGTCATCAGAATTGATTTTTGTCGCATATGGAAATTCAGTCACTCCTCATATGGTTGGCTTCTCTTAGCAGACATTCTGTTTCATGCCTGACAAGAGAATCGTAGAAGGAACAGTCTTATTATACCAATAGCGAAAAACAGGAAAAACAGTTGTAACGTTAAACAGTACTGCCTGAAGTTACAGCTTCACTTTTTCAGCCAAGTGAAGTACTTTAGCAATGTCTATGGAACCTCAGTGACACACCCAATTACAGTATTTTGTTATGAAAATAGGATAAAATTCACTGAGTAGCATAACTGATGCAATATCTGAAATAGCAGTGCCTGACGGGCATTCATTTCATAGCTGCCTGCCATTTCTGCTGTATTCTTAGCAGATATGTCACCAGAATGATTGACAGCGCTTCACTCTCTGCACCTCTGCTGCCTAAGCAAAGCTCTCATGATCGTGGGAATGGGGATCATTTAGGCCGTAACGTCCAAATTTGTTAGGTTAGGTTAGGTTAGGTTGTAAAATCATTTTGCCATATTTGGACGCACGGCTTAAACGACTCATGAATCCTAAGGTGTAGGTGAGAGTTTGGTGTGGGTGTAGTTAAGGAAGTAGAAGTGGGAAGAGTCAGGCTAGGGAACTGATAGTCCGCTTAATATAATCCCTTCAGCCCAGCAATGTATTTTATAGGGTAGTTTATTCATGCTCGCCATATGATTTTATTCAGTTCAAGGAAACATGTACTGAGGAGGTTAATGTGGGCTGTATCAAATGCCCTAAGTCTGAATATCGCCTTGTGCTCGGTTAAAACGAATTGCTGTTAAAGTCGTATGAAGTGTGGTATAAGCAATTCAATGGATGGTACTGAGGACCATTTACTGTATGAGAGTGACAGTGAAACAGGATGATGACCGTGGGTGATGACTTCCAGTGATGCTTCAGGACTCGGGGGAAGTAGTGATGAATTCTCAGGATTTGAAGACGAGTGAAATTTTCACCATGTCAGTAATATGAAGTGAATATAGGTTTTAGGTGATCATGACAGATGCAACCATGGAAAATTTAGGATCAATGGTGCTGTACACCTTTAGTCTTGCACTGACGATGTTTGGATGAATAAATTGTTTGAGATGTTTCATGTCCTTAAGTGATGATATTTATATTGAACAACCAAATACATTTTGATGTTTTTGGCATATAATAAAGCCACTGGGTACTCCAAAATGGACTGATGATGTAAAATGTTTTGTGAGGCGAGCTGCATGTTGCATGTGGTGTGTACATGTGTGCATGTGTGTGTGTGTACCATAGCGACTAGGAGGCAGCAGTGTTAAGATTCACAAATGGATGTTTTCACAGTACTCAAATGTTTTGAGATGGATGTCTGTTTTTAGCAAATTCTGCAAGAGAAATATGCATTTTTAATTGTTGATGCTGCAAGGAAAACAGCTGACAGTAATGGAGTGATACTGGGAGAAGAGGATTGAGACAGCTGTCTAGCGCTTGGGATGCAGCAGTGTTGCTAAGAGATAGTTTCTCACCCATTCCTCAACATGTTTTGAGATCAATGTCTGTTTTTAGTAAATTGTGATCAGTGAAGAACGTATTTTTAACTGTTGATGCTGCAAGGGAAACATCGCCACAGTGAGGAAGTGATACTGAGAGGAAGGGGTAGAGACTCGCTGTCTAGGCGATCTGGGAGGCAGCAGTGTTACTACAGATGTAACAATGGATGTTTTCACCATAATGGGTGACATGTGCTTGAAATGAATGTTTATAGTAAATTATGATCAGTGAAGCATGCATTTTTAATTGTTGATAAGCTGCAAGGCAAACATAGCTGACAGTGAAGGAGTGATACTGAGAGAAGAGAGTAAAACAGCTGTCTATATCCTGTTCCCAAGCAGCCTTGCTATATTGAACTTTGGTTGTGAAAACATTGTAATTTGTGTATTTACAAGTGCTACAAATTTTTTATATTATTTGTGGAGGTAATTACAGGTTAGTTAGAGTGCATGATTAATGATGGTAGTCGTCTGATATTGTGCTTGAGTCAAGGCAATTGTGAGGTGAAATCTCCAGTAACAGGTGTGGAATATGACGTGGGTTCCCTTTTAGGATAAATGAACTGATGTGAACATTCATTGTATTTTATGTTTTCGTTTCAGTGAATGAAAGAATAGAGTTTATTGACTTTACATTTGTGGTTTTAAATTCATAAAATATTAAAAACAGTGTTTATATCAGTTTACTGATACATATTTATCAACAAAGTTGAGATGGCCTCGTGGTTTGAAGTCAGGTTTTGTTAAGACGGGGTTTTGTTTTCTCTTTTCCTGTATCATTCTTTGTACATAAAAGAAGAAACTAAAGGATGATGAGCAGTACTGAATAGATTCTGAAAGGTGAGTGTGTATCTAAGTGATAGTGGCTCATATCAGTCACGTTTTGTCAAGAAGGGGCATTGTTTTCTTTTCCTGTACCATTCTTTGTATAAAAAAAAAAGAAACCAAAGGCTGATGATCAGTAATGAATAGATTCTGAAAGGTGAGTGTGTATCTATGTGGTAATGGCTCTTATCATGAAACCTTACTGCAGTCTTGGTTGGGGCAAACTTTTTTTTCACAGAACTGCCCTGCCAGAATTAAGGTGCGTCTTTCACAATGCTGCATCTTACATGCCGCGAAATACGGTAATTAAGGGACTCCAATCGGATTGAGCCGGTGAGGGTTTATATCCAAGAGGTTTGTTGGTTTATTGCTCATGTAATGCCACTCAGTGATGAGTGAGGGTAGTCACTCTCATCTTAAATGTCAAGACCAACTTGCCTAGCCCCTGGCTCCTATGCTCCTCTTGGGGCAACATAAGATTGGATGATGGATGGATGGATACATATATATATATATATATATATATATATATACACACTCAAACCTTGAGTACTGCGGGCAATAGGGACTGGACAAGGACCGTGGTACTCAAATCCGCATCACTCAGACAATATGTTTACATGTATAATGGTACAATGTGTTCTGGAGAAGTTTGCGAACTCTCATTTAACTCCTTCTTACATTCACCTAACGCCACGTTAGCAAGCAATTCCTCATCTTGCACTCCACTCATTAGGGCAAAACATTGAAAGAGATATAACTGTTGTAATTAAAAATATCAATGGTATTAAAAATAGCATTAACAAAAACAAAATTTTGGCTGCAATTCCCTTTTGTTGATTTTTAGCCCTCGGCATTTTCCCATCCCTATCCCCCAACCCCAATGTTGTTGTCAGTTCTCGGGCCCTTTCTCATATCATGTGGCTTTCAGGAGAGACCTTAGGCCAAATGGTTAGACAAAAAGTTATGGGTCTGGCAGTTTTAGGGTACGAAATAGAACGAAAATTTGTGCTAACAAGAAAAAACTACTTTCATCCTTGTGTTCTCGTGAGTTAGCGTTCAGTTTCACATTTTTCGTTTGATATCGCATTTCCCAATGCATTTCTGATAGACTAAACATATGGCTAAACTGCTCAATCAGTTCGAAATGTGTTGTGAAGAGCGATACCGAACAAAAAATGTGAAACGAAACACAAACTTGGAGAACACATGGATGAAAGAGTACCTTTTTTCTGGTTTGCAAACATTTTCGCTCCATTTTGTTCCCTAATACTGCCAGACCCGTAAATTTTAGACTAACTATACGGCCTAACGTCTCTCCCAAAGGCCACATGATACGAGAAGGCGAAACTTTGACAACGTCATTGGGGTTGGGGGGGCGGGAGTAAAGTACTGTGGAGCTACGTATCAAGAAAAGGGTGCTCAGTGGAGGTGGTGTTGACCCAGTCCAACTTCTGTTTTTGTTAATGCCATTTTTAATACCACTGATGTTTTTAATTACAACAGTTATATCTCTTTCAGTGTTTTACCTGATGGTGCGTATAGGTGTAGGTAAAGTACGTGGGGTAGGATGGTAAAAAGGGGTAAAAGTGAGAGTTTGCTTTCTCTGACGCTCCACATAACGCCATATAAGCTTCTCAGTCAGTTTCAGGTCAACATATAAACCTTCACAGCTGCCAGGATTGCATCACTTCCGGTCCTTCCAAATCGTTATGATGGTGCTTTCTTTTATGCTATTTTTTTTTTTTTTGCCATTTTGGTAAATGTACGCTTTACTTAAAGCAGTGGAAGAACCTTACCAATTCAGTTAATATTCCTCCAGTTTGTTTTCTGTATTTTTCTGACTATTTTCAGGGTGGTAAATTACCTTTTCCTGCTGAAAAATTTCCCACTTTTTATCATCACGTTCCTTAAGCCATAACATGATTGTCTTGATGTACTCAAAGGTGATTTTCGTCTCCCAACTTCCCAACTGGATGCTAGGTTAGGTTAGGTTAAATTATAAGGTATAGTTAAGCTAGGTTAAGTCAATGGTTTAAACACTTGTAGGTTAGGACAGGCCCAAATTTCTGCCGTAACCCTGAAGTGTCAAACAAGATGACAGCTGAATACACAGCTTAAAACAACGGGGAAACAGATTTAGCATGAAATCGTTTATTTACCTCCTGCAGCTAGTAATCCGACAAACATAAGACTATCAGGAAGAAGAACGAAGAATGTGAAACTGAATGCTCACTTACACGAGCACATGGATGGAAGTATTTGTGTGTGTGTGTGTGTGTGTGTGATTAGCAAACATTTTCGTTCAGTTTCGTCTCCTAAAACTCGAAACCCATATGACTGTGAGGTAGAGTCTGTGAGATGCGAGAAAGGACTTGATAGCCGTATGCTTAGTCGGTCCTAATTGTGTTGGGAAGCATGAAACCATACGAAAAATGTGGAACTGAACACTAACAAGAACACATAGACGAAAGTATTTTGTTTTTACTTAGCAAACATTTTCGTTCCATTTCGTCCCCTAAAACTGCGAAACCCATTATGAGTGTGGGGTGAAACTAGGTGAAGCATGAGAAAGGATTGATAACAGTATGCTCAGTTAGTTGGAAGTGTTGGGAAGCATTAAATCGAACGAAGAATGTGGAACTGAACGCTGTGATAACACATGGATGAAAGAGTAACTTTTCCTCTAATTATCAAACATTTTCATTCCATTTCGTTGCTTAAAACTGCAAAATCCACGATAATTGTGGGTAAGAACCAGATGAGGCATGAGAAAGGATTGATAATCATATGCCCAGTTGGTCCAAAATGTGTTGGGAAGCATGAAATCAAATGAAGAATGTGGAACTGAACTGTAACTTACGAGAACGCAAGGATTTTTTTTTTTTTTTTTTTTTCTGATTAGCATACATTGTCGTTCCATTTTGTCCCCTGAAATTGCTGCAAACCTATAAATTTCGCCAGCTAAACTCAGTTCGGCCTTGAGTTTGCCCAGCAAACATATTTCCATTCTGTTTGCGTTTTCATAAAAACCACAGGAACCCTCAGCCAGGAACAATGCTTGCCCAGTCGTTTCAAAACTAACCATAGGTTTTTCACGAAAATATGCCCACTGTGCTTCCCAGGCAAAATTTCAGCAACCTAACCTACCCTAACCTATCCCATCTCACTAGGGCTGTTTGGCTGAGGTGGCTGGCTGTGGTACTGAGATGAATACCCATACAGAATGGAAATATGCGCCCAGGAAATGTACCGAGAGTTTAGAGAGTGACGTCATAGCACGCGACTTTCAAATTTCGTCCACAGGCCAGCTGACTTCCCACGTGAGCTCGAGTTTTTCTGCATGTTGACATGACTTGTCTCATTATGCTGGGACTGCTGCTCACAACAAAAACGTGTTACTCAACCACGTGTTACATTTAAGGATTGAGTGTATATATACACAATGGATATTTAAATTTGACGAAGTTTAAATATAAGTGTTTGTGAATTCGATGATCTTTCGAATTTCGGCGTTATTCAATTGATTGATACATGGAGTGGGTCCACCTTCACTTTTCGATGCAAAATCGCGCATCGCGATGCTCACGTTTCCCGGGGGCTTCATAAGCAGAAAACAGTCAAAGATCATCACCTTCTTCAGGCCAATTACCAGGGTGTTGCGTGAAGATATAACCATCCAAGAGGGTGAGGAGGAAGACGTTGACACTGACACTGCAGATTTGTAGATACTGAGATGATTTTCATTGTGAGGGATTAGGGTTGGATACCTCCACAGAGGAGGCTACTTCAACTAAGTAGTCCACCCCTGCCACACACCACCAACACCAGCCAACCAAGTGATAATATTCCATAACCCAAGGTTAGTACTGTACAGTGTCCTGTAACTACCGTAATAAAAACTGTGACAGGATACTGACAAACTGTAACAAATTTTGCCGTATTCTGCACTACAGTACAGTATGGCAATACAATGCAGAATTACAGTTACTTAACCACAATTATAGTCCATAAAGCTTACAGGAAGTGTGGGCAAAAAATCATGATTTTTCATAATGAAGTTGGGAGACCCCGGACCCAAACTAATTTTTCCCATAAGAAGTTCAATTTAAATTTTGATATGATTTTTCAGTACCCATGCCATCGAAATTAGAGATTCCTTCTTCCTCGCATAAAAATATATATATATATATATATATATATATATATATATATATATATATGTATATATATATATATTGTGTGTGTGTGTGTGTGTGTGTGTTCTTACCCACCTAATTGTTCTTACCTAATTGTATCTTTACAGGAATGAGTCAAGCTCGTACTGTCCCGTGTCTTAACCCTTTAAACGTGGATCGTCGCGTTTGCGACGCTCGGCAAAAAGGGCATAACGGCGGAGCGTCGCGTTTGCGATTCTAGTAAATTTTGAATAACCGCGGGCAGGCAGGCTCCAGCTGGTATTGTCTGTCAGTACCACCACGCTTTAGCTACTTTTAGCACACTTGACCTTTGTACCACTGACCTCCTTTGTTGCCAAGTATTGCGTTTTTCCCATCCCCCCCACCGCCCCTGCCAGCCTTGCTGTGATACAGGGCAGCGCTCAGAGTGCTCAGAACTGTAAATCTACGCTCTCCTCTCACACGCAGTGGATGCTAAAAGGACACGCCTTTGTTTCAGTTGTAACACTAGCTGTTCTTCTCACGGTGTGCCCCTGTTTAGCGTCAGTTTACCGCAGGCTCTCACCGTGACATGATGGCGAGTTCTGGCTCTTCCGAGTCAGTGCAAGCGGCCGACAGGAACGAGACTAAAGTGACGGGCGTAAGGCAGAATAAAAAGTTTCGCCGTGCAGTGATCTTTTGGGAAGTAATATGATTGAAAATAATGTAGTATACATGTTTTTAGCTGTGAAAATGGAAAGGTGTTTGTTGAGTGACAGGGAAGACCGCCGCTGCGGTGCATGTCACGGCCGTGACGCTCCGGTTGATTTTTAGCCTTATTTTCAGTGCTTATTGCACAAATACGGATTCCTAACTACCTTTACAAGTTGTAGTATAAAGTTTACTGTGACAGAATGAGGCTGTGGTAGAGGGGAAACCGGTTGCTGGAGGTGTGAAAGTGAAGATTTCTGGTTACCCAACTTTTGCAAGTTTCCACAAGTCCTTGGGTAGTCCACTTCAAGGCTCAACACCTGTCTCTGGAGAAAGCTGAATGTAAGTACTATCTGCCATACCAAGTATAATGTTCTAGGGTTAATCTCTGATTTTTGGCGAATATTTTCCTACAGGTACTCAGACCGCGATACAACCCCGCCACTCAGGGGGGGGAACGACTGTACACGGCCGCGTTTAAGGGGTTAAACCATGTTTATCGTACATATCCTTAAATTTGTGAATTGTTTTGGCACACACTATTTCATTCGGTAGTGCATTCCATTGATCAATTGCTCTGTTTGGGAAACTGAATTTCCTTACGTCTTTATCACCTCTCCTTATGCAGTTTTTTGCAGTGTCCTCTTGCTGATGCTTCTCCATATGTTAAGTAATCATTTATGTCTATTTTCTCCTTCCCTGATATGCACTTATATAGCATTGTCATGTCACCTCTTTTCCTTCTCTCCTGTAGTGTTGGTAGATTCAGTTTATTTAGTCTTTCTTGGTAGCTTAGGTCCCTTAAGCTTGGTATCTATCTTGTAGCGGCCCTTTGAACTTTTTCAAGCTTGTCTATCTGCTTTTTGAGATGAGGACTCCAAACTACTGATGCATATTCCAGGGTTGGTCTAATGAATGATGTTATTATCCTTCTTAGCATGTCTTCATTTATGTATGTGAATGCTATTCTCATATTTGCAAGCAGTGTATACATGTTCCGTACCTTCTCGCTGATGTGGTTGGCCGGAGATAGTCTGTTATTGATAATCACACCTAGGTCTTTCTCTCTTTCTGATGTGTGTGTGTGTGTGTGTGTGTGTGTGTACATTACTTACTTAGATACCTATCAAGAGGAAATTAGAGAGGATCTTTGAAATACTTTTGAATGTATGACTGAAATTTCCCCACTATATATTCTTACTGGCCTGGTTTTATGTTATAGGTACATACTTGAGCAAGTCCTGAAGAATGGGCTGATCGGGTAAAGTTGCTGCCTTTGGATGAGAATGGCGATCGAATCAACGCTGAATATGATGTCATCAATGTCCAGGAATTCAATGACACAGGAATGCTGAGAAAGGATCACATCAGGGTGGGCCAGTATAAGTACAACAAAGTAAGTCACAAACAGCCATGCAAGTCTCAAGCTTGTTGAGGGATTGATATTAGTGTACTGTATATTTATCATTACATTACTGATTTTAATCCTTTATCCAGCTACCAACACCATTCTGTCAACTACTCACCCATAACACTCTTATTTTTGAAGCATAGATGTTTGTATAACATATTCTTTGTTCTATGTTTATGTGCACAGTAGATCCCCGCCTCCTTCATTTTCAGGTTTCATTTTTTGCTGTGTTTTAGTTTTTGAAATGAGTGTGACAGCGTTGGTCTGAGCAGCAGGCAATTCACTGTAGTGGTCTCTAGGCAGCTGTTGTTATTGTTTATGTGTGCTACATGTGCAGTAATGTGCGGTTAGTTCATTGATGTGGGAGCTGGGCAAACTGCAGTGCTGTTGCCACATATAATTTATTGGCATTATGGATCAGTCACAGTTATAAATATGCTTTTAGGTGAATCCATAGTATAAAGAGTGCATTAGTCTGGATTTTTATATATACAGTACTCTGACAGGGGAAGAAGCAAATACAGCAATCCCAGATCAAGAAGCTATTATGAAGAGTAAAATACAGTATAAAGTTTATGGGATGAAAGTTACCCCACTTTAAAGCTTTTGTGAGGGAGCATAGTGGTAGGAAGGGGTAACTTTTGGATGATTAAAAGTACTGTAATGATATGAAATGACATCACATCTCATATAAATTCCAAAACCACCATTATTACTCTTGAGAAATTTCCCGCTAACTAGATATATATATATATATATATATATATATATATATAGGGCGTCGGGCTATAGATAGATAGATAGATAGATCTATATATATATATATCTATATATATCTATCTGTCTATCTATATCTATCTATCTATCTATCTATATATATATACACACTCATATATATATATATATATATATATATATATATATATATATATATATATACACCCTAATATGTAGTGGAAAAATGCTAGTAATAATGTGCAGGAGTCCTGAAGTCTGGGGAAAAGTGAAATTTGATGGTTCCAATACACTGTATGGATATCAAAATCTTAAAATATGTGTTTATTGAGCTGAATTTACTGGCAAATAATATTTTTTACTTTTTTTGTAATTTTGTCGTATTGAATGTAGTGTTTAGATGGACTATGAATAACTCACCGGTTACAAGGAAGCTGAATTATATTATTATTTTTTATTGTTTTTATTTATTTATTTTTATTTTTTACAAATGGCAGCAAAAAAGTTTGGAAGTTAATTTAGCCACGTAAAAAATGGTAGATTATAACTCAGATCAGTTTACGTATACCTATAATTTATCTTTGTCTCACATGATACTGACTGCCCACTACTTCAGGTATGGTATTTACCTATTTATTATGACTGATGCAGTTCATAGCAGTGAGGTAGTGAAGCTGCTAGAAGAATGAATCTGGTAGGAATGGGCATTCTGCAAAATTTAGTCCACAGAAAATCTTCAGTTGTTCCTGTATATCAGTAATAGTGCTTCTACAAAAAATATTTATGCCTATTTAAGAGCAAGCTGTGGTTATGAAATTTGCCACTTAATTTTTAAAAGCAAGAAATTTACTGATTTGCTGCTAAATTTCAAATAAGAAAGCTGTGATGGAGCAAGAAATTTTAATTTCAGTGGCAGGAAGATACAGTATGACTTAGACAGTTCCCTTTTTAAGTGACAGATATGCAGACTGATATGCATTTGCATTGAATTGAGTAAGCAACAAGATATATTTATGTGGGCTTGAGACAGATGTGTTACAGTGATACGCATATTTGTGTATGCAAGACCTCAGTTGAAAAGTATTTTTAATATAAGTATGGCTGGAGTGTGTGTATGAATGAAACTGACTGGCTGAAGCAGGTGTGTTGCACTTGTACTGAGACAGATATGTTACACTGACTTATCCCTTTCAGCCCAAAGGGTATGTCATAAGCTAAATAAAATAACCTTCCATAAGCTGTAATAATTTATAGAGTAAGTTCCCATGCTGAAGGGATTAGGTTGATGAGTGCATGGACAATATATACACTTACAGTAGACTTTCTGGATCCGCAGGTAAAGTGTTAAGCTAGGGTATTGCATATCATGATCCTGTGCATGTAAAGGTCCATAGCCCATAATAAAAATCTAATTTGTTAACCAACCCTGTAGCCTGACCACAAGTTATCAGCTATAGACCCTGTATGAACCCAACTAGACTACAGATATGGTTCGTAGGGGCATGGCCTGCTGCATAAAGGTAAAGCAGGTATAAAATACTGTAACGATATTTAACCCCTCCGTGCAGCTGCTGTCAAACAACATGTTACCGTAGCGTGACTGCTGGCATCGATGCAGTGTGACTTGTAGAAAACTGCAAAAATTTTTGGGAAGTGAACAGATGTCTCAGACATCTTGAGGCTGACCTACGCTACACTCCCACACACTCCATCTGTTAGTTGAGTGCCTGCTTTCTGTGATGAGTGGACATCCAATTTTCATTCGTGGCCATGCCAAAACACACACAGCCCAACCCATTATCTCAGCCCAGACAGAAAATATCATCTTTCTCCTTCATTGGAACACACACACAACTACCCTGTTTAAATAATTACAGCCATGAACAAAAAAGACAAGAAAATAGGAGAAAAATATAGTACATTTTTATTGTGGTATCTTTACCTATTTGCTCAAGCTTGTTGCACTGGTTTGGATCATTTATTTATTTATTTTTTTTTTTTTTTGCACTATCATTACAGCAGTGTTTGCCATGTTCATGTGATGTTTTGATGGGTGGAAAAGCCTCCATTCCTTTCCTGCCAATCATCTGTGCGAATCTCAGGTCATCTTGAATTTCAACCCTCACTGTTCAGCCTGTACACTTAAGGGATGGCCCATGTCTCATTTAGGTCTAAAACAGTAATTTCTCGTCTCCCTTTTCACACAAACTCCATCACCCAAACTGCAAAAATAGGTCAATACTACCATAAATGCAATGAACACCAAAAAATGTTAAACAAATTAAGAATACAGTATACAGGGTATATATATTTTTTAATTGAAACCTCACATATTATGCAGTGTATGATAAACTTTGAAATCCTCATATGTAGTCATTTCACTACCACTGACATTGTTTTTTCATTAAAAAGAAAAAAAATGTGATGTTTTGTCTTAGCAGTACTTAGGTGTGACCGATATCATCTGCGTAAATTTGTGCACTTTCTGCACTTCATTGTACAACACAGGATGGGTCTAGGAAGCTTGAAATAACATTGGCAGGTGCATCTGACTTTTCAATTTGGCAAGAGAGGGAAAAAAAAAAAAGATTTTCGGCCCCCTGCTCGGCCTGTGAGTTTCGAGAAATTTCCCACAGTCAGCCACGGAGGGGTTGAAGAAGTTTAAGTGAATAAAACTGTGGACAAAATTCAGTGTGATAGACCGCAATTTGCAAACTAAAAATCCTCAGTTACTCCAAGTAGACCATAAAATACCATCCAAGGACATATGGTGAGGTACTCTATAAAGATAAAGCAGACATAATCTACTGACATTGAAGAGGTTAAAGGAGTAAAAAAGTGGATAAAACTAACTGCACAAATGGTTTCAGCCATCAGGGACCTCTCTTCTGACCACCACTGTGCAATTGATATGCTTTTTCTGAGCATGATATGTCCTTGGTACCGCCTTTTTTCGACCTTGCATTAGTATTTTGTGCAGATGGAGCCTGCACATTTGGAGGGTCTACTGTATGTTGCACAGTAATTGAGATGTATATCCAGTATACTGGGGCTTAAGTAGATGAAAAAAAAATCAGGAAGTGAGACATATATCACCCTGAGTCATGTATATGAGATATTCGTCAGCAAGTGCAGATGTGTTACTGGTCATAAGAGAAGTATACATGTTGCTGTGCAGATGAAACAAGTACATAATGATTAAATGGCAGTGTGTGTGTGTGTGTGTGTGTGTGTGTGTGTGTGTGTGTGTGTACGTCACATTGAAGCAGACAGTGTATTATTTATGTCACATTAAAAGGCAAGTAGTGTACTTGCTAATATGTTGCTGACAGACAATAGTGAGTGTTATTGGTTGAGATGCAAGACCAGATGTCAAACAGTGAGTACTGAGACATGTGTGGTGATGAAATTATGCATGTGTTTGGAGCTCCCTGGCAGGTGTTTGGAGTGAGTGAGGTGCGTGGTTAAGCTCCCCTGTTCCCTCACAGCCAGCACGGGGAGCAGGGCAAGATTCGGGGGGCAAGAGCCTTACCAGCACCACACCACCACCCCAGGTAACACCGGTCCTGGCCACTTTCAGGCAAGATGGAAGCACTGCCATGCTCATCACTAGTCTCCACCATACTTCACTTTTACTCAGTCGATTCCTTGCACTTCAGCATATTTTGTATACTGTAATTTATAAAGTGGAAGATACATTGGAAGCCACTTATCTTTTTGTAAATTTTAAGCTACACGTTTAATGATCTTACCTCAGTTATAAATGTCATTAATATGTTTAGCTTAGACAATGAGCTGTGCATCACTAATACATTTATTATGTCAAAAGCTGTAAGTGGAGAGAAGGATGTGGTCCATTAGCATATCATACTATATTCCAAGAATATTAATAATCTTGGTGCTAGTTTATTGGTGAGTGACCTCAAGAGCAAAGTGGTTTGTGTCCCATCTTGGCCTTGCACATTGCACAGACCAAGTCAGACATAGGTCTTGCTTGCCTCAGCCTGCTCCTGCTGCTCTTACCGTGTGACCTCCTGCCAGGCGCAATTACCCTCATTGGTTATCATACAGAGAGTATGACAGCAGCAGTGTCTGGCAAGTCTAGTGCTGCTGCAGTCTTCATTATTTTAGACACATTAAGTAAATGTGTTGTTGCTACAAGCATCTGAATATTTTGTTATATTGTTACAGCAACACTAAACTTGATACTTACCTTTATAATCATCTGTGTCTGTATACACATATTTTGAAAAGTATAATTTGTATTGCTGTGTTGCAGTTCATAATAACAACGTAGTACGGTAGTTCAACTTCAGGCAAGAAAGTAGACTAAATTTATTGCTAACATTTCAGAGATGCATATAAAGAGACTAGTATTTGGAAGCATGTCAGGAACTAGGTGCTTACACTGGCATCGTAAAACTTAATAGTGCTATTTAATGTCATGTTGGCGACAGGGGAGAAAGGATACTATTCATGTACAGTGATCTCTTGGTTATCGTGCATAATTGGCACTGAGCCTAGTGCGTGATAACAAAATTGCACGACAACAAAAGCACTGAGATTTACCCTAGCTGGTGCCGCGCATCCCACCCATAAACCCCAATTTTCCCTGTTACAACAAGTTATACCCACTAAATACACACACACACACACTGTTATGGTAAGTATCAGAAACACACACAGGCATGGTTAGGTTTAAAGAAAGTGATGAAAAGGGCACAATAAGGTAGAAAACTTACCATAGAAATGGGTTCTGAGGCAAGGGGTTGTGAGATAATGGTCTCTGCCACCTGGGATTGACTCCTCGAGTAGGACCTTTTCTTTGAAACCCACAGAGCCATCGGAACCCACTGATTGTATACCATCATTGTTGGCAGAAACCAGGTCAGGTGCTTGATTATGATGTTTATTTTTAGCCGAAAAAGGCTCTATAACAGCAGGAGTGCAGATTTTTCATCTTGTTGTGATAACGAAATCTGCTATAACCAAGTGCGTGATAACCGAAGGATCACTGTATTCCCCATGTCATAATATATGACTAAATCGGACAAGTAGGGTGTTATAACATGCTCCTATTGAAGCAGAGATGTGGCAACCCCACTACCCAACACATGTGTGCAAGCAGCCTTATACCTCCTTCACCAAAAAAAAAAATGAAATTAACTAAAAAAAGGGGGGGGAGGGGAGAGATTATACCTGGGACTGCACTTCCAGTCTTTTTATGTTCCCAAACAGCTTGCTCATAGAGCCTTGCTTTAATTGTGTTAGGATGATAATTTCACTAGTACAGTATACAGTAATGTACACCGTAATGACACAGATGGTTTGACTGGACTGCTGTTATGCTAACCCTTAGGTCATAAAATTGTGCTAATGGTACTTTGTGTACTATAGCGTGGAACTGACAAGAAGATTTTAGTATTAATTGGTATCACCTTGGGTTGAATTAATATATTGCGAGAATGGCACTGTCGGAGAGAAGTTTGGCTGCAATTTACCGCTTATTATAGTTAGTGCAGGGAAGTAGTGAAATATGCATGTACTGTACATGAAAGAAACGGAAATGTGCAAGCTTTAATATTAATCAGCCATTTAATACACTGCTGACTTGCATCAGATATTTTCCACTTTGAAGGATGAATGAACATATGAATTATGACAGAAACTAGTGTAAATACCTAACAGTGGCACTTTGATACAAATCTAAAACTAGTGTATGTCTAATGGATATTGGAATCAGATCGCATTTTTAAAAACACAATATCTGTCTAGTTTCATAGATGCCATGATCACCAAGGGCAAGTGTGAATGACATTGCCTGCTTTGCTCTTTCTGCATAACTTTTACTTCTTAAACAATATACTTTTAATTGTATGAATTTAATACATATTAAGGCCTTACAGTACATTGGATGTGTGTGCTGCTCTTTTGCATCATGTACTGTATGCATTCATAAATAGCTATGTATTATGCTTGTCAGCACTTAGGAATGTTATATTGTGGCTGTTGCTACAGTGATGGAACACAGAAAGAGACCACTGCTGTAACAGTTTCATTATGTTATAACCATTGTGCAGCAGCCAAAGAGAAAACTAAATATTGCATCACTTTTGGATTAAATTATCACAGATTTTTTGCATTCTCCAACATTGCTTCATGCGAGACTTTTTCGAGCAGCATGCCACAAATTATACAAACTACAGACCAACCATTTCCCTCACCACAATCATTCAGACCATTATTAACATTTCTAACTTATTATTATAAAAATGGAATGTACCTCCAATACAGTTGTAAAAGTTGATAATGTATTGTTGTTTTTACAAGGCATATTTAGCAATGATTATATTTTAATGTTGGGGGAAAAAAAAAAAAAACATTAAAACGTGGTGAAGGCAGTGAAGGAAAGCACCAGACCACAACTTACTGTCAGTCAGGTTTGATGGCACAGGATGGTCATCTCAGCACAGCCAAAAATGAGGAAGGAGTGTTAAAACTATATGTGTTTGATAGGTATTGCTGAAACTGCTTTAAAAAGTTTTGTAAACTCTTGAGGAAGCTGCACGTGACAGACAGTGCTGGAGCTGAGACTGTCTCTGACCAGAAGTGGCCTAAGCACTCTTGCCTGTAGCATGCAATCTTATGCCGACACATATGTGGTGCTCTGCTTCCAGAATACGAGAGATTATACAACCTCTTGGACATTGATAATATTTCAAGGGCTGTGTTTTGGAGTGATGTGGATGTACTGTATGTGATTGATCAACTTTGGAACTGTTTTCCATTAGTACAATAATGGCTCATCACAAATGTAGTATTTGGGGCTAGGCTACTCAGTCTAGACATTTAAAGTGAGAATGACCAATCACTTGGCCCTGAGTTGTAATATATGAGCAGTGAACCCCTAATCGCCCCTCATAAGTAAACCCATGTGGGCTACTTCTGGGTGGAGCACCTGAGCTCGCAAAACTGCTGGACTTAATATTAAAGAAAGTGTGTAAAGGTAACAGGTCTGATGCACTACTTTAGTACTTAGCACAAAGGTCCACCCTTGATCCCTGTGGATGCTTTAGAGAACTGCCCCATAAAGGGGAAAGTACAGTACCATTTTAAGTGTGACAGGGAGGGGGACTGGCTTCATCAGCCTGCATTTCTTTTAGCTTGTGACCTCCAGTCGTGTAAACGTAATGTGTCCAGGTGTCTTGAAATTACCAAGTCTTGATTTGACTGTCTTTTGTTCAGCTTTTCCTGGGAAGAGCTTTGGCCCTTTTCCTTTTTTTATGAAAAAAATTTGAGAGTAAGCCCTCCTCTTACACAGAACACTTTACATGTTAAAACTACCCCGAGATACAATAGCCTTCCTAGCAATGGGTTTTTACTTAACCAAATGCATTGTTAAACTGGAGTATGCCTGTATTAAGGTTTCAAAACAGACTGTTTTCAGAATTATGTCCGGACTGAGAGGACGACCATGCTATAAACAGTCCAGTGTCTAGGAGTTAAATATTCATTAATATGATATCACTCAACTGCTTGGGAGAGACAGAGTGGGAAGTGGGTGCGTTTAGCCCTAAGTGTGACCTTGACCTTGGGAGTAGATGGCTGGTTGTTGCATGTGACATTCCACCATAGTATGGGGAACACTTGTGTGAACTTACATCATCTGTTCATGCATGTGGAATTTACAGAGCTGACACGAACTTCCAGACGTAGTGACAGAACTGCACAATCCTATAGTCCCTGACCAGTTTCACTGGTAGGGGACTAGTAACCTGTGAAAGACTCATTTCAATAGAAAATGTGGAAAGGCCACTCCTGTTTGGTGAAGAGTTGCAGTAATCCTCCATTTATTCGGATGTCTGTTATCCGTACGATCCATAACCCCGGATACTGTGATATGGCTGTATTAAACCATTATACATACATTTTTCCTTTTTATCCAGATAAAATGCTTGTGTCCAGGTGGAAATTATGGCCATGCAAACATTTTTGCCCGCCTGGGTGAGGCTGCACTTTCTGGCTTGGTAATTCACCCAGCATCTGCTAGAGACCTCCTCGGCAGTTCCCAGTTCCCACGCTTCGACCGCGTAGTGAGCAGCTCCTCTCATATTGTTGTTATGGAAGTGCACATACTGGCCATCCTCAGCCTGAGCACATTCTGGGCAAACCTCGAGCAGGTACTTGAGAATGTTGAGCACCTGAATTGTGACAGAGAGATGGTGCCTTTTCGCCTTGTGGAGGAGCTGCATTCTGTGTGGCAGTGTGTCATCCAACACATGAATTGTCGCTGCTATCGGCAGTCCAAGATCATCTCCTTTTTCAGGCCCTTTGATCCCTTGCCCTGTCGACCTCTCTTTGCTACCATCACAGCATCAAACAATGTCTTCAGTGAAGGAACCATAACCAGCACATCGTCAGCCATTGTGTCTCCCCTGGATGTGAGTTTCTGGCTGTCTTCTGAGTCATCTGAAGTGGGCAGTTCATCACCATGTCCCACAGTCACTCCCCTTGGCCAACTGCTGGAGTACCTTCTTGACTCTGACTGCAACTAAGCTCATCAGGGTACGCCACTAGATCACGTGGGATATACTGTGCAGTACAACAGCTTTGCCAGTTGCAGTGCAACAGAGTCAAGGAGCTTGCAGGTTATTCAGCATGACACCCTGCGAGGAATTGTGAGTGTTCATCTTGATTTTATTCTAACTTACTGTAATGTACCATGATTTTATTATATTTTCCCATGATTTTATTCCATTTTACCATTATGTTTTGTGTTCCCTCTGCATTTTTCTTGTATAGCTGTTTTTTTCATGTTTTTCATGTCACTGCAGGGTATGGCTCTGGAGCGGCAATTGCTTGTCTGTGGTTGATGGTTGGCCATGGTAATTGCTTGGCTGTGGTTAATAGGTCTGCTTGACCAGACAGAGTAGTGTAAAACAATAGGAACCAGTGTTGTGTGATGTACTGTAGTAGCCTTTTACAATGGCTTTCTTAGTTAGGTTATGAATGAAAGGGGGCCAGGGGAGAAGTCCATTATCTGGACGGATCCATTTTCCGGACATGCCTTTGGCTGTATTACGTCGAATAAATAGGGGATTACAGTACTGTAATTTCAATGAATCGACAACTCTTACGATGACATGGAGGCAGCAGATGATGACGACGACACTGCTTTCATTGTCTCCACATTGGACTTTGAGGGGTTCCTGAGGGAGGTTGATAAGGAGGCAGCAGTACAGGGGCAGCAGCATGAGGCAGCAGCACACTCACATCGTGCTGAGAGACCGTAGTCTGCCTCAAGCTTCAGAATCCCCCCCCTCCTCCCCCATCCATTCAGGCAATGTCGTCAGTCAGAGCCAGGTAAGAATCCTGCAATATTGTTCATTCACATGAAATATGCTTTACTAATTTCTTTTCCAGGTTGTTAGTGTTTGCTGGTGACCAGTTTGATGTAGGTTTGGGGGTAAGGGGGGCAACTTTTCTGAGATGACAGATCCATAAATAATTTTCACTGAAAGGTTAGTTATTTCTAACACGCAGGATTCTCAAATCGCGGTGTGTGCTCAGTACCATAAAGCCGTGATTTAGGAGATTCCACTGTGTTTATTTCCTTGTTAGTTCCTCGTTCCTCATTTCATATCAGAAGTCTGGGTACTTGGTTCCAAACTAATTTTATTTATGCTTACACATCTTGAAGTTGTTAAGAACAAGAGAAAAACATTTATTTCCAAGGAAAAAGTAAAATTGTTTGACGAAGTGGTGTGTGGTGTGGGAGCTTAATGTGAATGAAGATAACATTCAGACAATTAGATAAAATGAGTCGGGTAAGTTTGCAATGTGGATAGTTTCTTTGTTGGGGAGTGATGAAAAACTAAAAATGTTAATGATGAGGGAGCAGTAAAATTCATTTTTTTTTGCATTTAATGCAGTGAATGTGAAAAGGGCTTTCTGACCGCTCTTTGTTATGAACTGACAGACTTGGTCGTAGATAATTCACCTGTTTTGGTATGTGAAGAGTCCATGTGTTGATGTAAAAAGTTAGGTACAGTAATTATGAGAGTTCATTTCTTATTAATTACACTATCATACAAATCACACAAATTATACTGCATGGCTGACATGTGGCATGTATTACATAAAGCATCGGAAAAACATCACTTTTGAGGCTGCATCCGTGAATTTCAAGTAATTTCCGCAGTTTACTGACCTTGCAAACTGTTGCATGATGTTGCTGCTTATTATGAATTCATTTACAGCGAGCTCTCACATAATGCACCATTGTTGTCCCTGGAAGGCCCTGCTTTATGAGATTTTTGTGTTATCAGGCCATAGGTTTACATGTTAAAGGGTTTCATGGTACCCAAGCAAGCCCCAAGTTCACCTTTTGGGGCAGTTTTCCAGGATTTTTCCCATGATTTTTTTTTTTTTTTTTTTTTTTTTTTTTTTTTAACCTAATAATGACTTTATTACATAAAAACACTGGAGGATTCCTCACCTTGAATTGAAGAGGTTGTGGGGTTTTGAGGCAGAGCAGGACTCCTATTGGTCCCTAGCACTGTCCTGTTGCTGCACTGGCTCCATGGAGTCCTCATCTGAGGAAGATAAATCCTGTACATCTACAGTCCTCTGCTCCAACTCTTCTGCCTCCTACACAAACCGCTCAAAGTCAAGGGAACCCACAGACATACCATTTTCCTCTGGCCCTTGCTGCTCTGGCATCTGTCAAGAATGAAAGTATTGGGTGAATAGAGTCTGCGAACATTGTTGTATTTTCTCTTGCCTTATGTCTTCATACGGTTGCTTTGCATGCAACACAGTGCCCAGCATATCAGCTTTCCAAACCTCATCCACTTCATAAACCATGATGGCTTCCTCGAGTGCCTCTGCACGAGCCAAGATGTTTTTTATGCAACCCATGGTCATAGCTGGTGCCATGGTTCGTGCCTCAGTCTGATCCCCTTGCTCCTCTGCCTCATGGTGTCCTCTGTCGAACTCTTCAGTGCATTGCATAACGTCCATGGGCGTCGTATTGTCCTCCACAACCTCGACCAAATTCTCCTCTTGCACCACCTCACAGCATGGCACAGATATGCATGCTCATACCGCTCCCTACCGCACAGCCTGTAGTGACTGCACCTCACCATCTCTAGCAGCACACAATGCAGGTGCCAGCTTGTGCCAGGTGTGATTTATCTCTGCCACAGTCACCCAATCCCATGCCTTAGGAATGTTCATGATGACATTTCTCATATTGTACTTTTTCCAAAAAGCAGCCACAGTTAAAAGGTGATGCTGTGAAGGGTCAGGCTGAGGCACATAAGAAGAACAGGGCAGTGATTCAGCTGGGTCAGGCTTAGGCAAATGGGAGGGAGCTGGCTGGGGATCTGCTGGGTCATCCAAAACCTCCTCATCAGATGCCTCCAAATCCTCATCATCATCAAGCACTTCCTCCTGGAGGAGATGTTCCACCTCACAGTTGTCTGTGGCCTCTCTCAGATACTCAAACAAGATCATCTCATTATGGTACTTCAAAGAAGTTATCACTTCCTGGTCGGGGGGTTGCAGGAGGGAGGTTGTGTTAGCTGGCAAAAGCACTACCTTAACACTTTTATGCAAACCCTCCAAGTAGGCTGGGTTCCCTGGTGCGTTGTCAAGCACCAACAGGATTTTAAATGGTATGCCCAGTTCCTCACACCTCCTTGCAACAGGAATAATATATATTTTCATGTACCACCTATTCAGCATATCTGTAGTCATCCACCCTGTCTCTGATTTTTCCCAATACACCCCAGACTCATTCATGTGTTTTGACTGTTTAAACCACCTAGGTTATTTCCACTTTACTTACGGTTATTGGCCTCATCTTATAGCCTGCAATATTGCAAGACAAAAGTAGAGCGATGCTTACCTTATCAACTTTCCTACCCCTGCCTTGCCTGTGTTCTTTCAAGATATACATAGTCTTTGGCATCCTCTTGTATCAGAGACCTGTCTCATCTATGTTATAAATTTGCTCAGCAGTGTAACGTCCATCACTGATGATTCGGTTTAGGACATCCACAAATGTCTGCTGCTCCGGTATCTGCTGATGCTCATTCTCCTGTCACCTGTAGTCTTTTCAAATACTTTCTTTTCCAACATTTGCCAAACCAACCACTCGACACCTTAAATCTGCATCGGGGTTAGGACAGTTTATGGCAAGCTACAGCATACAGGTGGTGGCTGTCCTCCTTATGTTGATGGAGTCAATTGGAACTCCTTCTCCCTCCTTTTGGTTCAAGTACATGACCAGGAACCACTCCATCACAACAAGTGCTGGTTAGACACTCGAATCCTCTGGTCCATTGGAGATCCCCCATAGGCCCGCATGGTCTTCATAATGGCGTCTTTCTTCCCCAGGATCGTACAGCTAGTTGACTCGTTGACTTGATACACCTTGGCGATGGCACAATTATGTTCTCCTCTCTCCTTCTACTTGATAAGCTCAGGCTCCTAGGTTAGACTCTGTTGATGTCTCACTGGGTCACGGTGTGGCGACATGGTTGATCTGGGTCAGGTGGCCCCCAAAAAAGAGCAAAGATAACCCACAGCACGTGTGGGGCCAGAGCGCAGGAAGAAGGTATGCTCAAGTGGGGCAGGAATGCTCAGTGGACTGTGACGACATCCTGCACAGACATGTGACAGCTATACGTCATTGGCTGTTGCAACCCACGCTGTGACAATCGCTGCCTGCTTTATGTCAGTTCCCACTGTGTTATGACCAATTCTTTTATGTAATTACTGTTTAAACCATAATTTGTGGCTTCGAACTGCATAATCCCAATCGTTGCAGGGTAGTACAGTTTTCGAAAAAAATGGGCAGATGTTTTAACCCTTGTTATATCTGTCATTTTTGTGATAGGTGGGGGCGCTCACCATCCACTCACTCGATGTAGTGCTGCTGTTGGGTGTCTGTCCTTTCCTCTCCTCCATCCGTCTTTCCTTCCATCCTCTTCTGTCTTCCTTTACTTCATTCTTTCCTTGTCCTTCTGCCTACGGGTAACTTTACACTTCCTCTTCTGTCTTTCTTTCCTTCATTCTTTCCTCTTTCTTCTGCCTGTGAGTGACTCTACACTGAGTGACAAGACAAATGGTTTCCTGTACACCAGGAAACCATTTACTATGCTGGGTGGTAACCATATAACCAAATATTGGCGCCTGGTGGTTTAATGAGTAATTATTGCGCTCCAATCGGATTGAGCCGGTGAAGGTTTATATCCAAGGGATGGTTGGGGTTGATTGCTCATGTAATGCCACTGAGGGATGAGTGAGGCTGGTCACTCTCATCTTAAATGTCGGGACCAACTGCCTAGCCCCGGGCTCCTACGCTCGTCATGGGGCAATGTGGGATTGGATGATGGATGTATCTGTCATTTTCGTGTTTTAACCATTTCCTGGCCTCAAAAATTGCCTTTCGTGTTATGAGAGCTTCGCGCACTCAGATCACACGTCAGGTGAGAGCTGACTGTGTATGTATGTATATATATATATATATATATATATATATATTTTAATTAACGGAACGGAGGAAGAAAAAACAAATGAATTAAAAAAATAATCCATACACCAGATTACTGGTGCCCTCTGTTCATATTCTGTAACAGTTAGACTTGAACAGCTGTGAGTTGAAGTTTTGAGGGAAACAACTCTGGGGAAGCGAGTTCCAGAGAGATGCAGTTCAGGGAATGAAAGAATTCTGATAGGCAGAAGTTCTGCAATATGGCTGAGTGACATTCCAGTCATGAGCGCTGCCAGATGCCCGTGTACCACGAGGGAAGGCATGGAGAGGTGGCACCATGGACGCAACTTTGAGCATTTGCCAAAAAAATATCTGTAAAATAATGCAAGGGAGGCAACATTACTTCTTACTTGCAGGGAAGATACTTTATTTGTAATGGCAGGGTTGTTAATGATTCTAACAGCCTTGTTCTGAATATTGTCTAGTTGTTTTAATGCAACCTCTCCACATCCATTCCACAAGGGTGAGCAAAATTCAAGCTGAGAGCGCACATAACTCTTATAAATTATAGCTACCTGCTCATCTGCGAAGAAGTTACGGACTCTGTACAATAATCCAAGTTTCATTGAGGCGGTTTTTGCAAGTGATCTGACATGAGAGGTCCAGCTGAGGGCACTGTTAAGTGAGACTCCAAGAATTTCAATACTTTTGGAGATGGGAATATTAGTAGCACTGCAGGTAATGTACGAATCTGGCAATATCTGTCTATTAGTAAATTGTATATACAGGTACAGTAGTGCACCAACTTTCGCTACAGCAGGATTCGCGGAATCCACTTTCGCGGCATGCACCAAATATTCCCTAACTTCCACTTTCGCTTGAAAAAAATCAATTTTCGCGCACAAATTTTGGGTTTGGGACAATATTTTGAACTTTGAATTTCCTGCACCGCCCGCCCGCAACCCACCGCCATCTTGAATGACATCATGTCAACACTCTGTCCACCCATTCCCGCCATTGTGTACAAGCATGCTAGCTCCATTGTGTTGGATTCTCACGGTTCAATGGCCTCTACTATACCTGGTAGTGTGGGGAAAGGGCCTGGTGGTGTGGGGGGAGAGCCTGGTGGTGTGGGGGGAGGGCCGGGAGGCAGTGGTGGTGATAAAAAGTGGCCGGGACATTCAAAGTCGGGAGGAAAGGCCAAGGCTAAAAGAGAGTATCGCGCCTCGGATACTTACCCCCAACATCCATTAAACACCTCAACCTGGTCTCTGTGGTATGTTTCTCCTCATATAATGTGTACTGTACAGTTTTTATTGTTTGTATCTCACAATGCAATGTGCAATAGTGATTTGATGTACTGTATTGCAAGTGAAAATGAAAATCTGATGTTACTTTACGATAACCGGGAACCAATTAGCCTTTTTGCCATAAAGACAATGCCCCAACTTTCGCTAATTCCGCTTTCGCGCATTATTTTTGGACCCAATTAGGTGCGAAAATTGGTGCCCCACTGTATTTAGTTTTACTAGCATTAAAAGAGACAAGGTTGTTTTGTCGCCATTCACTGATCATAGATAGGTCTTGATTTATGGAGATGGCTGTACTGAGTTGAGAGGTCGAGATATTAGACTTTGTAAATGGGTGTCCGAGTGTAAATGAACTATGTAGTGTTGGGTCACTTCATATGAGTGGATTGGATTGTGGGTGACAGATAAGAGATCACTAATATGAACCAGGAATAGGGCGGGCGCAGAACTGATCCCTGCGGCACGCCGGTGTTAATTGAGTGGAAATTGGAATATACATCATCTACTTTTACTCCTATTTTCCTCTCACTAAGATATGACGAAATCAAAGGAACAAAAGACGTTAGCCCATAGCAAGGGGGTTCGGACAGCAGGGAATCGTGCCATACTCTGTCAAAAGCTTTAGAAATATCAAGAGCTACTGCATGAGTTTCTCCATGTAGATTGATGGATGGTATGAGTTAGGAGATTGAGTATGTCAATGGTGGATCTTTCGTGGCTAAAACCATATTGTCTATACATATACAGTATATATATATATATATATATATATATACAGTAATCCCTCCAATATCCGACGTAATAGAGCCAGAGGCATGTCCGGATAGTGGTCCTGTCCAGATATTGGGCCCCAGCTTATGGACTTGTACTTATGGACCCTAACTCAGAGAAACACCTATACAACTCCCTCTGGACATGCATAGCACCTATTTAAGACCCAAATCACACCAATAAGGCACATAAATGACTGAAATAAATGCAAAAGAAACATAAAATGAGGGTTTTGAGGTAGGTTCATACAATATTCAACATTCTGGGTACTTACAAGTGCCTGGCTCCTGGACTGGTACTTATGGACCCTAACCTAGCCTAACTCAGAAAAACACCTTTCTACTGCACATGCATAGCTCCTAACACCCTATTCACACCAATAAAAGACATTAAAGAGTGAAATGAGGTGTTTGAGGTAAGTCTATCTATCTATCTATTGCCAGACGCCTCAATCCCGTTTGGGGTGGCCACAAACAAATCACCTCCAAGTCGCCCTGTCCCCTGCCATTTCACTTCCCTGCTCCCAACTCACACCCCCCTCTCTCATATACCTCTCCACCCCATCCCTCCATCTCATCCTCGGTCTCCCCCTCCCTCTTCCACCCTCCACCTCACTCACATACACTCTCTTCATCAGTCTTTCACCCTCCATCCTCTCCACATGGCCAAACCACCTCAGTGTGTTCCTCACAACGCTTCCTATCACATCCACATCAACACCACAACGCTCCTTTATATCCTCATTCGTCAGCCTGTCTCTCCACGTGACTCCACAGGCTCCTCTTAAATAACTCATTTCCACTGCTCTCACTCTTGACTTGTGTCCTTCCAACAATGTCCAAGCTTCACTTCCGTACGTTAGAGTTGGTATCACAATACTGTCATGTAGTAACTTTTTTACTTCCATGCTCACTTCCCTGTTTCTTATCACTGCTTTCAAGGAACCAGCAACCTTTCTTCCCTGCTGTACCCTTTCAAGCACTTCACCCTCCAAACCTCCATCCTTACTCATCACACTACCCAAATACTTAAACGTACTCACATTTTCCAATTCCTCACCATCCAACCTCGCTATACATTCACTGACTTCACCTCTCTCAAAGACCATCACTTTACTCTTCCCTACATTCACCTTTAGGTTCCGTTTCTTACACACTTTCTCAAACTCATCCACCAAGCCTTGCAGCTCCCCTTCGTCTTCACTCAACAACACAGTATCATCTGCAAACAACAGTACAGGGAGTTTCCAAACACTATCCTCTCTCACCAGGGCCACTCCAACATCCACTACCCTACCTTGTACCTCTTTTATTACCCCATCCATGTACAGATTGAACAACCATGGAGACATGACACATCCCTGTTTCAAACCAACTTTCAAAGAGAAAAATTCACTTAGTTCACCATCCACACGCACTGCAGCCTTCGCACCATCGTACATACTCTTCACAGCATTCAACAACTTCCCACCTACTCCATATATTCTTAACACTTTCCACAATCCTTGTCTATCCACCCTGTCATATGCTTTCTCCAAATCCATGAAAGCCGCATACAACTTCTTTCCCTTCTCTAGAAACTTTTCCACTAAAGATCTAAGAATGAATATCTGATCTACACAACCTCTTCCCTTCCTAAAGCCTCCTGTTCTTCTCCAACTAATTTCTCTGTTCTTTCTCTAACTCTGTCTATAAGTATCCTACCATACACTTTTCCTATTATACTAAGAAGACAAATGCCCCTATGATTACCACACACTTCTTTTTCCCCTTTTCCTTTGTACAAGGGAATAATTATACCCGACTTCCAATCCTCCGGGACTCTACCTTCCTCCCAGGCCAATCTGCACATCTTCCACATCCATTCTACTACTATCTCTCCCCCATGCTTCAGCATCTCACCACACACTCCATCAATTCCTGGGGCTTTCCCGATTTAACTTTCTTCATTGCTTCCACAACCTCTATCCTACTGATTTCTTCCTGTCTTCTCACCTCCCTCCTTCTCCCAGCCATTCCCCAGCCACTTATACTCGCATTACTTCCATCCTCTACGTTCAACAATTCCTTAAAGTGTTCTCTCCATCTGCCCACTTTTTCTCCCTTCTCCACTAGTAATCTACCATGTTTATCTTTCACTCCCCTGCTAACTTCACTTCCACCCTGTCTTACTCTTTTCACTTCTCTCCAGAACATTTTCTTACAGTCCCTCCACTTTACACTCAAATTCCTTCCAAATTCCTCATCCACTCTCTTCTTACTCTCTCTTACTAATCTTTTCACCTCTCTCTTCCTTTCCACATATAACTCTCTCTTCCACCTCTCAACTTCTTCCACGCCCCTATTTCTCATCCATTCATTGTATGCTTTCTTCTTTTGTGCCACAGCCTGTTTCACCTCTTCAGTCCACCACGCTGTTCCTTGCACCCCCATCCGTCTTCTCTTCCTTCCACACACCACATCACATGCTGCACATATTTCTTCTGTAAATATCTTACACACACCTTCCACGTCTCCCATCTGCTCCAATTCATATTTGTCCAATCGTTCCTCCACTTCTCTCTTATACTCTGCCTTTTTCTCATCCTCTTGTAACCTTTCCACTCTCCTTGCAACTACTCCTTCCTCTCGTCTTTCCCTTCTTCTATTCCTCCATCTTACTTGCATCCTAATTCTGGCCACCACCAAGTAGTGGTCAGAAAGTCCACTCCCCCAACCTCTATACACTCTTGCATCCTTTACACATCTTCGCATCCTTTCATCCACACACACATAATCAATCATTGCCTTCCTTTCATTCAGTTCACCACCCACCCTTCTCATCACTCGCCATGTATACCTGTGGATCATTTTATGCCTGAAGAGGGTATTGGCTATTACCAACCCCTCCCAGCACAAATGTCCACTAACGCACTCCCATTCTCATCTATCTCAGCAGGCACACCCCACTCACCAACTATTCCATCCACCTTCACATTACCAACTTTACCATTCATATCACCAATCAAAAACACTCTCTCATTCCTTCCAAACTTTTCCATGCACACTTCCACATTTGTCCAGAACTCTTCTCTCACTCTTCTAGCACGATCTTGCGTTGGCGCATACACACACACAATCGCCCACATTTGTATTCCAACTTTCAACTTTACCCACACAATCCTTGACCCAACTGATCCATACTGTCTTATGCTCTTCTTCCATCTTTTACTCACAACTATACACACTCCTTCCTTTGCCCTCTCATTCTCATCTACTCCTGCACATATACCCCATCCATACTCCCATTCTCTCACACTTTCTCCTCTCCATTTTGTTTCAGTTATTCCACATACATCCACTTTCGCATCCTCAAGCACCTGGACAATCTCTCTCTCTTTCACCTCATCATTCGCTCCTCTTACATTCCATGTACACATTACCAAGTCCTTTGTCCGGTCCTGGGTCATCAACGTTTGGTCAATCCTTGTCCGAGGCTTCTTGTTTGTTTTTTTAGTTAGTTGTTTTCCGGGGAGGGGCACTAACCCTCCGCCAACCCTTTTAGTCGCCTTTTACGACAAGCAGGGATACTGGGGGAGTATTCTTGAAAACCCCCCTACCCCCAGGGGGTAGGGGGGTTTTCAAGTATAGTATGGAAAAAAGTACAGTATGAAACATTCTGCCTACTTACAGCAAATCCATGGCGATCTCGATGAATAACTGCCTCCTCTCGGACTCTGACAGTAAGAAGGATTTCCTGAAGCACTTGCAGTACACTGTTCATGAAGTCTTGCACTGAACTTAGTCATTCGCACTCAGAAGTCCGTTCTCTTCACAGTGCGCACTCTTGTCTAACTTATGCTCCATTGTAACTTACTAAGTGTTGCACTGTGCACTTTAACTTTTCCCACTCTTCTGACTATTTTCTAAAGCAAAAACAAACAAGTCTATTTACGTTAAATGTTGTTTCAAAATTGTATTCTCACTCACAACTGTAAATCCTTAACACAACACACTGTTGTTTTCACTGCACAACACTGTAATTTCCCGTGTGGTCTAATGGAGAAGTTCTTGCTGTTTAATCACTGTCAGAGTCCGAGAGTATCACTGGCAGGTGACCTAGGGGTGCGTCGCTGGGTCGTGGTGATGGCGTACCCACTGCAGACGACTCTGAAGACAGACGCAAACTCACGTTGAGCGGTGACTCCATCGTGGCTGATGTGCTGGGCTGTGGCTCAGAGCATGAGGGCCTGTCTTGGGGAGGCAACAGCGTGGAGCCAGGGCTGGGCACAGCGGGGGTCACGGGCCTGAAAAAACTGTCAGTGGTTGATTGACGCAATGACCGACGATTCTGACGATTGATGATGTGCTGCCTGAAAGCACGCACTTCCTCCACATGTCCCAAGGGCCCCATCTCCCTGTCGCAGTCCGGGTGTTCCAGGTAGTCCAGAACGAACTCTAGGTGTTCCCGGAGTGCGCTCAGCTTGGGGATGGCTCGAGCAGTGTCATGCTGAGAGGAGTCCGCATCATCGTCGCCGTCCTCGTCGGAATCTTCAAGCTGGGTACTGACACCTGCAACTGAAGATGTGATCTCGATATCAGACAATGTCTGATACCCAGGATCTCCCTCGTCGTCATCCAACCACTCACGCACATTGTCCACATCAACATCGTCGCCATGCGTACATAGCCGTGCATGTAAGTCATCCACGTCAGACCCTAGAAAATCGTACTCCACGTCCGTTCTGAGAAGCAGACGAGACCAACCATTTTCTAGAGTCTTGACAGGGACTTCCTTCCATGCACTGGCTCAGTTGTAGATTGCAGACTTGATGTTGTAGCGGCAAAGGTTTTCCAAAGTCCGCTGGCCTCGCGTGTCCCATCCCTCCCTGCGCTTGTCCTCGTCCTCGAGAACAACCATCACCTCGTCCAGGAACTTCCTTCGGTATAGGTGCTTTGTTCCCACAATCACTCCTAGGTCCATTGGTTGGACGAGAGCTGTAGTATTAGGTGGCAGAAACATGCACCTATTGCAGCCATTCTCAGCTACCAAGTCCTGGTCGCACAGGTGGGCAGGTGCATTGTCGAGGAGAAGGAGGTTCTCTACCTGGTCGTGTGGGATTCCCAGTTTCTCGATCTGGTAATGTATGACCTCCTTGACGAAGTGGCTGTGGAACCAGTCTTTGAAGATGTGAGCTGTGAACCATGCCTTCAAGGAATGGTACCAGACGACAGGAAGGACATACATCACCCCACAAAGACACCGAGGCTGCTTTGCACGGCCAACAATAACGGGCTTAAGCCGGTGTATGCCGTTAGCATTGGCACAACACAAAGCAGATAGCCATTGCTTGGAGAGCTTGCAGCCAGGTACACGCTTCTCCGTCTCCTCGGCTAGAGTGTTCGTAGGCAAAGAGCGATAGAATAAACCAGTTTCATCAGCATTGTAGACTTGACTGAGAGTGAGGCCCTCCCTGTCGATCAAGCCCTTCGCCTTGTGCCGAAACTCCTCTACTCCATCCTCGTTACCGTCCAAAGCTTTGCCATGAGACTTACGGTTGGTAAGGCCGTGCTGTAACTTAAACGCGAAGAGCCAACCCTCGGATGCCTTGAAGTCTCGGGCGTCGTGAAGCCTTGCAAACTTCTCAGCAGCAGCCTTCAGCTCCGTACCACGTACCATCACACCAGCAGCACGTTGTTGTCGATACCAAATCAACATGGAGCGGTCGACTTCAGCAAACTTGGGAGTAAACATCATCTTCCTCTCCATGTTGCATTTGCTTTTCGACGAGAAGTCATCTGTGTACTGCATGAGTTTGTCTCGGGATCTCTTAATATCAAACAAAGTAGATCGGGCCAGGTTAAACTTGCGGAGGATGCGTGAAGAAGACCATCCCGCATCTTCTTTCTCCAATATCTCCCGTTTCTTCTCCAGAGTCAACACCATTCTCTTCCTCTTCTCAGGCGGCGTGGCCATCATCACACACATGAAGGAGAGGCACGAGAGCAGCAGGAGTGCCTCCGGCAGGTAACGCACCACCACAAAAGCGAGCACGTGGGCAGCCATGACGACAAGTGTTCACTCACGACAAGATGCAGGCGGAAAGTAGGGAGGATGCAGGGGCGCTCTATTGGACGTCGGAGGAATGACGCGCCACAACAAAGCTGTCCCGCGCCGTGCGTGCCAAGTTCAAATTACGGGTGGGGGGGGGAAAAAAAAAAAAAAAATCCCCCCCCCCCGAATTTTTTTGTGGTTTTCGGACCATTTTGGGAATGTTGGATCTTGGGTCGATTATATCCAGTTATTGGGGATGTCCGGAAAGTGGGCGTCTGGAAAGTAGAGGGATTACTGTACATCAAATTCACACTGACAGCTCACAAATCTTAAAATCTGACATACTTCTTAAAATCTGACATACTTCTTAAAATCTGACATACTTCAATGCCTTCTGAGGTAAAAAATACTAATGGTTGTCTGAAACAACGAAGAAAGGGAATATTATATATAATTTATGTTCCCTACACTACATAATTATCTTTGTTACAATTAAGAATGTGTGAGCAACTTTTCTGATAAGTGTATGGGGTAAGCGTCTGATATTAGTGTGTGTAACAATAGGGATGTTATAGATACCGAAGGGGGACGAGTCATTATAATTTATAAGGTTACGTGTTGGTGGTGTGTCTGTGTATATATCAGCCTTGCATGATCACTGAACTGACCATTTTTCATCATGTCATGAACCATCACTTTACAGCTTGTTGCTGCTTTGTGTGTTCCTCTGTCATAGAAACACATTCATTTAAGATCGAAGCAAATTATGTTACGACATTAAATGGCTACTAAGTCTCTCTCCAGCACTCTGCTACCCCCACTCCTATCCCTCCCAACACACAGCTACTCCCACTACCCCCCCATCCCTCACGTCCCATCCCTCCCACCACACAGCTACCTCCCTCACCTACCCCACACGTCCCACCCCTCCTTTATCCCCAACACTGTTACCAAATCTAATTATTTGCCGCTCCTTCTGCCTTCTACTTGGTGTCCTGCGCGGAAATTTCTCCAAATGTACATATGAACCTAGCTGGTTCAGACACAGGAAGAAGAAAAAAGATGGACAGAAGTCATTTGTAGTGCTTATATGTATGACTGTGGTACAGATTTTCACTATTTTAGTTCATTTATTTAGCAATAATGAAACTGTTGACTGATGAAAAGAACTGAATGGAGATATCGAAAGATGAGTGTGCATTTGTATGAATGTTACTGTATCAGGCTAAGGTTTTAGTGGGTGTTGGTTAGGAATCAGAAACTTTTTACCTAGACTTGATCTTCCAGATTTAGAGTGTGTCTTGCACAGTGCAAAATTCACTGCTTTGTCTGTTTTTTTCACTGCATCCACTTTTCACTTCTACTCCTGCCACTCGTGAAATTGTGTTTAAGAAGTTAATTTCCTTTGCCTTAATTTTTTTTTCCATCATAGTCAAAGCACCTCCAAACTTCCTCTCCCTTTCTCTCCACACATTATAATCCCTTCACCCCAGCATGTTCAAGTCACTGTCACTACTTAACTTTGTGTCAGTTAGGTACTTTGTTTCAGATTTAGTTTAATAAATCTCCCAAGTCTGTTTTCTTATTTATCAGGCATCCACATTACATAAAATTTAATCATTGCAATATGACTGTCTTTTCCTCCGTATCTAATTTATCATTTACATCTTCTCTCTTATGTACCATTTCTTGAGTTTCATGCCCTAGCTCTCCCAAAAAAGCTTTTCACATTCATCATCCTAACTCTCATAATTTTTCTTTTTTGGATCTTTCTGTAGATTCCACAAAATATTTATTTCTTTGTCATTCAGATCTTTCCTCATAAATCTTTAATATCTAATTAACTATGGTTTCAGATTAACTTTACCATCATTGGCCATGTTTCACTATTCCTGTTCTTCCCACTTCTTCAAATGTGATGTTCTCATACTCTTTCCTCTTCATCTATCTTGCTTACAGTTTCTCTTACTCCTATCCTGCCTCACCTGTTCTTCCTCCAAATAACTGAAAATAACCACTCATTTACTTTGCTCAACTTAGCCTCTTAATAACTTTTCTTTATTTTGTATCACCTGAATTATGTCCTCAATCTTTCTTTTTTCCATCTGCTTTTGCCATTTTGTCCTCCTGTCTCTGTTGCTCCAGTATTCTCAGAAGATGGATTATCTCATTACAGTATGCCCTTCTCTCACCCATTTGGTGTGTTCTGACTGCACCTCCTCAAGCATATTTATTTTCACAGCCTTTTCTTCTGTTTCCCTTTTTTGTTTTTTGTTTTTTGCTTTTCAATGTCTCATTTTCTTTTACATGCCATGCCATTTGCTCGAATAAGATTTTCGATCATTCCAGGATCATATGCTCCTTCTAGTCATTTCTTCCTTCTAAGTACTGTCACTTCCACCTAAGTTTTCCAACTCTCACAAACAGGGATTTCATAATATCTAACAGGCTTTCCTTCCCTCAAAATCACTCATTACCTGTTCCATGTCGGACACTGAATTGCTTGTTTACATTCTTTGTTGGTGACAGAATTACTGACACTCGCCTTAACCCCTAAAAGACGGGCATCGGAATGTTTCAACTTATGCTCAGGACGGGCATAATTGGCGAGTGCTATATGGTGGGGGGTTTGTGAGGGAGGCATTGGGAGGATTGGGAGGGAGGGGTGGTTAGGGGGAGGTGTTTGGTGGGGAGGGTTGTGGGGTGGTGCAGTGGAGTGAGTAGGGTGGTTGGGGGGATGTGAGGTGGGGATAGGGGGTAGGGTTGGTATGGGGGATGATGGTTGGGGGTGGGGGTGCGGGGGTTAGGGGCCGGGGTGCGGGAAGGGGGTGGGGTATTGGTGGAGGGCTGGGGTGGTTGTGGGGAGGTTGAGTAGTGGGGGTTTGTGGGATGAGGGATAGGGGGTGGGGAGGGTTGGGGTTGGAGGGGTAGGGGGTGTAGGGTGGTTGGGGTGATTGTGGGGGATGAGGTGGCAGTAGGGGGCCTGGGGAGTTGTGGGGTTAGGGGATGGGAGGGCTGGGGCACAGTGGTGGGATGTGGGTGAGGGGTGGCAGGGGGCAGTGGGGGAGGTGGGGGTGACTGGGATGGTGGTTGGGGGCTGGGTGAGGGGTGGTTGAAGGCCATGGGGGGGGGGCATGACTGCATATGCGGATACCCATGTTTTTGGCCCTAGTACCCTCGGACAGCATATGCAAATACCATCATTTAAGGGTTAATAAAGATGCTTCAGCAAATAACATCTATTTTCAGTTTTTCTAGAAAAGTCAGGAATACACTTACAAACATATATATTTAAGGAGAGCTCAGTTCTAAGTACCAGAAACAGATATTTTTCAGTTGAATCAGGAAATCTTCCAGCATGTCCTTTCTGCTCCTCCAAGTGTGTGTGTGTGTGTGTGTGTGTGTGTGTGTGTGTATATTTACCTATTTGTATTTACCTATTTGTAGTATACAGCAATTGAGCAATGCTCGTATTGTCCTGTCTCCATATCCACATTTATCAAGCCTACCTTTACACACATAAATGTTTTTCTCATACACCACCTCTTTGTCTAAGTCGTTCCAAATATTTAAGTATTTGCCTAATATACCTAATTGTGATATACACGGAATGTACTATGCTCGTGGGTTTCCGTCGCTGTTTCTCAATAAGTCGAATTTAGCTTTAAACTCGTTTAAGTTTTTAGACTGGACGATCTCTGTCCAGGCTATTCCATAAGTCTATACTTCTGTAAGGAAAGCTATATTTCTTGATATCCTTCAAGCAGCTTGACTTTTTCAATTTCATTCCATGTCCTCTTGTTGCTCTCTTATCCCATACAAACAGATCTTCTTTGTCAATTTTATCTACTCCCACCATGGTCCTGAACACCGCAATCATGTCTCCCCTCTTTCTCCTTTCCTCTAACGAAGGCAAATCCAGTTTTTCCAGCCTCTCTCTGTATGACAGGTCTGTCAGACTGGGGACCATCTTGGTTGCTGTTCTTTGTATTCTCTCAATCTTGTTTATATCTTTCTTTTTGTGTGGGGACCACACTACCGCTGCATATTCTAACCTGGGGCGGATCATGGCCACTATCAATTTTTTCATCATTTCCTCATCCATATAATGAAATGCTACTCTTATGTTAGTCAAGAGTTTATAAGTCTCTCCAACTATCTTGTTAATGTGCTTTTCTGGTGACAAACTATCTTGGACCAGCACTCCCAAATCTTTCTCTTCTCTCATTTTTGTGATTAATTCATTACCCAAAAAATAATTCAGTGATTGTCTCCTGGTACTTTTACTCATTTCCAATATTTTACATTTCTTTACATTAAATTTCATTTCCCACGTCCGGCTCCAATTGTGTATCCTATCCAAATCCTCCTGCAGTATTTTACAATCCTCCTCAACCTCTATCTTCCTCAAGATCTTTACATCATCAGCAAACAGACTTGCATAACTGTTCACTCCATCTACCATATCATTTACGTAAATCAGGAACATTACTGGCGCCAACACTGAGCCTTGAGGGACTCCACTTGTTACTTCCCTCCATCCAGACATCTTTTCCTTTATTACTGTCCTCATTTGTCTTTCTCTCAAAAAGTCTCTCATCCATTCCAGAAGTTTCCCTTTTAGTCCTACTATAAATTATAGTTTCCACATTAGTCTCTTATGAGGTACCTTGTCAAAGGCCTTCTCTAAGTCTAAGTACATTAAATCCACCCAACCATCTCTCTCCTGTACCACATCAATCGCTCTCTAGTAAAAGCTCAACAAGTTTGAAACACATGACCTTCCACTTCTGAATCCAAACTGACATTCAGCCAAAATATTCATCCCTTCCAGATATTTTATCCATCTGTCTTTCAGGATTCTCTCACACAATTTTGCGACCATGCTGGTTAGAGACACTGGTCTATAATTCAGGGGTTCTTCCCTGTTTCCTCCCTTGTAAATTGGTACCACATTTGCCCTCTTCCATTCTTGTGGCACTTTCCCCTCTTCCAGTGAGCATACAATTAAGCTGTGAATTTTATCCGCCAGTTGTTCTCTGCATTCCTTCAGTACCCAATTAGAAATTCCATCAGGTCCTGGGGCTTTCCTTACATCTTGAGTTTCCAGTAATTTATACACTTCCTGTACCTCCACTTTTATATCTTTCATCACCGGAACATTTCTAATCACTCCCTCCCCTTCCACAAGCTCCTTTTCTTTAGTGAAAACTGACTGGAAACGTTTGTTCATTATTTCTGCTTGCATTGCCGCATCCTTAAAGACCTCTCCTTCTACTTTCAGCTTGGTGATTCCTTCCTTTTGTTTCAGTTTGCCATTAACAAATCTATAAAACAGTTTGGGTTCATCCTTGCATTTGTCAATTATACCTTTTTCAAAATTCCTTTCTTCTTCTCTACGTATTCTTGTGTATTCATTTCTTGTTCTTTTATATTCTTCCTTTGTTCTGTCATTACCTCTTTTTCTCCAATTGTTCCACGCCTTATCTCTCTCTTTTTTGCTATCATACACCTTCTATTAAACCACTCCTTTTTCCTGTTTTCTTTCCCTCTTACTCTTGGTACAAATTTTTCCACTCCCAAATTATAGAGGTCTAGAAAGATATCCCACTTCCTCTGCATCTCTCTTGTTTCTCTGAATTTTCTCCAATCCGCATTTTCAAAAAAGTTTCTCAATCCTGTAAAATTTGCTTTGCCAAAGTTGTATCTTCCCTGTCTATGAAGCTCGTCTCTTGGCTCGACGTTTCCTATTAACATCTGGAACTCAGTGACCACGTGATCACTTTTTCCCAAAGGACAGAGATATTCAAATGATTCTATTACATCGGGTTCTTTGGTGAACAGTAAATCTAACCTTGCTGGTGTGTCCTCACCTCGAAGCCGTGTCTTTTCTTTGACCCATTGCGTCATCACATTATTCATTATTATATTTAATAACATAGTGCCCCACGAATCCTCGCCGCCTCCCGAGTACCATTCCTCCCAGTTCACCTCTTTACAATTAAAGTCACCCACCAAAATTATATTATTGCTTTTCTCAATTATTTTTTGCAAGTAGCTAGCCATATCTGACAACATCTCATGGTATTCGTCATCCTTCCATGCTCTCGTCTTTGGGGGACCATACACTACCGCCATATCTCTCTTAACATTCTCTCCAGTTTCTATTTTCATATATATCACTTCAGCCCTGCCTTCTCCCATTTCCACAGTATCTACATTTATGTTGTTCTTCACTGCTATCATCACTCCTCCTCTCTTTTTTTCTTTTCTGTCTTTTCTCCACAGTTTGTATTTACCATCTCCCAAATGAACATCAATATCTTCTCTCAATTTGGTCTCTACAAAGCACATGACATCAGGTTCATGTTCTCTCAAGAAATCATTAATTTCGATCCTTGTCGATATGAAACCATCAACATTAGTATATATCACCTTCAAATTATTTTTGACATTATTAATACCCTCTTCTCCCCTACTCTCTGTCCGTACCACTTCCTCAACTTCTGATCTTTCACAACCATCCCCCCTAGTTTCCTTCACTTCTATTTCCTTAAATACCATTTCCTTACTTTCATATCCAATGCTCTCCAAAAAAAAGTATTACGTTCTTCCTCTGTCCTCTTATCATTTTTTTCCTTTACTTCTTCTTTTAATGATTTTAAAACTTCTCTTTCTTCTTCATTCAGATCTTTTCTTATTATAATATTTTCCATCCCCGCCTCTTTGCTTAATTTCCAGGTCACGTTAAGTATCTCATTTATTACACTTTCTGATGTAAACTTGACTCTCATTGGTCTTGTTTCCCCTTTCTTGTAAGGCCCTATCCTCCTTACTTCCTCAATTTGTTTTACCCACTTGTCTCCTTTGGGGTCAGTCTTGCCTAATATTCCTCTCACCATGTTCGTGTCTCTCTCGAGTCTTACGAACCTAACCTTTTCTTCCTCTTCCCTGTTTCCAAATACTACCACACATCTGTTCCTTTCTACAGTTTCTCTCACTATTTTCTCTTTTTTCTTCAGTATTTTCACTACATTTTCTTCCATTTCTTTCTTGTTCATTTCCCTTTCTTCCTGGATGATCTCTCTTAAGCTGACCACTTCTTTCTGTTCTTCTTCTACGTTTGCTCACTTTGCTTTATGTTCTTCTAATACATTACTCACCGTCTCCATTTTATTAGTACTGTGTGTGTGTGTGTATTTACCTGTTTGTAGTATACAGGAATTGAGCAATGCTCGTGTTGTCCTGTCTCCATTTCCACATTTATCTAGTGTACCTTTACACACATGAATGTTTTTCTCCTGCACAACCTTTTCGTCTAAGTCGTTCCAAATACGTATGTATTTACTTAATATACCTAATTGTGATACACACGAAATGTGCTATGATCGTGGGTTTCTGTCGCTGTTTCTCAGTAAGTCAAATTTAGCTTTAAACTCATTTAAGTTTTTAGACGGGACGATCTCTTTGGCCAGGCTATTCCATAAGTCTATACTTCTGTAAGGAAAGCTATATTTTTTTATATCCTTCAAGCAGCTTGACTTTTTCAATTTCATTCCGTGTCCTCTTGTTGCTCTCTTATCCCATAAAAACAGATCTTCTTTGCCAATTTTATCTACTCTTATCTTGGTCCTGAATACTGCAATCATGTCTCCCCTCTTTCTCCTTTCCTCTAAGGAAGGCAAATCCAGCTTTTCCAGCCTCTCTCTGCATGACAGATCTGCCAGACTGGGGAATATCTTGGTTGCTGTTCTTTGTATTCTCTCAATCTTGTTTATATCTTTCTTTTTGTGTGGGGACCACACTACCGCTGCATATTCTAACCTGGGGCGGATCATGGCCACTATCAATTTTTTCATTATTTCCTCATCCATATAATGAAAAGATACTCTTATGTTAGTCAAGAGTTTATAAGTCTCTCCAACTATCTTGTTAATGTGCTTTTCTGGTGACAAACTATCTTGGACCAGCACTCCCAAATCTTTCTCTTCTCTCATTTTTGTGATTAATTCATTACCCAAAAAATAATTCAGTGATGGTCTCCTGGTACTTTTACCCATTTCCAACATTTTACATTTCTTTACATTAAATTTCATTTCCCACGTCTGGCTCCAATCATGTATCTTATCCAGATCCTCCTGCAGCATTTTAAAATCCTTCTCAACCTCTACCTTTCTCAAGATCTTTACATCATCAGCAAATTTGGGGAGGGGGTGGCTCAATCGGTAGAGAGTTGGCCTGCAGTCCTAACGGACCCGGGTTCAAATCCCGCTGGTGCAGGGAACAGTTTAAGGATTTGAATTTCATAAAATCAGACTTTACTGTTCTACCAGAAGACCCGCCGACATGTCGAAAAAATACCCCCGCTAATACCAATACACCAGTTCTGAATGTGACAGCCTTAGCATGTATTCAGTATGGAAAGTGGGTGTTAGCGCCGAAGTGGTGACATGTGGAGGTGTGCGGTACGTAGGAGGACTACTGGGCCTTGAAAGCAGGCTGTGAAGCCTATGCCCAGAGTTGGTCACATTAAAAAAAAAAAAAAAAAAAAAAAAAAAAAAGGCTTGCATAACTGTTTACTCCATCTACCATATCTTTTACGTAAATCAGGAACATTACTGGCGCCAACACCGAGCCTTGAGGGACTCCACTTGTTACTTCCCTCCATCCAGACATCCTATCCTTTATTACTGTCCTCATTTGTCTTTCTCTCAAAAAGTCTCTCATCCATTCCAGAAGTTTCCCCTTCAGTCCTCCTATATATTCTAGTTTCCATATTAGTCTCTTATGAGGTACCTTGTCAAAGGCCTTCTCTAAGTCTAAGTACACACAATCCACCCAACCATCTCTCTCCTGTACCTCGTCATTCGCTCTTGAGTAAAGGCTCAACAAGTTAGAAACACATGACCTTCCACTTCTGAATTCAAACTGACATCCAGCCAAAATATTCATCCCTTCTAGATATTTTATCCATCTGTCTTTCAGGATTGTCTCACACAATTTTGCAACCATGCTGGTTAGAGACACTGGTCTATAATTCAGGGGTTCTTCCCTGTTTCCTCCCTTATAAATTGGTACCACATTTGCCCTCTTCCATTCTTGTGGCACTTTCCCCTCTTTCAGAGAACACATGATTACACTGTGAATTTTATCTGCCAGTTGTTCTCTGCATTCCTTCAGTACCCAATTAGAAATTCCATCAGGTCCTGGGGCTTTCCTTACATCTTGAGTTTCCAGTAATTTATACACTTCCTGTACCTCCATTTTTATATCTTTTATCACCGGTACATTTCTAATCACTCTCTCCCTTTCCAAAAACTCTTTTTCATTAGTGAAAACTGATTGGAAACAATTGTTCATTATTTCTGCTTGCACTGCTGCATCTTTATAGACCTCTCCTTGTACTTTCAGTTTGATGATTCCTTCCTTTTGTTTCAGTTTGCCATTAACAAATCTATAAAACAGTTTGGGTTCATCCTTGCATTTGTCTATCATACCTTTTTCAAAATTCTTTCCTTCTTCTCTACGTATTCTTGTGTATTAATTTCTAATTCTTTTATATTCTTCCTTTGTTCTGTTGTTACCCCTCTTTCTCCAGTTGTTCCACGCCTTATTTCTCTCTTTTTTTTGCTATCATACACCTTCTATTAAACCACTCCTTTTTCCTGTTTTCTTTCCCTCTTATTCTTGGTACAAATTTTTCCACTCCCAAATTATAGAGATCTAGAAAGATATCCCACTTCCTCTGTATCTCTCTTGTTTCTCTGAATTTTCTCCAATCCGCATCTTCAAAAAATTTTCTCAGTCCTGTAAAATTTGCTTTCCCAAAGGCATATCTTCCCTGCCTATGAAGCTCGTCTCTTGGCTCGATGTTCCCTATTATCATCTGGAACTAATGACCACGTGATCACTTTTTCCTATAGGACAGAAATATTTCAATGATTCTATTACATCAGGTTCTTTGGTAAACAGTAAATCTAACCTTGTTGGTGTGTCCTCACCTCGGAACCGTGTCTCTTCTTTGACCTATTGCGTCATCACATTGTTCATTATTATATTTAATAATATAGTGCCCCACGAATCCTCACTCCCTCCTGAGTCCCATTCCTCCCAGTTCACCTCTTTACAGTTAAAATCACCCACCAAATTTATATTGTTGCTTTTCTCAATTTTTTTTTGTAAATAACTAGCCATATCTGACAACATCTCTTGGTGTTCGTCATCATTCCATGCTCTCGTCTTAGGGGGAACATACACTACCGCCATATCTCTCTTAACATTCTCTCCAGTTTCTAATTTCATATATATATCTCTTCAGTCCTGCCTTCTCCCATTTCCACGGTATCTACATTTATGCTGTTCTTCACTGCTATCATCACTCCTCCTTCCTTTTTTTCTTTTCTGTCTCTTCTCCACAGTTTATATATACCGTCTCCCAAATGAACATCGATATCTTCTCTTAATTTAGTCTCTACAAAGCACATGATATCATTTTCATGTTCTCTAAAAAAAATAGTTAATTTCAAGACTTGCCAATATTAAACCATCAACATTAGTATATATCACCTTCAAATTACTTTTGATGTTTTTGATACCCTCTTCTCTCGTTCTCTTCGTCGGTACCACTTCCTCAATTTCAGATCTTTCATTGCCATCCCCCTTAGTTTGCTTCACTTCTGTTTTCTCACATAGCACTTCCTTTCATATCCATCACTCTTCAAAAAAAAGTATTACATTCTTCCTCTGTCTTCTTATCATTTTTTTCCTTTACTTGTTCCTTCAATGATTTTAGAACTTCTCTTTCTTCTTCATTCAAGTCTTTTCTTATTATTATATTTTCCATCCCTGCCTCTTTGCTTAATTTCCAGGTCACTTTAAGTATATCATCTACTACACTTTCTGTTGACAACTTTACTTAATGGTCTTGTTTCCCCTTTCTTATAAGGCCCTATCCTCCTCACTTCCTCAATTTATTTTACCCACTTGTCTCCTTCGGGATCAATCTTGCCTACTATTCTTCTCACCAGGTTCGTGTCTTTCTCGAGTCTCACGGATCTAACCTTTTCTTCCTCCTCCCTGTTCCCAAATATTACCACACATCTGTTCCTTTCTACAGTTTCTCTCACTATTTTCTCTTTTTTCTTCAGTATTTTCACTACAGTTTCTTCCATTTTTTTCTTGTTCATTTCCCTTTCTTCCTGGATGATTTCTCTTAAGCTGACCACTTCTTTCTGTTCTTCTACGTGTGCCCATTTTGCCTTATGTTCTTCTAATACACTACTCACCTTCCCCGTTTTATTAGTACTTTCTTCTAGTTTCCTCCTCAATTCGACATTTTCACGTTTCAAATTTCTAATCTCCCTATTCGCTGTCTCATTGGACTGGATCAGACTCTGTATAGTAATCTCCGTATTTTCAGACACATCCTTTATCACTAGAATCTCCACTTTCTTTTCAAGTTCACTAATCCTCATAATCAATGTTTTAACCAGATCCATGGCATTGGTATTTTTATCAAATCCTGCAAATTCGAGTCCCTCAATGTTTACATTTTCGGCCGTGTTTGATGTTGGTTAAAGTACCAAAACAGCTGTTACCGAAAAATACTACAAACATTCATGTATACTCTAGCCAATAAATCTTTACATTTTTGGTAGTCTATTAACTTACATTATTTTAAATTCAAAGCAAGACCTTAGGAGACAGGACAGACAAAATTCCTGAAAACTACTTAAGGTTCGCAGCGATTGCTGGGACGTCTGCTCACTCTGGCTGTTCGCTCGTGTGTGTGTGTGTGTGTGTGTGTGTGTGTGTGTGCATGCGCATACACAAAAATCAATGCATGTGTGGACAGGTACCTTGGTGGGAGAAATAGTAGGGTAGTACTGTTTTGAGGGTTTTCAAGTACATGTGATGAGTGCTTGTACTTGATACACTAGCCATCATTTAAAACAATATTATTATTATTTTTTTTTATGTATGCATTCATGTGTAGTTTTTTTACATTCTTTAAGCAAAAAATAATAATAATAAATAAGATTCACACTTCACAGTAGGTTTCAGAGTTGAACACAGTTCATTAGAGCAGTTTTTTGTTTTTCTGAGTTCTTGGCTTTGCTATCATGTTGTGGACATCCAAAAATTATGTTGCATGTAGAGTATCATGATGACTGCTGCATGGTACTTGATTTGGCCTGTTTTATTCATAAGTATGTTCTGGATGATAAGGGGTTGAAGTGGAAGGTACTGTACAGTATTTCTTTTCCTTGTTGTAAGATGGCTAGGCAGTGCATGCTGTTATGTAACTGTATGGCATCCTGCATGCATTTCAGCCTAACTTTTTAGTTAACTTTAAATTATTATTATTATTTTTTTAATATTCATTGTATATTAAGCAAATCAATGTGCTAAACAGTCTTATATTAATAGAGGTTAAAATTTGTTAATAATTCATGGTAGCTTATATCATTAACATGTGCCTGTTATAGGATATATATTAAACAAATATTTAATGTTATGTGTTTTTATGTTACAGTTGTTGTAATTCAGTACAGTGTTGTTAACAATTTCAGTACTGTGAAACAAATGCTCCTGTGTCAGTGTAGTGAAATTATTGTTGTACTTCATCTGCAGGAAAAGTGATAGTGTAAGGCATTAAATTGATTCAGCTAATTTACTCACAGTCAGCATGCAGTGCCAGAAGATACTGGTATGTTTCCTATATCTGGCCTATACAAGGTCTTGATTTAGATCTTCATTGAAGAACATTGGCCAGGCATGTATTGTGCATGCTAATCAGTGTTCAGCCATTGCCAGTGTTTTCATTCCCAATACCCAGGAAGAGGATATAAGAAAATGAACCATAAAGGAGGTAAGGGGGAGATCAAAGGTCTAGGAGGGCAGTATTATGGCGCTGCGCCCTTTGAACCAGGAGATGGAGGTTATTATTCTAATACCTCACAGTTTACTAGCCTCTTCAGGGTGCATTGCCTGTGCTACATATACCACCTGCTGGAGGAGGTTCACACAGCCCTGGTCCAAAGCAGGAGAGGAAGCAGACATTTTCTTGCAAGAGAGACCTTAAGGATCCCCCCTTTTTTTTGTAAGTGTAGCATGGCAGTATGAAAGTAAATGAGGAAGACTGACAGCTGTGAAACTGATGTCAGATATTGCTATGCACAGTTTGCAGAAGATACGAAGGGATGGAGGGCTACATCCTTGGCAACAGTTGCACAGAAGGAGGAAAATAAAAGAGGAGAATAAGACAAACATTTATTCAAGTTAAGACAACGTATGTAAGATATTCACGGAAGAGATAAGCGCAGCGTGTGAGGTGGTTTGTGGAGTGAGGAGGAGATGCAAGGGTGTGCAAGGGACAGCATGGTGGAATGATGAGGTGAAACGAGCTGTGGAACAAAAGAATAAGGCATATGGTGAATGGTTGGCGAGTAGAGGGAGGGGAGAAGATGAGAGAGAGAAGAGAGAGGTATATGTGAGCAGGAGAAGGGAGGTTAAGAGACTGGTGAAGGAGAGTAAGAAGAAAGTGGATGAAGAGTTTGGGAGGAATCTGAGTGTGAAATGGAGGGAGAGTAAGAAATTGTTTTGGAAGGAGGTAAAGAAAGTAAGGATGTGTGAAAGGGGAAATAGTAGGGGAGTGAAAGATAGGAATAATAGATTGTTGGTAGAGAAGAGAGAGAAATTGAGGAGATGGAAGGAGCACTTTGAGGATTTGTTGAATGTAGAGAGTGAGAGCAGTGTGAGTATAAGTGGTTGGGGAATGGCTGGGAGAAGAAGAGATGAGAGGAGGGAGGAAGAGATCAGTAGGTCGGAAGTAGTGGAAGCGATGAAGAAGATTAAGCTGGGAAAGGCCCCAGGAATTGATGGAGTATGTGGTGAAATGCTTAGGTATGGGGGTGAGATTGTTGCGGAGTGGATATGGAAGTTGTGTAGATTGGCTTGGGAAGAGGGAAGGGTTCCAGAGGACTGGAAATCAGGTATAATTGTTCCTCTGTACAAAGGAAAAGGGAGAGAGAAGTATGTGGTAACCATAGGGGTATTTGCCTTCTTAGTGTGACTGGTAAAATATATGGTAGAATACTCATTGATAGGGTTAGGCATATGACAGAGGAGCTAGTTGGAGAAGAACAAGGGGGATTTAGGAAGGGAAAAGGGTGTGTAGATCAGATATTTGTTCTAAGATGTTTAGTGGAGAAGTATCTAGAGAAGGGAAGGAAAGTGTACGCTGCCTTCATGGACTTGGAGAAAGCTTATGACAGAATAGATAGGAAAGGTATGTGGAAGGTATTAAGAATATATGGAGTGGAGGGGAAATTGTTGAGTGCTGTGAAGAGTATGTACGAGGGAGCTAGGGCTACGGTGCGAGTGGATGGTGAGCTGAGTGAGTTCTTTGATCTCAATGTGGGACTGAAACAGGGGTGTGTAATGTCTCCATGGCTGTTTAATATATATATGGATGGGGTCGTAAAGGAGGTACAAGGTAGGGCAGTGGATGTGGGGGTGGCCCTAATGAATGAGGGTGAGATTTGGAAGCTTCCGGTGTTGCTGTTTGCCGATGATACAGTATTGTTGAGTGAAGATGAATGGGAGTTGCAAGGTTTGGTGAATGAATTTGGGACAGTGTGTAGGAGGAGGAAGCTGAAAGTTAATGTAAACAAAAGTAAAGTTATGGTGTTTGAGAGGAATGAAGTCACAGAGTGTGCAGTGAGGTTGGATGGTGAGGATATGGAGAATGTGAGTGCATTCAAGTACTTGGGTAGTGTGATGAGTAAGGATGGAACTTTGGGGGATGAAGTGCGTGAAAGGGTACAGCAGGGAAGGAAGGTTGTAGGCATGCTGAAAGCAGTGATGAGAAATAGGGAAGTGAGTATGGAAGTTAAGAAGTCTCTGCATGATGGTATTGTGATCCCTACTCTGACGTATGGAAGCGAGGCGTGGACCTTGCAAGAGGGGAACAAGTCAAGAGTGAGAGCAGTGGAAATGAGTTACTTGAGAGGAGCATGTGGAGTGACATGGAGGGACAGGTTGACGAATGAAGAAGTGAAGGAACGTTGTGGGGTAGATGGGGATGTGGTTGAAAAGATTAGGAGAAATACACTGAGGTGGTTTGGACATGTGGAGAGGATGGAGAGTGAAAGACTGACTAAGAGGGTGTATGTGGGTGAGGTGGAGGGAGGGAGAGGGAGGGGTAGAACGAGGATGAGGTGGAGGGATGGAGTTGAGAGGTATATGAGGGAGGGGGTGAGTTGGGGGAGGTAGTCAAAGGGTGGGTGACAGAGTGACTTGGAGGCGTTTTGTCTGCGGCCACCCTTTGCGGGATTAGGGCGTCGGGCTATAGATAGATAGATAGAAGACAACAGAGACTTAGTTATCATGGTGAAAGAACACTGTTTGAGATCACAGACTATCTTGTACAGAACACAGAAGGTTGCAACTTATTTAAAATATTAGGTAACTTTGCCCAGACAATATCTGGTTACAGAATAATTGGACTGGCCTCATAGGACATAGGATAGAATAGCAGATAGAAAAAAAAAAAAAGTGGTAGACAGGTCCTCCTGCCATGCAGGAAGAAACAAACTCAAGGTCACAGATAGAACCAGAAAAAGGTATTGAGGAAGTTCATACATGTTCCTGAATCAACCCATGTTTTGGAAAAAATACCAAGGGGGATAATTGGTTCTTATTAAGTTGGGGATGTTTTGTAAGGATCACTGTGGAGAGGGAGAAGCATAGGCCTGATACTGTATAAAATAAAATAAAATAAAGTAAAAAATCTATACCTAGTCAAGCTTAACAACCAAGATGTATTAGAGGCTTGACTTTTTAAAATGTAGCATTATGGACTGCACTCTTTGAGGCAGTAAAACTCTGACCTTCCTCTGTGGTAACAATGTTTGAGAAGTAGTTGACTCACATCACCAGTTAGGCATTAAAACTGCTTGAGAGGAATATTCTCAGACTCAGAGAGTTGAGGAGAGGGTGCATTGCTTCTCGTCTTTGGTTATAATGTCTTGCAGAGCGAGATGACAACCCTCTGAGGTTTTTTATTTCTTCTTGTTCAAATTGAGCACATTATGATGCTGTTCCCATGCTTCTCACATCTGATGCATTGTGGACTGCTGCTCTTTGTCAGTTGCTTTGGCGTTTCCTGACTCCAGTTATTCTTTGTTCTTGTGTTTGTTATAGGTGCCCAGGTCTATCATTTGGCTATTCATTTCTGAGAGTAAGTGCTTTTTTTTTTTTTTTTATGTAACCAATTTGAGCTAGTTACAACTTCCATATCTGAGCCAGGCAGTACAAATGGTGTGTCATAGACAGTGTTTATACTCAATCTTTCTGCATTGCCAGTGATGTAGCACAACATTTTATTTTACTTTTTCTTTTTAAGCTAGCAGGCTAGCTAATAGTTCCTTCTTCTTTGGCCACCTACCATTGAGATAGCCACAGCTGTGTGACAAGGCCTTGTGTCCCTATAGGGTATAATCAAATTGCATTTCACCTTTTGACTCCATTATTGCAACATAACCTATGTAACTACTTCTTATGCAGGCCCTCTGGCCTTTGTATTTAGACGTCAGCACCCATTTTCACAGGGTATACTCTCATGGGCTGTCTCCACTCCCACCACAATTTACAAGTTTCCGGTCAAAGTTTTTTTGAAGTAAGATACATGTATGGGTAAAAAATACGCAGAAAATAACTCCGTCAACCATTATTTACAAAAAAATTGTGCAGAAACATGAAAAAATAATAGATAAAGTAGCTGAAAAAACACGTGACTCTGAAACGGCCTCTGATTGGTCATGGCATCATTACTCACACTGAGGCACTTTGTTTATGTTTAGCCTGCATACATTTTGCTTATTTCTGACCTCCAAGAATGCCCAGTGACAAGAGGAATAATTGCTAGTGTTTCATTCCAATGTGTAAGTGCACTGACAAAAGCACACAAGGGAAATTATTCCTCTGTGTATCAGCCACTACCAATAAACGAAAGCAGTGGTGGCTGGCTGCTCATCGGAAGTTCCCAGTGCTGGAAAGCAGCCTTTACTGTTGTGAAAATATTATATTCTTCACCATAGATGTTCATATATACCTATTTATCTGAAATTCGGCCAAAAAACTGTGATTATTTTAACTATTAGAAGAATATTAAGATTCAGAGCGAAAACATGCTAAGGTTGGCAAGTATTTCTACTTTAGATCGCCAACATGCCTTGACAGATTTCTGTTTTGCATAAATACTGATTTAAAGTGCAAATAAATGCATCTGTATTTTGAATTAATATTTATTCAAAGCAGAAGTCTGCCAAGGCAAGCTTTTGAGCCAAAGGAGAAATACTTTCGCTAAGTTTAGCGCTTTTTTGCTGTGAGTCCGGATTTTAAAAAAGTAAAATTAAATACAAAAATCTGACCAGATTTCAGATAATTAGGTTAGTATGAACCTATATGGTGATAAAATCTATAACACTTACCAGTTAAAAGTGCCAATTTGGTGTTGATTCGGTAAATGACCACCAATTCGGTATTTCATCACACTCTCTTGACGGTACGTTACTACTGAGTTCAGAATCACCACTGTGATTGTTCTCACAGAAAACTAATAATGAAGAGGCCAAATGTTAAATATTCATGAGCATAATACCATTATAAACTCACATGTCTGATATTGTACGCCTTACATTAAACACTTTCCACCTCATCCACGAACACTGCTCAGGAATAGTGTAGCTGTAAGTTACTTCTGGTCAATTTCACCACAACTAACTTACTTAACAGATACCATCCATTTACACCATGAAAAGTATTCCTTCACAACATACCCAAAGGGAGTAGTTTGGATCTACGGTGGCCATGTAGGTACAACTGTTATCTCTGTTGCTGTTAAAGTATTGTGTGATGGATTGACGCATCATCTGCAGTATGAATACTGACATCATCGCCAACATGGCGGCTGCTTCCCTCCAGCCGCAAAGAATTAAAGTTATCACGTCTTGATCAGTGCGAATGATAAAATTAAAAGATTCATATACCGTAAGCTTCTAATTACATGGCAGAGTGCACTTGCCATGTTTACCCAGAACTGGCAACACGTATAGTCCTGACCATTTCACCTTTTTTTTTTTTTTTTTCTGAACATTTTTGTTCTTGACAGATATTTTGAAGTAAGCCATCAGTGCACTCTCTAACTGCTTGTCCTAGAACACCTATTTCTACATAATTTACTTTCCTGCCTCAGTCCCACTGTCTAAGTAATTCCCATCCCATGACACTCATTCCTTTATTCATAACACCCATTTATTTACAACAACACTTTTATTCTTGAAAGATTTTTTAGTTCGGTTCCAACAATTCCACAACTCTTATTTCCACAGGCTATTCTTTCCTTTCCCAGGTTGACTGTCATTCAGATTTCTGGCCCATCCCACCATTTCTTTGCAAGCCTTTCCCCTGTCATCCTTCATGATGGTAGTATGGCATGAACCAGCCCGTATGATTGCAAATGCGCTCATTTCTAGTTCTGTTTACACATGTGGCTCGAACCCCCCAGTCCCTCGCCTGTTGCCATTGTGGGAGGGCATCAGAGATGGGGTTTGCATTTGATGTGGAGAAAGGAACTCTTAATTAGTTCTGGCCACCTGCTTTGGGTCTCAGCCCCTAGCTCAACCAATTTTGCGTGGTATGTCTCTCGTTGCCCCTCTTTACTTTTCTTTCACCAACTCCTTCCTCTGTCCCCCCCTACATCACTAGCAGAGGTCTACTTGTGATCTAGATCATCTGTGTCCATACCTCCCTGGACAGGGGTTATGCCTGCCCCCTGTGTATGCTGTGCTTGCTGTTCCGTATACTCTCCATACCCTCTTGTCTTGGAGTTGAGTCTTCCACGGGGTGGCATGTTGTTCCCCTCAGTGGGTAACATGTTTCTTTGGTGGAGGGTTGGGGTAAGACAGGTGGTTAGGTGTCGCCCCACTAGATCAATCAGCTGGTCCTGCGTTGGCTAGGGTCAAGCTGTTGCTGTCTGGTGGGTGTTGCATCGTTCTGTCGGCCGCCATCACACACCAGGCAGTAGCCATGTATACGTCCCTCACTGCCCCTGGGGCTGTTGGGTACCATCGAACCCTAATGAACAGCCTCTCCATGGTGGGTGGTGGGGTGGGGAAGCAAATTTTTTTCATTAACATAGAGTATTTGAAATTGACCCTCTCTCCTCCAGGTCTGCTGACATGACACATGCTGATGACCCTCCCACCCTCACCATGGATCCTTCTTCGGTTAACCCCCCCCACTTCAAGAATAAAAAACAAAAGACACTCTACCCACCTCTTCTACTTTAGACCCCAGCCCTTCCCCTAATGTCTCATTTCATTTTGTCACTCTCAAACCCTACGCACCTCACACTTTCTATACCTCATCCCTCGCATACCAAGCCACTCCTGCTTCATCAGTTTCTGCCACTTTTGTTTTATACTCTTCTAACTTATGCTTTTCCACTATACCTCTAAAGCCTGCCCCCTCTCAGTCCTATATCTTTAAACCATAATAATGCACTAAATACTTCATGCAAGTAGCACCCTGCATTTCCAACTATGTCTGCTGAACTGTGCCTGCTAAAACATGTTGGCAATGTCACACTCTACACCGCCATTCCAAGAATACATCCCCCCACTGCATCAATGTCAAAAGTGCTGGTGCTTTGGCCATCCAGCCAAATACTGCTGTCCCAGCCTACAGTGTTCACTCTGTGTTCTACCTGGCCACATTAGAACAGAATATCAGTCCTCTCTCTGCACCTGTGCTAGTTGTAGTGGACCCCCTAATGTGTTCTATAGAGGTTGCCCTGCATACCGCTTTGAATTAGAATTCACAGCACTCAGATTCATACAAGGACTTTCCCTTTGAGAGGTCCAGTGAGATGCCTTTTGTCTTAGCTTCACCTTGACTTCTTACTCCACTCATGTTCAACCAGTCATATCTTCTACCTCACCCCTATATCCATCCCTTTGTCTTCCCCTCCCTCTTCCTCTTTTCCCTTTCCTCTTAGCCATCCACTCCTTCCACCACCATTCCCTTGCCTAATACTGTATTTCCTAATAGAACCAAACACTTGATCATCTTCTCTATCACCTTCCCCTCCCTTTTCCCCTTCCCCTCCCTTTTCCCCTTCCACCCATATTCCTACCACCATCTCCTTGTCCAACACCTTTTCTCTACTGTATCCAGATACTCCAGCATCGCCCTGCCCTTCCACTAATCCACTAATCCTTCCTCCATTCCCTCCTCTCAACTTTCCCTCCCAGTTCGATCCACTTGCACAGGAGAATGTAGTCCAACTGACTCACCATCAAAAAATACTACCCACCTAGATTGTACAGTTAAATCTCTTGTTTTACCATCCTCAGAGTAACTCTGTATTCTCCATTCTCCCCCTCCTCCACCAGTTGCCACAGACAGCTCTAATGAAACACTAGAAACAGTCAAGACCCATGAGGTCTGTAACGCCTCCCAGCAGAAGAGGGGTCTAATCACAAAAGGTTGCCATTTTGAGTTATGCGCAGGAGCCGGTTGAGCAGGCCTTACCGTAAGGGAAAATCAGTCATTTTAAGGGAAAATGGTTGATATGTCCACAGGCTCTAAGGGTTACTATTCCCTGTTTTGCCAACCAAAACCCTCTGGTTAACTCGAAGGCCAGCAGTAACAGGGGTGTAAGTGAAAAGAGCATTTTATGGGCGCTTTGTTTACAGTCTTCACGCTCCGCCAATCACGTCCGCCATTCTTCACAGTGTGGGGTAGTCATGCAGCCATAGTCGAGAAGGGAAGACGCACTTTGTCGTTCCTCCTGTTTTGAGTGGTTATACTCCTAAAGTAGTACACATCATAATGGCATCCATCATCGGAAAGTGACGATGAATGTCCGGTGAAGCCAACAAAGTGCCAGAGGAGGCCAGAGACGTGGAAAGAAAATGTAAGGAAAAGGAAAAGAGACTGGTGAGGAGTATGTGAGTAAGAGGAATAAACTTGTACCAGCATGTGTGTGGTTGGACCACCTTGTGAGTGTAGTGCAAAATGCAGTAAAACCTTGATAAAACGGACTTTAGTATAGCGGAATTCACTTTTAATGGACTCAAGAAGCTAAGTGGACTAAATTCTTATGCATCAGGAAAAGTCCAATATAGCCAGAAGCAGTCTGTCTCTTGGAATAAAGGAATAAACAAACAAACGGAGGAGATACCATAACATGGGTCTCTCCTCTTTCTCTCTCTCTTTCTCCTCCTCCTCCATTCTTTCCCTTCCTCCTCGTCTCTCTTTCTCTGGTGAGAGAGAGAGGAGGTGAAATTGAAAATGAAAATTAATGTAATTGTGAAAATGCTTGTAAAAGCAAAGGTGAAAGAGAGCACAGAAGTGAATATGGAATGTTAAAGTCAACAGAGAGAGAGAGCGAGAGAGAATAAATATGGGAACGACAAGTGGCGTCTCTCCTTCTTTTCCCTCCCTCTCTCCGGGAGGTGAAAGTGAATGTAAAAGTGAAGGTTAGTGAAGGCATTGTGAAGGTGGAAGTGAAGGTAGTGTGAAAGTAAAGGTGAAAGTGGTGAGAGTGAAAGTGAAGTCAAGTGAAAGTGAAGGTGAAGATGGAAGGTGAAAGTGAAGGTGAATATAAAAGTGAAGTAAAAAGTGAAAGTGAAGGTGGAAGGTGAAAATCAAGGTGAAAGTGAAGGTGAAAATGGTTGTAAAAGTGAAGATGAAGGTGAAAGTAAAGGACAAGATAAATGAAGGTGAAAGTGAAAGTGAAGGTGAAAGAAAACTTGGAAGTAAAGGTGAAAGTGAAAGTGAAGGTGAAAGTGAAGATGATGGTGAAAGAGAAAATGAAGGTGAAAGTGAAGGTGAAGGTGGAGGTGAATGTGATAGTAAAAGTAGGGAGGGCAAAAGTGAAGGTGAGTGAAAGTAATTGTAAAGGTAAATTTGAAAGTGAGAAAGTAAGGTTGCAAGTGAAGATGAAATGGAAATTCAAAATGAATGAAAGTGAGTGTGAAGGTGAAGTTGAATGTGAAAGTGAGTGTGGAATTGTATATGAAAGTGAATGTGAATATCAGAGTGAACTGAAATTGAAGGTAAAAATGAATAGGAAGGTGAAGATGAAGGTGACAACAATGACAAAAATATGTGAAGTAAAATGGAACTGCCCAGTGCGGAGAGAGAGAGAATAAATGCATGAATTACAAGCAAGCCTCTGTGCATAACAAAAGGAGGAGGAAGTCTAGGGGGGAGTCCTGATGTCGCTTTTATCGGACTTTTGCATTTTTCGGTCTGGCTTGGGCCCCAGTTAGTCCAATATAGTGAGGTTTAACTGTGCTTTAACAAAGTAGGACAAGAAAATGTAAACCAGATTTTTGGAAATTACTCGGGATTGAAAGATCATAATGCGCAATCTACAGCTACCGCAAATTGACTTTGGACCTCCCTCCACAAGGGGGAGGTCCTAAGTCAATTTGTTCATGAAATGCCATTCATTACTATGAAATCATGTCCCTTGTTTTTCAGGACCAGTTAGATGCTTTTTGGCCTGGAATCACTTAGATCTCTAAAGTAATGAAAAGACATTTCTTTGCACCAAACATTTGTCAGTTCAGTCTTGAGGTTGTCCAGATTGGGTGTCTTCTCTGCCATGATTTTCTTCATCTTTGCCCAGCAGTTTTCTATTGGATTTAGACTGTTGCCAGGCAAGTCGAGGACCTCAATCCAATTGTCCTGAAGCCATTTTTCAGCGCTCTTGACTTGTGACATTGAGCTGAATCGTTCATGAAAAACTCGCACCCATGAATAGCAAAAAAGCTTAACAAATGATCTTTCAGAACTTGAATGTACTGGCCACCATTCATCATCAGGTTCATGGGAAGAAAGCAGAGGCCTCTTCTTCCCGTGTCACCTGAGAAACACCCCCATACCATTACTGATTGTGGGTGCTTAACAGTCGGCACCATGTAAGCAGGGTCATATCGATTGTGGAAGGCAGGGAGACGAACCTTGGTAGGACGCACCTGGAACACTTGAAATATGCTTTCATCAGAAAACATAACTTTTCTCCACACATCTGATGTCCAGTGTGCATACTTCTTGACAAACTGAATGCGCTGCTTCTTCATGTGGTCAGTGAGAAGTGTTTCTTGGCTGCGGTGTGGCTTGGCAAACCCAGCTCCTTCTGCAAGCGGTTTTGGATAATTTGAATTGAGACGTCTTGTAACAGCTGGGAATGCATTCTTTCCAATTCTGCTGCTGTTAGTTGAGGAATCTTGATTACTTCACTGATCAGAAGTGTATCTCTGCCTCTGAAAGTCGTCATCTTCTTTCCACTGGCATGCTTGTGCTCTGATACAATATCAGGTGGCAGGCCGCGTGCTGCAGCAAGAATCTTCATGATGGTCGATTTTGCACATTCAGTACGTTAACAAATCATGTTGATAGGGACAGTGTCCTGCTTCCATGCAATGCTACGGACCCTCTCATCCCTTGAGCAGTACTTTCCAGGCAGGACGACTCGACTCTAGGAAAATAACAGGGCAAACAGTAATGCATACATGGTGCAAGCTTGGAGCGATGGGAACGTATACTCCCACTCTCGCTTCTGGGCAAGCGCGACGTGCTGAGTGTTTCACCACCTCCCGCCAACACCGGAGGAGTTCCCAGTTACTTCTTTCCCCAAAAATTCACTTGGTAGAGGTGGAAACACAAAGCAAAGACAGACAACTCTCCCATAGCAATTCTGTGTGAAGGTCCTAAGTCGATTTGCGGTGGGTATAGTTACCTGGCCAGTCGTGTGGAAGTGATTAACGTCAAGAGAAGACGAGTGAAAAACAAAGAAAGTAAAAGGAAAAATACTCTGTTGTACAGTGTTTTGGTGCAGAATGAGTGTATCCAGGTATGTCAAGTGACGTTTTTGAACATTCACAGCATTTCCAAGAAACGTGTGAGTAATGTGCTGCTAAAACTGAAAAAATCTGACACTGGCACACTTGAAAAGGACCAAAGAGGGAGACATGAATCAAAGAATAAAACCCTGGAAGACAAGGTGGATGTGGTAAGGGAGTTCATACGTTCTCTCCCCACATGTTCTTCTCCTTATTCATGAGTTAAGAGTCCTCATCGAGTCTATCTTCCACCTGGTTCCAGTGTTGCATCACTGTATGATTCCTTCTTGTTAAACTAGATTCTGAAGGAAATGCCGACCTGAAAGTGTCTCTGTTTATGTTTACCAAAGTTTTCAAAAATGAGTTTAACATTGGTTTTGAACCTCTCAGACCAGACACATGTAACTTTTGTGATGTTTACAAGGTACAGATTGAGAAATTGAAAGAAGTTGCAAATGATGATGAGATAAGTGAGTTGAAAATATAACGACTGCTCCATTTAGCTTATGCTAATGAAAAGCCTTGCAGAAAGACTCAAACCCTAGAATAGCAGTTATTTCCATTGATTTGCAACAGACCCTTGCAACTCTGTGGACCTATAACTTTTGTGTTCATGACATAAAAAGTGGTGACTCTTATTTCTATGTTTGGAATGAGACTCAGGGCAAGAGTGGTTCCATAGAAATTTGTTCTTGTCTGCACCATTATGTGGAGAACAGTGTGAGTGACAGTGTTTGCAAGTTGGTAATCTTTATTGACAACTGTGGTGGTCAGAATAAAAACATGAATGTAGTGCTACTTTACCTACATTGGATCCATGCTCAGAAGTTTACTACAGTTGACCATTATTTTATGGATCCAGGCCATTCCTACTTACCTTGTGACTATGATTTTGGCAACCTGGAACTGAAACTGAATGACCATGAAGGTTACACAACTGAGCACTACATACAGTTCCTGCATGCCTGTAGAACCACTCATCCCTTCAATGTAGTACCTATGAACAAGGACTCATTTCTGGATTTCCAAGTACTCCAAGGTTGTGTCAGCAAGACGGCACCGAAAGGATGTGGCTTCAAGATGTTCATAGTGAAAAACACTTACATGATGGGCATTGAGGTTAAATCTGGGTTTGGTGATTTTATTTAACCTTGTAAAATGAAGCTGCAGAAAGGTTGTTCTGGGAAGTATGATGCCACAAAGTTTAATCTAGGTAAAATAGACCTCCCACTGAAGTACCCAAATGGTGTTCTGCTTACTCAAGAGAAACTTGCAGACATCAGAGACCTCACAAAGTATGAGCCACAAGCTTATCTGCCCTTCTTTGAGGACATCTTCACCACACAGCAGCGATTGGAGGAGCAACAGAGGGACGTCACTGGGGAGACAGAGTCTGACCCAGGTGACGACCTCCTGGATTATTACTCCTTACCTCCCCCCCCCCAACCTACATAAGCAACATGGCCTCATTAGGGTGGTGAGTGTTCATAAATGTTAGTTATGCCTAACTAATGTCAACATCTCTATTATAGATGAAAATTTTTTACAAATCGGAAAATTTCCAGAAAAATAGCTTTTCAATAGTTCATAAAAAATTTACTAATAGGAGTAAAGTAATACATTTTCTAAAGTTCACTATTTTCATCTCATAGGTTTTTCAGGTAACATAATATTAAGCATTCATTAATTTTTTTAATATCATTGAAAATTAGGTAGGTTAGATTGAGTAGGCTAGGGTAGGATAGGTTATGAATTTATTTGTGTTATATGACTCTAAAGTACTACCCAAGAGCATTAAATCAATGTATCATATTCATCAGTACAGCGCGGACTTAACTGCACGTACTCCAACTTTAACCTTCATTTACTTAAAACTATGGTACAGTACATGTGTTTAAACCCCTGTTCTGCTGGGAGCCTCTTACAGTTCTCACTAACCAGGTGGAGGATAGGGGTGGAGTTTTGTGTAGCACAGTGCAGGACCTTCATGCACATACGCGATTTATGCCAGCCGCCATGAGTGACTCAGTGGCTGCCAGTCAGCCTGTGTTCATGGTTGTGCATCTTACACTCGTCGCGTTCCCACACTCAGCACAAAGACCGAAAAAGTGGAAGAGTGTTACTGCATCTAATTTTGCCATAACTAGGTGATACCCAAGTTGAAACTATGAGGAAGATCCAGCAAGTTTGGGGAAATTAAGCCATGGGGGTAAAGCAAATAAAGGAGTGGTAGAGGTGGTCGAATGAGTTCGTTAAGTGCGGACATGTAGCGAGCAGTCACAAGTCTAGCAACAGTGTAAACCCTGCTGGCTGCCACGATCACCTCTGCCTTCTAAACCTCACCTCCCCTACACCCCCATCTCAGCCACAGTTTGTTTCTCGCTGGATCCCACCACATATAATTACAATGTTACAGATGTTAAGCTTGATGTTTACATTTTACAGGAATAACATCAAATTAGTTATATATATATATATATATATATATATATATATATATATATATATATATATACAGTACATATATTCCACAGTCTGGGGAATGCATATAGAGATTGCTTTGTTATAAATGCTAAAGCAGTGTGTAGTGTGGCAAGAGTAACAAAGAAGAAAGGTATGGCTTGGTGGGATGATGAGGTTAAGAGAGCAGTGGAGGGAAAGAGGAAGAAGTGGCTAGAGCGGTTACAGGACAGGGGTTCGGTTGAATAACTGAATATACTGAGAGCAAGAAGCACGTAAACAAAGTAGTGAAGAGGAAAAAGAAGGATTAAATGATGATCTAGAAAGAAAAATGAATGCAAACTACTCAGAAAATAGGAAGTTACTTTGGAAAGAGGTGCAGAAATGTAGAATTGAAAGCGGAAAGAAATGTGATGGTGTGAAGGATGTAGGTGGTAGATTATTAACCCATGGGGATGAAGTAAGGACCAGATGGAAAGAATATATTGAAAGCCTGATGAATGGGAATGGAGAGAGCAGGGTGGCTGTAAACATGATTGGTTTTGGAGGTGTGCAGAGAAGGAATGCCATACCAGGAGACGTGACACTCGCACAGGTGAAGAGTGCTGTGAAGCAACTGAAAAATGGGAAAGCATCTTGGGTTGATGAGGTGTATGCAGAGATGATTAAGTGTAATGGAGAGAGTGGAATGAAGTGCTTGTAGGAGGTAAGTAAGAAGGCATGGATGAGTGAAACTGTGCCATCAGTGTGGAAAAAGGCTGTGATTGTACCCCTGTACAAAAATAAAGGTGAACGAAGTGAGTGCAAGAATTATCGTGGCATAAGTTTATTGAGTGTGGCAGGGAAGTTATATGGAAGAATTATTATTATTATAGAGGAAGTAAGAGAGATATCAGAAGTCCTAGTGAGTGATGAACAGGGTGGCTTTAGGAGTGGCAGAAGATGTGTGGATCAGATATTTGCAGTGAGACAGATAGCAGAGAAGGCGTGTGAGAAGGACCATAAGGTGTTTATGACATTCATGGATCTGGAAAAAACATGTGACAAAGTGGACAGAGAAGGATTGTGGAAGCTTTTGCACATGTATAGTACAGATGGTAAGCTGCTAGGTGCTGTCAAGAGTTTTTATGATGGTATTGAAGCATGTGTAAGGGTTAGTGGACATCTAAGTGAATGATTCACAATTGGTGTGGGCGTGTGACAAGGTTGTGTGATGTCCCCATGGATGTTTAATATATATATGGATGAGTTAATAATAGAAGTAGAAACATGAGTAATGGAGAGGGGGATGACATTGGTAATGAATGGTGCTGGATGGAATATCTCATCTTGTATGCTGATGAAGCAGTACTACTTACAAGGACCTGACAAGAACTCGGTAGGCCAGTGCAGTGTTTTGCTAGTGTCTGTGAGTGTTGTGCCATGAGAGTAAGTGTAGAAAAGAGTAAAGTGATGGTTATTGAGAGAGAAGGTGACTCCGAGTGTGATGCTATAGTGAATGGAGAAAGACTGGAATTGGTGAGAGAGTTCAAATACCTGGGTACAGTGACAGAAAAGAGAGGAAAATGTGCAAAAGAAGTGGAAAGTAGAGTGACACAAGGAAAAAAAGTAGCTGGTGCAATGAAGGCCTTGATAAACAGGCTTGAGTGTTGCAGCTGCACGAGGCTTACATGAAGGAGTGTTAGTGTCAACTGTAACATATGGATGTGATACTGTGGTGTGGCTTGAAAATGAGCAGTCAAGAGTAAGAGCAGTGGAGATGGGACTGCTCAGGGATGTACATGTATGTGGAGTACAGAGGGTGGATAGGATATGAAATAATGTGATCTGTGAAAGATGTGGAGCAAGGAAGTCCGTGGACACCAGAATCAAAGAGAGTGTACTAAGATGGCAAGGTCATGTGGAGAGAATGGATAACATTAGTGTGGTGAAAAAGGTATATCTGAGCGAATTTGAAGGAAGGAGGAGGCAAGGTAGGCCAAGGAGAAGGTGGAGAGATATGGTGGATGAGTGTGTGAGGAAGAGAGGTTTGGAAGTCGGTGAGGCTAGGGAAGTGACGAGAGATCGAGCTGGCTGGATAAATGTTGTGAGAAGTGCATGATCAGGGATTTGGAACCTCTTTTTAATGTGGCAGCATCTGAATTAACTCTGTCGGATACATTTGTGTGAAGCTGTAGAACGTGATGAATATTTTTGGCTTATCCAATAGAGGCAGGATTTTGGGGGCTTGAGTGATGAGTGAATGGAAGCGTGGCCCATTGGATTGAGTAGACTTGGGCTCTCTGGATATTGCTACTCCTCACCCCGCCCAGGGGTGGGAAAGTAGGTCCGGATGATGATGATGATGATGATGATTATTCGTTTCCCTGTATATTATAAATGTACTCCATAATTATCACCATCAGATACGAGTGGATGGTGAGCTGAGTGAGTTCTTTGATCTCAGTGTGGGACTGCAACAGGGTTGTGTGATGTCTCCATGGCTGTTTAATATATATATGGATGGGGTTGTAAAGGAGGTGCAAGGTAGGGCAGTTGATGTGGGGGTGGCTCTAATGAATGAGGGTGAGATTTGGAAGATTCCTGTGTTGCTGTTTGTTGATGATACAGTATTGTTGAGTGAAGATGAATGGGAGTTGCAAGGTTTGGTGAATGAATTTGGGACAGTGTGTAGGAGGAGGAAGCTGAAAGTTAATGTAAACAAAAGTAAAGTTATGGTGTTTGAGAGGAATGAAGTCACAGAATGTACAGTGAGGTTGGATGGTGAGGATATGGAGAATGTGAGTGCATTCAAGTACTTGGGTAGTGTTGGTGATTAAGGATGGAACTTTGGGGGATGAAGTGCGTGAAAGGGTACAGCAGGGAAGGAAGGTTGTTGGTTCACTGAAAGCAGTGATGAGAAATAGGGAGGTGAGTATGGAAGTTAAGAAGTCACTGCATGATAGTATTGTGATCCCGACCCTGACGTATGGAAGTGAGGCATGGACCTTGTAAGAGGGGAACAAGTCAAGAGTGAGAGCAGTGGAAATGAGTTACTTGAGAGGAGCATGTGGAATGACATGGAGGGACAGGTTGACGAATGAAGAAGTGAAGGAACGTTGTGGGGTGGATGTGGATGTGGTTGAGAAAATTAGGAGAAATACACTGAGGTGGTTTGGACATGTGAAGAGAATGGAGAATGAAAGACTGACTAAGAGGGTGTATGTAGGTGAGGTGGAGGGAGGGAGAGGGAGGGATTGACCGAGGATGAGGTGGAGGGATGGAGTTGAGAGGTATATGAGGGAGGGGGGGGTGAGTTGGGGGGAGGGTAGTCAAATGGTGGGTGACAGAGCGACTTGGAGGTGTTTTGTCGGCGGCCACCCTTTGCGGGATTAGGACGTCGGGCTATAGGTAGATAGATAGATAGATACTTGTGGAGCTGGAGATGGCTCCCAGCACACGCCAAAATACACTCCCCCTTTTTTTTTTTTATATAGATATACAGTGCTCCCTTAACATACACGGGGGTTAGGTAACAGAGACACCTGCGTATGTAAAAAATCCGTGAATATCTGCTGCCTCCCTTAAAAAGGCCACTGGACCCCCCTTAAACCTTTGGTTGCAGCAGCTGCGATGACAACATACTGACTGTGCTCATTGTGGAGCAATAGGAAAAAATTGTGTGTTTTCAACTTGTGTTTCAATCCACTTATCGTTAATCTTGAGAGCTAAAATTTTTGTCAGAAAAACGTCAAGCTTTCTACTATTGTTTGCAACAAACTGCATGTCTGTAGGCACTGCAAGCATGGAGAACGATTTGAGAGAATACAAGGTGTGTTTTGACTGTCAGATGCAGGAAATAGCCCAGGGAGGTGGAAATTTCCACCAAACCACAAGATTTTTTCCATACAAAATAGGGTTACAGCCACGTTGCCTCATCACAGTAATTGCAATAATAATAAAAATAAAACACTTCTGGCCAGTCTCCTATGATTTTGTTACGATATTCCAGTGTTTACGTTAGACTTTCGTGAAACAGTAATGATGTGAGGAAAATCATTACAAACTTTATCAAACTTCATGAATGACTCTTATTACCACGTACTTTTATAAAGCTTAATGATATGTCATAAGTCATTTCATAACATAGCTGCACAGTTTGCAACCACAAAAATGTTCATTAGCTAATGCGCTTAGCATCATAACTTCTCTGATTATCACAGAAATATCACTAAATCACTTGTATCTTATACAGTAGTTCACAGTATAATATAAAATAACTCTTTCACCCACTATTGTATGATTTCATTGCGATTTGAATGCGTACTGCTTTGTATTATTTATGAGAGAGAGGTGGGGAGGGCAGCAAACCAAGTTAGTCCATCTCATCAAGGGTTTGTGTACACGTGTGCGTGTATGTACGTATACAATTATTTAATACTAGGGTAATTGTCAGTGTTTAAAATTTTAACCCCTAAAGTTGGAGTCACTCATCCACCAACTGAATTTATCCCCATAAGTTAGGTGTATCAGTTAGTGCGATATCAAATAGTGCTCGCTCGCACATCCACCATATAGGCACGTTCACTGGGACCAAGGTGTCTCTACAAACAGTACAACAATAAGGGCAAGAGAAGCTATAAAAACAGTTAACATTTTCACTTTACCTGTCCTCGACAATGGGAGGCAGGTCATCAGGTTCATCGGCGTTTCAACCGTTACCAGCTGATTTCCGATTAGCCATTAATGGAGGCTCTTACACACAAAGCTTTGGTATGACCACCGTGTCACAGAGCTTTCCCCTTGTATCAGCTGGTAAACACAACAAAGCCCTTCGCCACCAAGATTGCAAAGGAGAACATGAAAGAAAAGATACATCCTCAGCCTGTCCTAACTTTTCCCCTGATGAATTAATGGCATTAATAAATGAAGTGGCCAAAAGGAAGAGTGTTATATTTGATTCACAGGATAATGCCACCACTAAAACAGCCATGAACTGTGTCTGGGATAATGTTACATTGGCAGTGAACAGTGTCAGCCGAGTTCAACAAGATAAAATGCTTTAGTGAATCCGGCCCCAGTACTGTATTCTCCTGTGGATATTTAAAACTGTTTATGATATATCCACCCACGGATATTTAAAACTGTGTATGATAACCCCTAAAAGACGGGCATCGTAATGTTTTGACATACAGTCAGGACGGGCATAATCGGCGGGTGTGATATGGTGGGGGTTTTGTGGAAGGTGTGGGAGTTGTGGGGTGGTGTGGGGATGGGGACTGGGTGCTTAGGGTGTGGGGGGTGGGTTGGGGGGTCGTGGGTGGGGATGGTAAGTGGGGGGTCGGGAGGATGATGAAGGGGGGGAAAAGGGTGGGGATGGTGGTGGGGGTTGGTGGGGTGGTGTTGTTTGGGGGATGTTGGAGGTTTGGGGGTGGGGGTTGGGTGATTGGGGTGTGGAGTGGAGGAGGGTAGGGGGTTGGGGGTGGTGGGGGTAGGGGAGGGTAGTAAGGGGTGGGAGATATGGGATGGTGGTGGAAGGAGGGGGGGTGGTGAGGGGATCATGGGGGGAGTGGGGGTGGTGGGGAAGCTGTTAGGGGATTGGGGATTGTGAGGGGCATGGGAGATGGGTGTGGGGGTGGTGAGGGTAGGGGTGGTGAGAGGGTTGGGGTTAGTGGTGGTAGGGAGCTATGGAGGGTATTGGGGGACGGTGGGGGGATTTGGGGGGTGGTGGAGGTTTGGGGGTTGGGTGGTGGGGATGGTGGAGAGAGGGCAAGGGGTCAGGGTGGGTGGGTTAGGGTGGGGGTGGGTTGCGGGTGGTGTGTGAGTAAGGTGGTAGGGTGGGGGTGGGTTGTGGGTGGTGCGTGAATGTGGTGGTAAGGGATGGGGTGGGTGGGGTGGGTTTGGGGGGGAGGGGGGCCTGACCGCATATGAGGACATCCGTCTTTTTGGCCTTAGTACCTTCGGACAGCGTATGTGGACACCCATCATTTAGGGGTTAAAAATGCGGATGTTAAGGGATGACTGTAAATACAGTAAAACCTCGATATAACAGACTTCAGTAGTCCGGAATTCGCTTTTATCGGACCCTTGGAACTACTGGACTAAATTCCTATATATCGGAAAAAGTCCGATAAAGCCAGAAGCAGTCTGGACCGCCTGACCACTTCAGCTGTGTTCACCACAATCAGGTAAATAAAAGACATGTTTGTCAGTGTACAGTACAGTATTATTTTACCATTTGATTAATGTAGTGAAGTTATAACACAGTACAGTACTGCAGTGGTAGCCAAAACAGTTTAAAACCTTTCATGCAATCTGGACTAATGTCTGATATTTCGGAAAAAGTCCGGATTAGCAGGGGTAAGTCTGGATGTTGCTTTTATCGGAATTTCGCATTTTTTGGAATAGTTTGGTCCCCAATTAGTCCATTATAGTGAGGTCTTACTGTAATTCTATGCTTCTTCTGTAAAATGTAACCATCAAGCTTAACATATGTAACACAGTAATTAAATGTGGTGGCATCCAGCAAGAGACGTACTGTGGCTGAGACGGGGGTGTAGGGGAGGTGTGGTTTAGAAGGCAGAAGTGATCTTGCGGCTGGCAGCGGGGTTTACACTGTTACCAAACTTGTGACTCTACTTAGTACTTTTATTTTTTATTTTTTTATTATTATTATTTTTTTTTAATGCAAGGAAGAAGGAACCAAATGCCAGGAGCTTGCAAACTGTTCCTTCCACGAAAATCACAAAAACAGTACGAAAGAGAGCCAGATTCAAGATCCACTCATTTCAAGATGCCTGGACACACTGCACTTGAAAGACTGGAGATCATAGGAAATTGGAAACATAGACAGGGAGACAGTTCCAGAGTTGACCTGTTGCATAAATGAAGGACTGGGAGTAATAGTTAACTCTTGCATAAGAGAGTTGGACAGAAAAGAGATGAGAGTTTGTTGCTAGATGGGTGCTACGCGCCTGTTGTAGAGGTGAAGGGATGCAAGCAGACAGTTCAGAGGAGCAGTGACCGTTGAAGCTGCGATAGAAAAGAGATAGAGGCAACAGTGCAGCGAAGAGACAGGGGTTGATGGGAGCCAGTAAGAGGAGGAGAGTTGATGAGACCAAAAGCCTTTGACTCCACCCTATTGAGAAGAGCTGTATGTGGGGAGCCTCCCCACACATGAGAGTTGTTCTCTACATAGAGGAGAAGAAAACCCGTGTATAAAGTCAACAACTGTGCAGGGGTAAAGAAGGTACGGAGTAGGCTTAGCATACCCAATCTCTTGGAAGCAGATTTTACAAGAGGTATAATATGATCTTTCCAAGATAAGTCTCAAGAGATGAAACCCCAAGTATGTTTAAGGATGATGCAGGATTAAGCTGGATATTATTAAACAATGGGTACTCCTATGGAGGATTTTGTCGGATTGATAGGTGTAAGAACTGAGTATTTGATGCATTAAAAACAACAAGATTATTTTTACCCCAGTCAGAGATCCGAGTGAAGTCAGACACTAGGTGCACCATAGCCCCATCCCTTGTTTGTGGAAGTAACTGCTGAGATGGACGTTGCAAAAACCGAATGGAAAGTTGAAGGGTGGAATCATCGGCATATGAGTGGATAGGGTTAGATGTACAGCATAGAAGGTCATTGATGAATAAAAGGAAGAGAGTTGGTGATAGGACAGAGACCTGAGGAACAACACCACTGTTGATAGATCTAGGAGAAGAACGATGGCTGTCTACAACAGCAGTTATAGAATGACCAGAAAGGAAGTTATAGATGAAGGCACAGATAGAAGGATAGAAACTGCAAGAGGACAACTTGGAAATTAAAGATTTATACCAGAGTTGAATGAAAGCCTTTGAGATGTAGTGCAATGGCAAAGCTTTCGCCAAAGTCTCGAAAGGAGGATGACTAGGAGTCTGAAAGGTAGTTGAGAAGATAGCGTCCTTGACAGAACCCATAATGATGATCAGAAAGAAGGTTATGATATGAATGATACTTTAAAATTTTTCTGTTAATAATAGACTCGAAAACTTTTGAGACACAGGATATTAAAGCAATTGGGCGAGAGAGAGTTGGGAATGGTCACCCTTCTTTGGGACTGGTTGAATGAGAGCAAACTTCCAGGAAGAAGGAAAGGCACAAGTTGATAGACAAAGGCAAAAGAGTTTACCAAGGCAGGGCGTAAGCACAGAAGCACAGTTCTTGATGACAACAGGAGGGACCCCATCAGGCCCATATGCCTTGTTAGTATTGAGACCAGTGATGGCAGAAAATACATAAGCTGAAGAAATTTTAATATCGACCATGAGGTAGTCAGGGGGGGGAAGTGATGGAGGAACAGCACCAGAATCGTCTAAGTTGGAACTAGAGGAGAAGGTCTGAGCAAAGAGATCTGCTTTATCAGTAGAAGAAATAGCTACAGAGCCATCAGGGTAGAAAAGAATAGGGAAGGATGATGAGGTAAAGTTGTTAGAAAGGTTCTTGGCAAGGTGTTAGAAGGAGCAGGAAGAATTTGAGTTGGAGAGTAGAGATCATTTAGTATGAATGAAATTATTTTTAGCAGAGTGAAGAACAGACTTAGCACTATTCCGGGCAGAAACAAAATGATGTGATTCAGGGGTGGGTTGGCTCTGGTACCTTTTATAGGCCCATTCTTTGTCGTGGACAGCATTGGAACAAGCGTGATTAAACCAAGGCTTTCGTGCATTAGTTAAAGGACTTGAGAAGGAAACGTATGCTTCCATGCCCAAGAGAATAACATCTGTAATGCGCAATGCACGCTCAGATGGCTCCCGGGCATGGAAGCAATAATCTTTCCAGGGAAAATCAAAGAAGTACTGCCTGAGGGCCTCCCAATCAACAGCTCCAAAGTGCTACAACCGACATTTTTTGGGGAGGGTCCACAGGCCGTACCAGAGCGATAGGACAGGTTAAGGTAATCAGGTTCTGATCGGAGTAGCCCAGTGGAGAGGAGAGATTAACAGTGTAAGCCGAAGGAGTAGTTGTAAGGAAGAAGTCAAGTATTTTGGAGCTCTCTTCAAGGCAGTCAGGGATACGGGTAGGGTGCCGTACAAGCTGCACTAGGTCATTAAGGATAGAAAAGATGTAGGCTTGTTCACCAGGTGGGTCAGTGAAAGGAGAGGAGAGCCAAAGGTGGTGGTGAGTGTTGCAATCTCCTAGAGTGGAGATTTCAGAGAATGGAGAAATGGATAACATGTGCTCCATCACAGAAGTAAGATAGTCGAAGAATTTTTCATGGTAGAATTAGAGGATAAGTAAACAGCACAGATATATTTAGTTAGAGAATGACAGTGAAGCCTAAGCCAGAGAGTAGATAATTCAGAAGAATTGAGTTCAGGAACACGAGAGCAAGATAAGTTATCTGGACTTAACGAACCTATTCGACCAACTGTACAATCACTTCAAAAATTGATAAATGTCAGTTGAGAGTGATCCACTTCCTGGAAGGCCATTTTCAGGAGTGCTGAAAATGTGAAGAAAGTCTGCAGTTTGGTCATGGGAATTGTCAGAAATTGCTAATGAAACTGGAATGAGCAGTGAATCAGCACATGAAATTTTAGTGGATGATTTGGAGTTTGTTTCAAAACTCATTTCATGCGAACAATAAGCTCTGTGATTGAACACTGCTCAAATCATGTTGGAGTGTGCAAATTGCAATCCAGACTTTCTGAAGACTGTTATCACTGGAGGTGAGACTTGGACGTAGGGGTACGACCCAGAATCTAAAGCACATTCATCCCAGTGGAAGCATGCAGGTTTGCCTTGGCCAAAAACAAAAAGCACGACATGTTCACAGCAAGATGAAATGCATTTGGACATTTTTTTTTACTTCTGTGGTGTTGTGCATCTTGAATATACACCAGAAGGCCAGACAGTCAACAAACAGTACGGTACTACTACGACATTATCGTCATCATCATGACACAGTTCGGTGGAAAAGACCAGATCTTTGGTAAGCAGTAAATTAGAAGCTGCACCATGGCAACGCCATTGCCCATTCTTCTCAACTGATTCAGGAATTTTTGACTAAGCGCAACATACTGCAGGTACAGCAGGCTCCCTACTCACCAGACATACCTCTATGTGACTCTTGGTTATTCCCCAAGCTCAAAACTCCGCTGAAGGGTTCCCGATTTGAGATGAGAGAAGAGATCATAACAAATGGAATGAAGCACCTGCAGGGGATACCAAAAACCGACTTTGACAATGTTTCAGGGAGTGGAATGAATGCTGGGCTACATGTATCAAGCCAGAAGGGTCCTACATTTAGGGGGATTTGTGTCCTAGCTCAACAGGTTAGCAATTTATTTTTTTAGAGTCTAAGGTTGGGTACTTTCTGAACAGACCTCATACATAGAACAATCCAATTCCATCTTGTGCGGTGTGTGTGATAAATGGTTGCATAAGAGATGTAGTGATATCAGAGGTAGACTGCGAGATAATGCTGATTTTATGTGTACTGCGTGCTGGGGTGAGCAGGTGGAGATTGTCAGAAGTGAAAGAATTGAACTTGGTGGTGAATCTTTTGAGTGTGTGGAAGAGTTTTGTTATTTGGGAGACATGTTGTGTGCTGGAGGTGGGGCTGGAGCTAGCTCTGTGGCTAGGGTGAGAAGTGGTTGGAAGAAGTTCAGGGAGCTCTTGCCTCTCCTGACATTGAGAGGATTCTCCCTACGTACTAAGGGGTCTTTGCATTCAGCATGTGTTAGAAGTGTATTGCTGTATGGTAGTGAGACCTGGGCAGTGAAGGAGGAGGATATTCGCCGGCTCAGACATACAGAAATGACAATGATTAGGTGGATGTGTAGTGCATCCCTGCGTCCAAGGTCTGGGGGGGCTGGGTTCACGATGGAAGAGTTGAGAGGTAGGATGGGACTGGAGTGTACTGGTGTTGTGATGAGGAGAGGTAGATTGAGATGGTTTGGACATGTGGAGACGATGGGGGATGATAATTGGGTGAGGAAGGTGAGAAGTGTTAATATTGGGGGTGGGGTTACGAGGGGTAGACCGAGAATGACATGGGACGAGGTCATTAAGTGTGACCTCATGGTTAAGGGACTGAACAGGGAGGCTGCAATGGATCGTGCAGCATGGAGAGCTGCCAGTAGGTGACCGAGACCGACGCATGCAAGCATATTGGAGCCTTTAAAAAAGAAACGAGCAAAACGATATATATATATATATATATATATATATATATATATATACACACTCAGCCCCCTGCTATCATGCCTAATTGGTCACAGGAAACGCGCGTGATAGCTGAATACGTGATAGCTGAACTGAACAATCAATGGGAAAATTTCTAATTGGTTTTTCGGTGGCCCATTTTTCTAACTTTTAACCACTTTATGTCTACGATTTCCTGCCAATCTCTCCTCTGACATGAAATAAAGCATTATTATATTAATAATAACAGGATAATGAATAAATAAACAACATAAAAGGCCATCAAACTCTTATAAGGATTACGGCTTGGGTGGTTTGATGGGTTCCGAGGCTTGGGAGTGGCTTAGTTGCCGCCAGATCTCTTTGGCTGTCTCCATGTCTTTAGTGTCCACAGCTAAAGGGGGTATCACATGGTACCATATATCAGGAATGGCTGAGGAACATTTAAGTGGAACAAAACTTGGACGCTATCACACACGTTCCTCACACTGTCGTCAGAGTCCTGTCTCAGTTGTAAACACGTGATTACTTTATCGACATCACAGTTTTTTCGGCATAAGAAATATTAACTCTTTATATGGGTTTCAAAACGATTGATATTTATTCTAAAATACAATATTAATAAGTATTCAGTGTTTGGCTAAATTTCAATGCTGTAGTACAATATATTCTTTCGAGCCGAATGGGTTTGGGTCACTGTTTTGCCCGTCGTGTCCTCGGCAGGAATCTGTTCAGATGCATTCCAAATGCCCGTGCTATAATCGGGAATTTTACCACGTTACCGTTCCAATTACCTATCGTATCTTTGCACAGACTTTCTCCTCCAATGCCACCTTAGACGATTCCGGTGCTGTTCCTCCATCACTTCCCCCCCTCTGACTTCCTCATGGCTGATATTAAAATTTCTTCAGCTGATGTATTTTCTGCCATCACTGGTCTCAGTACTAACAAGGCATATGGGCCTGATGGGGTCCCTCCTGTTGTTCTCAAGAACTGTGCTTCTGTGCTTACACCCTGCCTTGGCAAACTCTTTCGTCTTTGTCTGTCAACTTGTACCTTTCCTTCTTGCAGGAAGTTTGCTCTCATTCAGCCAGTCTCAAAGAAGGGTGACCACTCCCAACCCTCCAACTATCGTCCAATTGCTTTAATGTCCTGTATTTCAAAAGTTTTCGAGTCAATTCTCAATAGAAAAATTTTAAGGCATCTTTCCTATCACAACCTTCTTTCCAATCGTCAGTACGGGTTCGGTCAGGGACACTCCACTGGCAATCTTCTCACCTACCTTTCAGACTCCTGGTCATCCTCCTTTCGGGACTTTGGCAAAAGCTTTGCCATTGCACTTGACATCTCAAAGGCTTTCAGTCGAGTCTGGCATAAATCTTTAATTTCCAAACTGCCCTGCTACGGTTTCTATCCTTCTATCAGTGCCTTCATCGCTAGCTTCCTTTCTGTTCGTTCTGTAGCCACTGTTGTAGACAGCCATCGTTCTTCTCCTAGATCTATCAACAGTGGTGTTCCTCAGGGCTCTGTCCTATCACCAACTCTCTTCCTTTTATTCATCAATGATCTTCTAAGCTGTACATCTAACCCTATCCACTCATACGCTGATGACTCCACCCTTCACCTTTCCATTCGGTTCCCGCAACGCCCATCTCAACAGTTACATCAACAAACAAGGGATGAGGCTATGGCACACCTAATGTCTGACTTGGCTCGTATCTCTGACTGGGGTAAAAATGATATGGTTGTTTTTAATGCATCTAAGACTCAATTCTTACACCTATCAACCCGACAAAATCTCCCACAGGTATACCCACTAATGTTTAATAATATTCAGCTTAATCCTCCATCATCCTTGAACATGCTTGGGGTTTCATTTACTCGAGACTTATCTTGGAAAGATCATATTATATATCTTGTAAAATCTGCTTCCAAGAGATTGGGTGTGCTAAGCCGACTCCGCTCTTTCTTTACTCCTGCACAATTGTTGACTCTATACAGGGGTTTTATCCACTCCTGTGTGGAGTACAACTCTCATGTGTGAGGAGGCTCCCCACATACAGCTCTTGTCAATAGGATGGAGTCAAAGGCTTTTCGTCTCATTAACTCTCCTCCTCTTACTGACTCCCTTCAACCTCTGTCTCTTCGCTGCACTGTTGCATCTTTATCTCTTTTCTATCGCTACTTTAATGGTCACTGCTCCTCTGAACTGTCTGCTTGCATTCCTCCACCTCTGCAACGGGCGCGTAGCACCCGTCTGGCAGCAAACTCTCATCCCTTTTCTGTCCAACTCTCTAATGCAAAAGTTAACCGTTACTCCCAGTCTTTCATTTATGCAACAGGTCCAGAACCGTTACTCCCAGTCCTTCATTTATGCAACAGGTCAACTCTGGAACTGTCTCCCTCTGTCTGTATTTCCTGCTGCCTATGATCTCCAGTCTTTCAAATGCAGTGTGTCCAGGCATCTCATAATGATCGGATCTTGAATTTGGCTCTCTATTGTATTTTGTTTTTCTCTTGGAGGGAACTGTTACTGCGGGCTCATGGCCTTTGGTTCCTTCTTCCTCGCATTAAAAAAAAAAAAAAAAAAAAAACTAGTATGAAGTGCTGTGTGAAGAAGTTTCACTTAGACTGTCTTCAAATTCGACGCGTGATAGCGGTCTTGGGGTGCGTGATAGCATGTATGGTTGTGATTTGATGTGTGCATGATAGCAGATAAGCGTGATAGCTGAATGCGTGATAGCAGGGGGTTTACTGTATATATATATATATGAGGCGTCTAGAACCAAAGGGGCATCGGCGCCAAAAGGTACTTTTGAGTTATGACGCTTTAAAGTTGTGTTTATGGCAACGTCATAACCAAAAGGCAATAAACAAACCTTTTATACATCAAAATTATCATCAGCGCCTATGCTCTACATGTAAAGCCAAAAAAACAAAACAATAATAACTGTAACCACAAAATAGGCAGTAAACCAAACCCCCAATTTATAAATGGGCATAATAACATATTGTAGGGATTTAAAAACATAGCAGAAAAAACATCAACGAATGTATTAATGTACAAGTTCACTTAATATTAATAAACAAGTTCACTTAATATTAATAAACGAATAATTATTACTGTAATTTCACGTTTTTGACAACTAAAACTGAAATCAATGCAGTTATTATTTTTCCTCTACCATATTATATTGAAATAATAACACTAAAAAAAAAAAGTAGTGTAGTGCTTAAGTAAATTGAGAAGGGGTAGTGGGGGGTTAAATGGTGAGGTCGTCATCTAGGAGATCAACATCCAACTCTGCCTCCTCGGTGCCACGCCCCCTCCCGCTGTCTCCCCTCACCACTCTCTTTTCCTCTTCCTTTCTACCTTTTTCCACTTCTCCACACACTTCTGATGCTTACGAGAGGTTATAGGCACCACCTCCTCACTGTAACTATGTGATGAACTCATTTTGTCACCCCCCCTTCAACCCCAATAACAACAGCTCATCTTGTCACCAATAATCCATGATAAATGGGGTAAAAATCCAATACATAATAATTATACACCTCAGTGAACACGGGAGGGAAGCCTCATTGGCACACCGGGCTGGCCACACGCTTGCTGATTGGCTGCTCTGGGGGAGTGGCAGAGAGTGACAATGCTGATTGGTTTGGGCTGTGTGGCTTAGATGCCTGCCTGCTCTGATTTGTTCACCCGGCAGCATGGACAAACCCACGTGACTTTGAGCCCCTCTACCACTGTCCAGAAGGTCGAATCTTGTATGGCAACCAGTGCTGTCACTGAGAAGAGGGTTAAGCCTGTTGTCTCCCCTACCTAACTTAAAACCAATATATTGGTGGGGATGCCCCTTTGGCCCTAGATGCGCAGTAGTCCTCCTACACTTCCACATGTCACCACTTCGGCACTAACACCCACCATCCATATTGAATACATGCTATGGCTGTCTCATACAGGACTGGTGTACTGGTAATATATATATTTATAAAACACATTTAACCCAGGGGCTTACTAAATCACCATTTACTGTACACTGTACTGGTAATTTATGTATTGAAGCCAAGGGATATACAGCATGGTCTGTAAATGGCACTTAACAAGAAGGTCACCTGGTGTTCTCCTTATGTGTTGTTGTGGAAAATGAGGAAGGCTCAGTTTGTTTGTATGGTAGTGGATAATGGATGTGGGAGTATGGAAATGAAGAACTGATGCAGGACAGACAATGATGATGTTGACTGAGTCATCAGCACAGCACACAGGAAATCACCTGCCTGAATGGAAGAGGAATGTTATAGGGACCACCCTGTTGATGAGGAGCCTATGCACTTCGAACTGTGGGTGGAGCAACTGCTGTGTCCATGTGGAAGCCAAACCTTCCTTTTTCTGCGTGCACCTAGCCGTGGGGAAGGACCTTGGTCTGACCCTGGGAAGGCGTTGTCTACTGCAAGAGGATGCGGAATCCCTATGCTGTGTTTATATGTACAGTATTGTACTGTAGTTGGGGAATAGTCCCACAGAAGCAGATGCATACCTGTGGTCAATGATTCTGCTTGGCCAGTCAGATTAGGGGTTAAGAAAAAATAACTACATAACAGTTCATCATATACATATCTGAGTACCAATTAAGTGTAGACAGAAAAACTAACAAACCTTTTTTACATAAAACATTATATTTACATTTCACATGCACATCAAGATGTACAAGTTGCTGCTCTTTGTAACCTAACATTTTGGTGCCCTTTCCTCTAGACCAAGGAGACGATGACGCTGGTAATCAAAGAGGGTGAAATTGTGTGGCCAGGCAACACCACTATCAAGCCTCAGGGCTACATGATCCCCACCCGTCTCAAGGTATGTCACTTCACTTTTTGCCATGTAGTACTAAACAGTGAATTACTATACTGTCTTTACTCAAACTTGGCCCAGCTTTTCATCCTGTTGCAGCATATTTCATGCTTCCAAAGGATAGAAAATGGTCAGTACTACTGCCTTACTTGTTTTCCATAGCACTTCTTCATGATTAGCATCAAATTCTGGTGTAAATCTGTTGTTACAGCTCAGCATTGAGGTTTGGAGAGATTGCAGTTTTAGGCCAAAGTAAAGTAAAAACAGTATAATATGTTACAAGTTTACTCATTCCACACCATGCCTACCTGAAAGCTCTGTAGTAAGAAATGGTTACCCCAATTTCAGGCTCTACTCAGAAACACTTGACATTCAGAGGCAAGACTCTAATGTATGTAGGTAGGTTTTAGAATGAAGTCCACTCTTTGCAAGCTTTATGGAATATAGTAACTTGTTAGCTACTACTGATTTTGAGGCATCCTGTGACCTTGTGGTTATATGATCCACCCAGAAGGGAAAAGGCACTTATGACCCATCATCAGCTATAGGTGCTAGTCTGCATGCAGCTTCCCTTGGTGTTACTTAAGGGCCGTTCGTGGTGGACGTGGCTTTTTACCATCATGCCCATTGTTCATCAGATGTTTGTATTCATCTAAATGATTGTAGGCCTTCAGGTAGATATGAGGAAGCTTGAAGTTGGAAGAGGACAAAACTTGTGGGAGGGCAGTGTGAGGGTGCTACAGTCCTAGGGCTCACAACGAAGGGTTTGTACCATATTCTGAAGCCTGCCAGTTTACTGGTCATGTCAGAATGTAGCACCTTGGTGGTTACAATTACCACATGCAGCAGGATGACGATCACACAGACTTATGAATTGTAAAACTGTCTGTCTGTCTGCCTGTATCTAGATGCCTTAATCCCATAAAAGGTGGCCACAGAAGAAATGTAAATATGCTTGAGCTATTAATTTGTTTTTAAGGAGCTGGGATTATGACCCTTTCTTGTATGGAGGAGTTATATTTAAATATGACCCTTTCTTGTATGGAGGAGTTATATATGACCCTTTCTTGTATGGAGGTGTTATATTTAAATATGACCCATTCATGTATGGAAGTGTTATATTTAAATATGACCTTTTCTTGTAAGGAGGTGTCATACATACAGTCTGGTCTCACTATATGACTGTTTGCTATGTGATAAACTGTTAGAACAATAAATCAAAAGTTATACAGTGCACCCTCACACAGTGTGAGTTTATGGGTGGCAGAAACCCTCACATTCTACAATTTCGCATTGTGTGAACCAAAGAACCTAAGGGAAAAATGGTATATGGTGGACAGCCCACCCGGGGCTTGGTCTTTGTGTCCCCTTCCAGCCTACTCTGCCCTGCTAATACTTTGTCTAATAGTACTTGTAGTTGGACTAACAAATAACAAATAGAACACCATGTACCTTTATTTAAGTGACATCTGGGCTTGTTAAGAAGGGAGCGGGGTGGATATCCGAGTCTCAGGGCATCTACTCTCGCCCCATGGGATGGGGTGTCCCGTTGTCACTCTCACTGGTACTGCTGAGGACTCTTGGAGATGCCATAAAGCCTTCAAGATTGACAGCTGAGACCGTGATGAACAGGCGGGTACTGCTGTGATGTTAAAACGGACCACAGAATGCGGGGAACATGTGTTCTTGCGGCAATATGGAGAAGAAGTGTCTGTTTACCCAGGAAAGTTGGTAGATGGCATGCAGATAGCTAGCCAGCCGCCCACCATTTTGAATCTGGCTCATTGCCAGTCACCAGCCTTTGTGTGACTGACTCTTATTGTCCAGCCTGACACTTGTAGTAATGGCGGGAAGTCCATTTTTGCCTTGGAATCATACAGCTGATTCGCATGTTGGGAAGTACGAATGGCAGATTTCACATTCGATAAAAATAAACATTTTCTGGGTTGACCTCGCATTGTAGGTGATTTGCACTGTGTGAGTTCTCATTGTGTGGGGGTCCACTGTACCCTTATTCACAGTAACGTAAAAAAATTGGTTATGATTTTACTAGAACAGTATTTTCAATGGCCACCTCCTAGAATTCCATGTGGATGCAGTGACACATGCAAGCTGACAGTTAGCTGTCAGAACCAAGATGGCTGCCCAGTGTTTACATTTGCTGTGATTATCTGCCTTTCATTCCATTTTGTGCATGAAAGGCCATTGAAACACCATTGCTATTGCCAGATAACAGTGCAAGGGCATAAGACAGTGCAGTTGCCAGTATTAAGTGAATTAACTTTTTTGTGTGAAATCATCATCATCATCATCATCATCATCATCAGCCGTTTGAGTATCCACTGCAGGACCGGCCTATCCCGACCGAAGTCGGGACGATACGGCCAATGTATCTCTACCAAGTGGCTTAGGCTGTCAGGTAGAGATTGTATGTAGCGTGAGAAGTGCTTGTAAGTGTAATTGTAATGGGAGTGGCTTTGGATGCATGTGTAGTCTGTGAACCAAGTGTAATCGGCCCACTCAAGCCGACTGGGTGCAAGCATACTACAGTAAGCGACACTGGTTCAACCACAGCACCCCTTATGGCCGGGTGAACACTCCCAAAGTTTATTACCCTGGCGGGGCGCGAACCCTGGTCCACCCGTGTACGAAACGCACACTCTACCACTGTACCACAGAGGCTCCTTGTGTGAAAATACTGTACTGAAATTTGTAACTTGGAGATGGCATCTGGCAAGCATGCTACCTCTAGTGGAAGGCGTGGTGCTGCTGAGGGGTAGGTAAGCCTAAAAATGCAATTTTTTTATAGATTTTAGGTTTCCAGTCAAGGTCACCCTCTCTGATCCCATTGAACCTATGTTATACTGACTCTGCCATGTAATAAATTGTTATGCGATAGGTTTTCACTTGATGCAACCCCGTCGTACAACGAGATCAGACTGTTTTGTTTTGTTTTTCTTTATTTTATAAAGGCTCCAGCATGTGTGCATGTTTTGGCCTTGGTCACCTAATGGTGGCGTTCCATTCTGTTCGATTTCTGGTACAGTAGCTTCCCTGTTCAGTCCCTGATCCCTGAGGCCACACTCAGCAACCTTGTTCCGGGTCTTTTTGAATCTGCCTCTCTTAACCCTACTCTTAATATCAACACTTCTCACTTTTTACACCCAGTTATCATCCCCTATCCTTTCCACATGCCCAAACCATCTCAATCCACCTCTCCTCATCACAACACCAATACACTCCAGTCCCATCCTACTCCTCAACTCTTCCATTGTAAACCTAGCCCCCCCCAGGCCTTGCACTCAGGGATGCACTGCATGTCCACCTAATCATTGTCATTTCTGTACGATTGTGCTGATGAATATCCTCTTCCTTTACTGCCCAAGTCTCACTACCATACAGCATTACACTCCTAACACATGCCACATACAAAGTTCCTTAGTGCGGAGGGGGAGCCTTCTCAATGTCAGGAGAGGCAACAGCTCCCTGAATTTCTTCCAACCACTCCTCTTTCTAGCCACAGAGCTAGCTCCAGCCCCACCTCCAGCACATAATATGTCTTCCAAATAAAAAAACTCATCCATACACTCAAGAGACTCACCAGCAAGTTCAATCCTTTCACACCTTACAATCTCCACCTGCTCTCCCCGTTGCACAGCTCACATGAACTCAGTATTATCTTGCAATCTCCCTCAAATACCAGAACATCTCTTATGCACCCACTTATCACAGACATTGCACAAGATGGAATTACTTCCCATGCCCTTGTGGCAAATCGCCCATGGCCACTCTCCCTCTTCTTTGACAGTACTGCCACCAACCCTAGATAACATCACTTATTTTATCAGCATTTACTCCTAAGCCCTTGTGCCCCATACCATCTCTCAACTTCCTAAATCTTTCCTGCACCTCCCTTTCACTCTCCGTAATCAACACTGAATCATCAGCATACAACATCTCCCATGGGAGTCCATTTCTGAAGTCACCTGAGAGGGCTTCAAGTACCATGATAAACAACAAGGGGCTCCAAACTGACCCCTGATGCATACCAACATTCATGGAAAACACATCACTCAAATCTCCATTCATCCCGACCTGAGTGCGAGCACCAACATACATAGCCATAACCACCCTAACCTGCCACTCCTCTATCCCAAGCTTTCTCATTGCCCACTTCACCACCTCTCTAGGGACTCTGTCAAATGCCTTCTCCAAACCAAGAAAAATAAAGTACATTTCCCTTTTCTTTCCTATAAATTTTTCCTGAAGCTGTCAAACAATGAATAGGGCATCAGAGGTCCCATTGCCTGGCATAAAGCCAAACTGCATCTCATCTTTATTCATCCTTTCTCTAATCATTCCTTCTAGAGCATTCTCTGTTACCTTCATTATCTGGTCTAGTAGCTTTATGCCTCTATAATTTCCTCTTTCCAGGGCATCACCTTTACCCTTGTATATATATATATATATATATATATATATACAGTAGGCTTGCTCAGTGCGCGTCATCACAGTGCGCGAATCGCATTGTGCGCGAGTGACCAAAAATCATAACGAAAAACCTTGAATGCGCGAGTTTACCCCACAAAACACGAGGTAGAGGAAAGAAGTGGCTTAAATACGCCATTTTCCATCAGTATGCGACCCCCCACACACACAACGCTCCAATAGTGACTTAGAGGCTCATGGGGAAGGTGCTGAAGAGGAGTCTACAATAAGATACTGCCAATAACAGCTTCAATAATAACGTTTTCGGCAATAACAGTAAGTTAGAATAGATACCCAGTTTCTATAATAATGATATTTATTCCATGAATACCAAGTTGTTATACTGCCAATACGTCCATAACAAGATGAGGAATGAAACAAATAAGCAAGAAGAGATGAAGGAATCACCGAAAATGTGAGCAGTAGCAAGGAGGAGAGGGAGGATCCTTCCCTCACCACCTCCCCTGACTCGCCCACCGCCGTCCTCCACGGCCCCACCTGACTCACCAGCCGCCTCCCTCTCCACCTTCACAGCCCCACCTGACTCACCTGCTTCACCTGGCATACCTGCAACCCCCACCATAATGACTGTTGCTGCATTCTGGAAGAAATGTAACATTCAACAGGCCGTAAATTTCTTCATCAAAGCCTGGAATAATACAACATTGGCAACCGTTAAACAAGCATGGTGTGGCCGGGGTGGTGGCTGGGGCACTGTAAGTGCATTGCCGCGCCTCAGAACTCTTGTTGTTTAAATCCATCAGGCTTGTTGTCTACTGTTGTTAAGGTGACTGCCCATATTTTTGTTATCGTGGCTATATCTGTAGTAGAATGTCTGAAAAATTTGACCTTTATTATGTCTCTAAGGGCCAAAAAATGTCCAGGTATGAGGGGGTACAGCCCATATGTAATTATTCTCATAAGATTATGTATTCCCAGTACGCGAATTCCCAGTGCGCGAGGTCGTGGACCACCCAATCTCTCACGCACTGTGCGAGCCTACTGTGTATATATATATATATATATATATATATATATATACACACACACACACACACACATATATATATATATATATATATATATATATATATATATATAAATGTATATATATATATATATATATACACACACACACATATATATATATATATATATATATATATATATATACACAGTAAGTCCTATTATTCGGCATCTATGGGACCGGGATGATGCCGAGAAATTGGATTTGCCAAATAATCAAAAAACCTACCCACTCATTACCTTAAATATGTTGGTGAACACTGTCATCACCACTTATGGCATTACAACTGTGTTTGGAGAAAGTACTGTATACTGTACAATACTGCAATCAATATGGTACTATACCTGAATCTGAAATCTATATATAAATTAGTGAAAATATACAAGTATAATGACACAGTAGGCCTACAAGTCAGATAACACTTCCTGGATGGGCGAAATGATACGGAATATTACCTACGAGCTCAGTACATCACGTATTGAACTCATCACTACTTATTACAAATATGTTTGGAGGGAGTACTGTATACAGTACTTTTTCCAAACACAAAATAAAATAGTCGGAAAATTACATAAAATAAAGTGAAGGAATATGAATTGGTAAGGTCTTTCTGATGAAAGTTAAACGTACATTTAGCACTCATTCTTTTGTTCGTTTTTTTGTGTATATGTGAAAGGGAGAGTGTTGATGCAAACAGTAATGTATTCCATTAATCCCTTAATAACCTCCGGCATTGAACAACCCTTTACAGTACCAATGTCAGTGATGTCAAGTTAGTGAGCTATGAAAAAACTGTGAATAATTATGGGAAGGGAACGAAGGTCACTGGTATGTTTACACGACTCTACGCTACGATTCCAAGCAGTCAGGGAGCCGGTTAATCTCAAATGTTTTCGCCCATTTGGTAAATGCACCGTAACTTTCTAATTTCTCCCATGAATCATAGTGAATCATGGCATGGGTTTAGAAAGCTAAATAACACATTGCGCCAGACGATTATCTTCACATCTTTAAGAAAATGGAAGAAATTTAATCCATATCTGAGTATGTAGAGTAAGTGTCTTCCATTATTCTGAAATCAATTTATTTTCCTTAAAAATGCGAAGATAATCATCTGGCTCACCTAGCAGTGTGTTATTTACCTTCCTAAACCCATGCTATGATATCGCTGTGAGTCACGGAAAAATTGATAGAGTTATGATATATTTACTAAATGGGCGAAAACATCTGAGATTAACCGACCGCCTGACTGCTTGGAATCGTAGCGTAGAGTCGTGTTAACATATCAGTGACCTTCGTTCCCTCCCCATAATTGTTCAGTTTTCTTTATAGCTCACACTAACTTGACATCATTGACACTGGTATTGCAAAGGGTTGTTCAAAGCCAGAGTTTATTAGGGGTTAATGGGATATATTACTGTTTGCATCAATACTCTCTCTTTCACATATAAACACAAAAATGAACAAAAGAATGAGTGCTAAATGTACGTTTAACTTTCATCAGAAAGACCTTAGCAATTCATATTCCTCCGGTTTATTTTACGTATTTTTACGACTTTAGGTTAGGTTAGGTTTGGTTAAATTATTAGGTACAGTTAAACTTGGTTAGGTTAGGTTTAGTTAAACAGGACAGTCCCTTCCACCATTATGCTGAGGAATCAAAATACAGTACACCCTCATTATCGACGGGGGTTAGGTACCTAAGATACCCGTCGATGCCTAAAACCAATGATACCGATTTTCGTCTGGTCAGGTACCCTTTGTTTATATATTTTAGTATCCCTTCAATCACTCGTATGTAATATGCAGTTTAGTTTTAGTGTTTCTTAGAAATAAATTAGTTAGGCAATTGAAAAACTGAATATCATAAAACTACTTATATTAAGTAAAGAATTATGGAAAAAATAGCATAATCTCTGATGTTGATGCATAGTGGTCGTACACTGGACCTCAACTTGTAATGGCTGCTGTATCATCACTTTTCTCTCCACTTACACCTCACTCCATCTAAAAATAAAAGGCGAAACCAGCAGTTGTAGCCATCCATACGTCTACATAACCGAGTGTTAAAAAAAAAAAACACGAAAGCAGCAGTGGTGGTCATTCATACGTTTTAATAACTGAGAGTGTGAGGCAAGTGTTACGTTAGATCAGCTGTTCGCACCGATCTTCACAACACACGCCGGTGCTGCTAGCTCATACCAGAGACACCACGCTCTCCTATTTACTTTCATTCTCAAGAGCTTCCTTTCATTCTTGATATTCCATTTCTCCCTGACCTAAATTTTCACGACTGTATGGCAGTTTATGCTATCAAAGATGAATCTTAGCCTAGCTTTCGCTAGGATCTTCTTTTAGGAAAATTCAACTCTCCTTATGCTCGTATATTTCATATTTAATAACTGCTTAACTTTTGCAAGAAATATCCTTTATTGACAAAAAATCCAACTCGTCTTTAACATTATAACAAATGATACAGGAGCATGGGTTTTATCATATGTCCTCCTGCATTACCACACAACAGCACAGACACACGATCTTTTGCTGCTTTAAAGCCTGGCGCACTTTTCTCCTCCTTCGAAATGTACGTTCTTTTAGGCATTTTCTTCCACCACAGGCCTGTTTCATCTGCATTAAACACTTCTTCAGGCCTGTACCCTTTCTCCCTTATAAGTTCAGCAAAGTCACGTGGGTACGATTCTCCTGCTATCTGATCTGCTGAAGCTGCTTCACCAGTCATCCTAATGTTATGTAGGCCATACCTTTTCTTAAAATTCTCGAACCAGCCCTTGCTGGCTGCAAATTTCTTTTGCCTAGAAGCACCAACATTACTAGGCCTATCACCATCGTCATTACTTTCATCACCATCATCACTATTTTCACCTGCCTCACTTTCATCACCATTATCTTCACCAACACCACTGCTTTCACCAGCAAACCGAGCATAGAGTTGTTTTGCTTTGTTTCTGATGAACTGGGAGTCTAGCGGCACGTGTCGACGGTTTAAGTACTCAATCCAAATATTCAGTGCCTTTTCCACCTTCACCAAGGCATCATCTCTCACATGCATCATTACTTTAGCCGATCCTGGTGTGCACGAAGCCAGAGCATCTTTAATGTCTTTTTCTCTCCGTTTTATGCCACGAACACTGGACTCATTCATGCCACACTCGCGACCAACCGATGCATAGCTCATTCCACTTCTAAGTTTTTGTAATATTTCGTTCTTTACTTCCAAGGTAAGTACTTTCCTTGCTCTCTTAGCTGCCTTATTTCCAGTTGGAGTGTTACAAGGGCGCTTCGGAGCCATGATGATCGCGAAAGCACGATAGATGTGGCCGAACACGATATGAGAACAACAGAAAAACGTGTACTGATGCTGTTGTTTGTTGGGTCGGCGGGAACATGCCACGAGCAGCCAGAGACACCTGGTGGGATGGCGCGCAAACTTGCTAGGAGGTGCCAATACAATTCTTTATTTTTTTATTTTTTTAATAATAATTTAACTCCCAGGAGAAAAAAAAAAACGTCAATAATCAAATCCGTCAATGAAAAAAACGTCAATAATGAGGGTGTACTGTACGGCTGTCACAGCCGTACAGCTAAAAACAATGGGGAAACTGATTTAACAAACAACATTTACTTATGGGTAATGCATTACAGTATCAGTGGTTCATGGGCTACGCAATTACTGGTAAACGTTATTTTCAGGAAGGCGTCAAGAATGAACGAATTTCAAGAATTAGGGAGGACGCTTGGAACGTAACCCTCGCTGATTTGGTGGGGGTGGTTACTGTACTGTATGATACTTTGTTATATTGTAATCAATTCAGTATTATACCTGAATTTGAAAAAAATATTGAAATTAGTGAACATACAGAAGTGTAATGAAACATTAGGCCTGCAAGTCACAGATAACACTTCCTGGACTGCCGAGATGATTCTGGACATCTGCCGAACAATCGGTGATTTTCGTAAATGGGACTATTTCTCAAAACTGCCGAAATGTCGGATCTACCGAATAATCAGCTGCCGAATAATAGGGCTTTTACTGTATATATATATATATATATATATATATATATATATATATATATATATATATTTATATATATATATATATATATATATATATATATATATATATATATATATATATATATATATATATATATATATATATATATATATATATATATATATATATTTATATATATTGATATATATATATATATATATACATATATATATATATATATATATATATATATATATATATATATATACATACATACATACATATATGTATATATAGTATATATATATATATATATATATATATATATATATATATATATATATATATATATATATATATATATATACATACATACATATATGTATATACAGTATATATATATATATATATATATATATATATATATATATATATATATATATATATATATATATATATATATATATATATATATATATATATATATGCTATATATATACATATATGTATATATTATATATATATATATATATATATATATATATATATATATATATAGTGCTCGATCAACACGCCATGTCAAGGCGAGCAACTTTTATGAAAAAGGAGAAAATAGTGGTGACAGACCGACATAACGACAGCCTGAGGCCTTACTGCGCGCTGGTTGGCTGGTTGGCCCAGAGAGAAGGGGAACCCGGCTGCTCCTCCCTCTCTTGTTGCACCATTTTTTACCTGGTGAACCGCAGTGTTTTGGCTTTCGTTACTTTAATATGGCCCCTACCCATGAATTGTGTAGTGAAATAATATCACAGATCATTGCTCTAAAGGAGGCAGGCCACCCCACAAAGGAATTTAGTGATTTGATTGGTGTGGCTCGGTCGACAGTGCGGAGGTGGTGTGCCCATTAAAGAGTGGAAAACAGTGGTGAGATTCCTACAAAGAAATCATGGTCTGGTAGGCCCAGGAAAACTTCCCCGAGGTCTGTTAATGTGCTCAGATGTGCAGTGGAGTCTAATCCTCGTGTGACTGCAAGGAGAATTAAGGAGAGCAACCCGGAAGTGTTTGGCGAGGTTTTAGTGCGCACTGTTTCTCAAAGAGTCCATGAACTTGGTTACACAAGACACAGGCCTGTGAGAAAGCCTCTTCTTACACGTAACCAGCGACTTCATAGGCTTGCCTTTGCTAACAAGTACCTTACCTGGGGTGAGGACCAATGGTTGTCAGTGTTGTGGTCTGATGAGGCAACGTTTACCGTTATCTATAATCGAGGAGCGCGAGTGTACTGGCGCAGAGGTAGTGACCCGCTTGACCCCCGTTACGTGGAAAGCACAGTTAAACACCCTGATTAACTAATGGTATGGGGTTGTTTCTCTGGTAAGAGGCTGGGGAAGCTTATTGTGCTTCCCAGGAACTGCAGAGTGAATCAGGACGTTTACCTGGAGCTGCTTTGTGATCATTTACCTGAGTCCTTTGAGCTCACAGGTGCACAAGTGTTTCAGCAGGACAGTGCACCTGCTCATAAAGCCAAATCTGTCACCAACTGGCATCGTGACTGTGAGGTCTCCTTCATGAAGGACTGGCCAGGCAATAGCCCAGACCTCAACCCAATAGAAAACCTCTGGTACCTCGTAAAGAAGAATCTCCAAGGGAAGGGCGTGAGCTCTCTGCCTAAGCTGGAAGCAGCCATTCGTGAGTCCTGGGCAAGTATATCACCCCAGCACCTGAGGAACCTGGACCTTTCACTTCCATGACGTCTGAGGTCTGTGAAGAGGTGCAAAGGAAACCCTACCAATCTCTCTATATATATATATATATATATATATATATATATATATATATATATATATACAGTATATATATTGTTACATAGCCTATGATTTCATCATCCTTTGTGTAATTTTAACGCACAGTATGCTGCATGTTTGATCACGTGTTACCCCCCTTCCACCGTTATAGTAGAGTAAGTCGTCCTTTCTGTTATTCAGTGCGGGATTTATTGTCGACCGTTTGTCCCCATCGGCTTCATTTGCGCGTCCTTATTACAAGTTGTATGCCTCTATATAATGAGCTCAGTCTCTGCATCATTGCCACTTAGATCTGCTCCTCATTTTGTTCACATCTCTGTCCTCCCCTGTACAATTATTATTATTGTGGTATAAGAAATCTCCAAACATCTAGCAGCTGTGTGTAATTTGAGTATAACTGTTGTTGCATTTTTCTTGTACTGTATAGCATGTTTAATTTGTAGGCCTAGGGCCTAAGTTTACCTGTGGGGTTCTTTATGTCCGATCATTTTTGATAATAGTTTGTATCTGTAATAATTTATCTGGCATTCACTGAGTATTATCTGGTATCTCATTTTATCAGGGCTGACTTAGATAAATTTACTCTTGCTAATTTCGTGTTAATAGAGGCTATTGCAGTTAACCATATATTTAACCTGTTTTTGCTGCCATTACATTATCCTATGAGTCCTGAATGTTTTGTTATTAGTTTAAGCATTAAACTTTAACTTGTAATTTTACCTAACTCTTTTGTTTTGAACCTGGAACTTTACGGGACAGTAGTGACTCTTCGTATTCTCACTTAAAGTGTACGTTATCTTTCTCTGTTCCGTAACAATATATATATATATATATATATATATATATATACAGTATATACATATATCGTTTCATTTCGTTTTTAAAGGCTCCAACATGCTTGCATGTGTTGGCCTTGGTCACCTAATGGCGGCTCTCCACGCTGCATGATCCATTGCAGCCTCCCTGTTCAGTCCCTCAACCCTAAGGTCACACTTAATGACCTCGTCCCATGTCTTTCTCGGTCTACCCCTCATAACCCCACCCCCAATATTAACACTTCTCACCTTCCTCACCCAGTTATCATCCCCCATCGTCTCCACATGTCCAAACCACCTCAATCTACCTCTCCTCATCACAACACCAATACACTCCAGTCCCATCCTACCTCTCAACTCTTCCATTGTAAACCCAGCCCCTCCATGCCTTGGACGCAGGGACGCACTGCACATCCATCTAATCATTGTCATTTCTGTACGTCTGAGCTGGCGAATGTCTTCCTCCTTCACTGCCCAGGTCTCACTACCATACAGCATTACACTCCTAACACATGCTGCATACAAAGACCCCTTAGCACGTAGGGAGAGCCCTCTCAATGTCAGGAGAGGCAAGAGCTCCCTGAACTTCTTCCAACCACTTCTCACCCTAGCCACAGAGCTAGCTCCAGCCCCACCTCCAGCACACAACATGTCTCCCAAATAACAAAACTCTTCCACACACTCAAGAGATTCACCAGCAAGTTCAATCCTTTCACGTCTGACGATCTCCACCTGCTCACCCCGGCACGCCGTACTCATAAAATCAGCATTATCTCGCAGTCTACCTCTGATACCACTACATCTCTTATGCACCCATTTATCACACACACCGCACAAGATGGAATTACTTCACACGCCCTTGTGGCAAACTGCACATGGCCACTCTCCCTTGTCTTTGACAGTACCGCCACCAACCCTAGATCTCATCACTTTTGTTTTATCTGCATTTACCCTTAAACCCTTTTGCCCCATACCATCTCTCCACTTCCTAAACCTTTCCTCTGCCTCCCTTTCATTCTCTGCAATCAACACCAAATCATCAGCATACAACAACGCCCACGGGAGTCCGTTTCTAAAGTCACATGAAAGGGCTTCAAGTACTGTACCATGATAAACAACATGGGACTCAAGACTGACCCCTGATGCACACCAACATTCACGGAAAACTCATCACTCAAATCTCCATTCACTCTCACCTGGGTGTGAGCACCCACATACATGGCCATAACCACCCTAACCATATATATATACACACACACACACAGTACATCCCCCTAGCACGTGCCTATATAGGCGGCAGAGGACGTTGCGTACTAGGAATTCGCGTACTGTGAATACATAAACTTTGGGAAAAAATTACGTATGGGCGACACCCCCCTTCATGGGCAACCATTGAGAAGCCTTTCAGACCTAAGTATTGTACTATACAGGGAAACTATCTAAGACATATTACCTAAGATAAAGTAAACCAACAAGACTATGGCTTTACTAGGTAAATCAACAAGGATATGGCTTAACTAAACCAACAAGAATGTGGCTGCTCACCTTTGCTTGTTATCGCTTCTTGGGGGGGCAATGTCGTGTACTCGGGGTAATCCCGGATTTGGGTCACTCTTCGCTGCCCTTCTCGCTTACGAGGAGTTCAGTTCACATACTAATAAAAAATCTATCTATCTATCTATCTATAGCCCGATGCCGTAATACACTAAAATAAAGATAAAATAGGTCCTCGCGTACAAGGGGGATCGCGTACTCGGAACTCGTGTACTGTAGGGATGTACTGTATATATATATATATATATATGTTTATATACAGTATATATATTTAAGTTGGTCCTGATATATTAGATGAGAGTGACCAACCTCACTCATCCCTGAGTGGCATTACGTGATCAATAAACCCCAACCGTCCATTGGATATAAACGTGCACTGGCTCAGTCTGACTGCAGTACTTTAACCCGTCACGTCCCGAGGTTTTCCGCACCTCCGACATCCCCCAGTCCCGAGGTATTTTTGAAAAAATTTTTTTTGGCTAAAACCTTCGCTTTTGGTGGGAAACATCGAAAATTCATAGAGAAATCGCTTACCTGAGGTTTAAAGTGCCCAATCCAGGTAGGAGTTCCTCCTTACCTGAGTGGGTTTTCTAACATGCTGGCACCAAAGAAAACGAGTTCTATGGGAGGGTAACTATTTTATCCACTCATAAACGGTATTTATTTATTTACTTGGTACGAATGTATATGTAGTATGAGAGTATATTGGTTTTCAAGCAGTAATAAAGGCATTATAAGCATTGTTTCACTCACTAACTAATCACCATACCTGACCTTTTTTTTCCACATTACCTGATCATTATTTCTGGCTGTTTCTTCTTCTAATGCTATGTAAACATTGTCCTCCACATTGTCATCGATTGGGGAATCACTCTGGCCCTGAATATCTTTACTAGCCAGGTCACTGGTAACAGGTCCTTTGCCAAGACAATGGTGTGAGGGGGGGAGGGGGGAGGTTATGCAGTGTAAGGCATTGTCCCTGCTTGGCATCTTGTAGAGGAATAGAGGAAGGTGTCCCGTGTATACATACGAAAAATCACGTGCGAAAATCGAAAATTGTGCAAATTAGGGACCTTGCAATTGCACGACGTACTGGTACGTTGCCGGGACTGGCAAATGCAAATCGTTGCAACGTACCCATACGTCGACGGGATGGGGCAGGTTAATTACCCACTAAATTACCTGTCACCTTAATTAGGTGCCTGTGGGTGACTCCACACTGAGTGACAAGCCAAATGGTTTCCTGTACACCAGAATTCCACGTACTACACTGGGTGGGAACCATATAACCAAATTTTGACACCTGGTGGTTTAGTGGGTAATTATTGCACTCCAGTCGGATTGAGCTGGTGAAGGTTTATATCCAAGAGGTGGTTGGGGTTGATTGCTTATGCAATGCCACTCAGGGATGAGTGAGGCTGGTCACACTCATCTTAAATGTCGGGACCAACTGCCTAGCCCCGGGCTCATGCGCTCCTCATGGGGCAATGTAGGATTGGGTGATGGATGGATGGATGTATTTTTTTTTTTTTTTTTTTTTTTTTTTTTTTTTTTGTGTCCGACTCTGGGCATAGGCTTCACAGCCTGCTATCAAGGCCCAGCAGCCCTCCTACATACCACAAACCTCTACATGTCGCCACTTCGGCGCTAACACCCACCGTCCATATTGAATACATGCTAGGGCTGTCTCATACAGGACTGGTGTATTGGTATTAGCGGGGGTATTTTTACGACATGTCGGCGGGTCTTCTGGTAGATCAGTAAAGACTGATTTAATGAAATTCAAATCCTTAAACAGTTCCCTGCCCCAGCCGGGATTCAAACCTGGGTCCGTAAGGACTGCAGGCCACCTCTCTACCGATTGAGCCACCGCCTCCCCCAAATTAAATATTGCGAGGATTCGAACCAGTGCTTGCGACTGTGTGAGTACAGCAGCTTACCAATTGAGCTATTTAGGCACCCAGGTACAGTATTGTATACAGTACAATCCCTGCTATCTGGTATCCAGACAAACGAAATACTCAGAAAAACGGGAAAATTCAAGGGCTGGTGAGTGTGTCTGTAAGCTATAACTGTATGCCAATTTGAATGGACCGCCAAACCGCTGTTTTATCGTGTCACGCGAGGCTGGGTGAAGTCGGACAAAGCAAGGTGAAGGCATGTCCGGATAATGTAAATCCCTAGTAAATCCTCTTAACCATCCTCCCTCTACCCCTGTTTCCACTACTTGAATTCAGTCATCCTCCACACCCTTCATAAATCACCAGTCTTCTTTTTACCACCAGACAGCAAACAAGCTCTCTTGCTGTTTTGTTGCTCTGATAGACGGTTTTTCTACACTCCAAAATGCCTATAGAGCAAACTAAATGTAAGCATGTCATGCTTACCTTGAAATAGAAGCTGGACATTTGCAATTGACTTGAAAAAGGTGAACAGTGTATAAAACACTGAAGACTAAATATAATGTAGAAAATTCAGTGATGTATGATATCAAGACCCAAGCATCCAAGCTCAATGAATTTTTCATGAAAAGCAAAATAAGTAAGTCCATTGAAAAAAGGCATGCTCTTCATCGTATGAGCGGTTTTGTTTAGCAAGATTTAAGGGAACACGTATTTCTGGTCCTCTTATACAAGAAAATGCAAGAGAGTTTCACAATAAAATGAATATAGAAGTCGAATGTGATTTCAGCATTGGATGGTTAAATCGTCTGAAAGACAGTCATGGACTTCGTAAACCAGACACCTCGGGAGAACAAATCAGCAAACAGCAAACGCCGGTGTGTTTTTCTTCCTAACTGACCAACTCTAACTTGCACCACATTAATTCATCTTAGAACACATGTGCACTGGCAGAGTTGAAAAAAAAAAAAATGTTAATAGGAATGCCTGCTTACTTTGTTGGAAGAAAAAAAAAAAATGCTTGCACTTTGTACATCATTTGTTTTACTTTGTGCAAAACAGCTGATTGGCGGGTGAGGGGTGGATTGGTGGCGGTCAGATGGGGAAGAAATACAGTCGGGGCCGGGACCATAAACAATGCTCATGTGGGGGCACAGGTGTCGTGATTATTATACAGTGCAGTCTTAACATCAGTTCACCAATAAATGCTCAAGACTTTATTTCTTTATTTTAACATTATTATGAGTACATTACATACAACAAATACTTTGGTAGTTAACAGAATGGTGCAAAACAGCTGACTAGTGGGTGAGGGGTAAAATGGTGGCGGTCAGTTGGGGCCGGGACCATAAACAAAGCTCACCTGGGGGCACAGGTGTCGTGCTAATTCTGCAGTGCAGTCATAACATCAGTTCACCAATAAATGTTCAAGATTTTATTTATTTTTCCATTTCTATGAGTACAGTACATACACCGAATAATTCGGTAGTTAACAGAAGAGCTGTGCTTTTTGCAGTACTGCTAGGTATTGCATCCACGTGCATTATGACCATGTCATGTGTTTATGAGGCAGTTTTTCAGGTGGAATCTCTTAGTGTGGTCCTTGATGTGAGTGGTGAGTACCTGAATTGTATTTACTGCTGTGAGAATTATAGCCTTTGTATAGACTTGATTTGAATATCAGAAATACGAGAAAAATCTGTAACCGGGAAGGTAAATTCCCCAAGCCTCCTGGTTAACTAGGATTGTACTGTATATATATATATATATATATTTTTTTTATGTGTACGACTCTGAGCATAGGCTTCACTGCCTGCTCTCAAGGCCCAGTAGTCCTCCTACATACCATACACCTCTACATGTCACCACTTCGGCGCTAACACCCACCGTCCATATTGAATACATGCTAGGGCTGTCTCATACAGGACTGGTGTATTGGTATTAGTGGGGGTATTTTTGTGACATGTCGGCGGGTCTTTTGGTAGATCAGTAAATTCTGATTTTGTGAAATTCAAATCCTTAAACTGTTTCCTGCCCCAGTGGGGATTTGAACCTGGTTCCAGTAGGACTACAGGCCACTTCTCAACCGGTTGAGCCACCGCCTTCCCAATGATAGATAGATAGATAGGTAGGTAGATAGATATATACTATACACTAGATATATAGTGTATACACACACGCACACGCATATATATATATATATATATATATATATATATATATATATGTACAGTATGTGGTAGGTGGGGGCACTCACCATCCACTCACTCGATGTAGTGCTGCTCTCGGGTGTCTGCCCTTTCCTCTCCTTCATCCTTCTTTCCTTCCATCCTCTCGTGTCTTTCTTTCCTTCAGTCTTTCCTTGTCCTTCTGCCTACAGGTGACTAAACTCTCTCTTCTGTCTTTCTTCCTTCATTCTTTCCTCTTCCTTCTGCCTGTGGGTGACTACACTGAGTGACAAGCCAAATGGTTTCCTGTACATCAGGAAACCATTTACTACGCTGGGTGGTAACCGTATAACCAAATTTTGGCGCCTGGTGATTTAGTGGGTAACTATTGCGCTCCAGTTGGATTGAGCCAGTGAAGGTTCATATCCAACGGGTGGTTGGGGTTTATTGCTCATGTAATGCCACTCAGGGATGAGTGAGGCTGGTCACTCTCTTCTTAAATGTCAGGACCAACTGCCTAGCCACGGACTCCTATGCTCCTCATGGGGTAATGTAGGATTGGATGATGAATGATGATGATGTATATATATATATATATATATATACTGTAAACCCTCTATAATTTGGATTAATTGGGGGGAACCCTGTGTCAAATTATCCAAAAATCCGAATTATTGGAGCTTGCCCCTGTCCCCAAATCACACCTACGCTCACTAAAACATGGCTTCTTCAGAAAAACTTGAACAGTACAGCATATTAAAATTTTATACTCAAAGAGTGCACATTAAATAAAATTGTATCAAACCTTGATAATGAAGTCTTGCAACAGAGTAGTAGAAAACAATACACTTAACTGTACTGAAAGTACTGTACAGTTCTTAAAAATTACATTTATTACCACACTTATCACTACAAAAACTGTTCACGTCCACTTATCACTGGAACCCTTTTTGGACTTGTCTCACTTAATTGGAATTTCTATCCGAATTAAAATTATCTGTCTGGTGGTCAAAAAAGATCCAAATTAACTGATTTCCAAATTATTCGGGTTTGAAATAAAGGGGGTTTACTGTATATATTGCCAGATGCCATAATCCCGTAAGGGGTGGACATTTGACTTTGAGTTATTTGTTTTATGGGGAGGGGCACTAACCCTCCACCAACCCACTTGCTGACACATAGGGGGCACATATGGTTTCGTTATATGGTTACCACCCAGTGTTGTAAATGGTTTCTTGGCTTACAGAAAACCGTTTGGCTTGTCACTCAGCGGAAAGCCACCTGTAAAGAAAAGAAAAGCAATAAGTGACAGGAAAGATGGGAGACATAGGAAGACAGGAGGACAGGCTCAGAAAAAGAATGATTAAGGCTAAGGAAGAAGTAGGCAACACTATATATATATTTTTAATAATGGAGTAGTGGAAGGAAAACAAATTAATAAAAAAGCATAATAATTCATGCACCAGATAACATAATTTATACACACACACACACACACACACACACACACATATATATATATATATATATATATATATATATATATATATATATATATATATATATATATATATATTGCCAGACGCCTCAATCCCGTTTGGGGTGGCCACAAACAAATCGCCTCCACGTTGTCCTGTCCCCCGCCATTTCACTGCCCTGCTTCCAACTCACACCCCCTCTCTCATATACCTCTCCACCCCATCCCTCCATCTCATCCTCGGCCTCCCCCTCCCTCTTCCCCCCTCCACCTCACTCACATACACTCTTTTCGTCAGTCTTTCACCCTCCATCCTCTCCACATGGCCAAACCACCTCAGTGTGTTCCTCATAACACTTCCTATCACATCCACATCCACACCACAACGCTCCTTTATATCCTCATACGTCAGCCTGTCTCTCCATGTGACTCCACAGGCTCCTCTTAAATACAGTAATCACTCCAATATCCGACGTAATAGAGCCATAGGCAGGTCCGGATATTGGTTCTGTCCGGATATTGGGCCCCAGCTTATGGACTTGTACTTATGGACCCTAACTCAGAGAAACACCTATACAACTCCCTCTGGACATTCATAGCACCTATTTAAGACCCAAATCACTCCAATAAGGCACATAAATGACTGATATAAATGCAAAAGAAACATAAAATGAGGGTTTAGAAGTATGTTCATACATTAATAAACATTCTGGTTATTGGCTCCTGGACTGGTACTTATGGACCCTAACCTAGCCTAACTCAGAAAAACACCTTCCAACTGCACATGCATAGCTCCTAACACCCTATTCACACCAATAAAGGACATTCAAGAGTGAAATGAGGTAAGTATAGTATGGAAAAAAGTACAGTATGAAACATTCTGCCTACTTACAGCAAGTCCATGGCCACCTCGTTGAATAACCGCCTCCTCCCGGACTCTGACAGTAAGAAGGATTTCCTGAAGCACTTGCAGTACACTGTTCCTGAAGTCTTGCACTGAACTTAGTCAATCACACACAGAAGTCCGTTCTCTTCACAGTGCTCCATTGTAACTTAGTGTTGCACTTTAACTTTTCCCATTCTTATAATTTTCCAAAGCCAAAACAAACAAGTCTATTTACGTAAAAAATTTTTTATATTGTGTCTTTTCTCTCACAACTGTAAATCCTTACACACTGTTTTTTCACTGCACAACACTCTAAATTCCCATGTGGTCTAGTGGAGATGTTCTTGCTGTTTTTTCACTGTCAGAGTCCAAGAGTATCACTGGCAGATGATCTAGGGGTGCATCGCTGGGTCGTGGTGATGGTGTACCCATTGCAGACGACTCTGAAGACAGCTGGAAACTCACGTCGAGCGGTGACTCCACCGTGGCTGATGTGCTGGGCTGTGGCTCGCAGCATGAGGGCCTGTCTTGGGGAGGCAACAGAGTGGAGCCAGGGCTGGGCACAGCGGGGGTCACGGGCCTGAAAAAACTGTCAATGATTGATTTACGCAATGACCGACGATTCTGACGATTGATGATGCGCTGCCTGAAAGCACGCACTTCCTCCACGAGTCCCAAGGGCCCCATCCCCCTGTCGCAGTCCGGGTGTTCCAGGTAGTCTAAGACGAACTCTAAATGTTCCCGGAGTGCGCTCAGCTTGGGGATGACTGGAGTAGTGTCCTGCTGAGAGGAGTCCGCATCATCGTCGCCTTCATTGTCGGAATCTTCAAGTTCGGTACTGACACCAGCAACCGAAGACGCGATCTCGATATCAGACAATGTCTGATACCCAGGATCGCCCTCGTCATCATCCAACCACTCACAAACATTGTCCACATCTATATTGTCGCCGTGTGTACGTAGCCGTGCGTGGAAGTCATCCACATCAAATCTTAGAAAATCATACTCCACATCCGTTCCAAGAAGCAGACGAGACCAACCATTTTCCAGAGTCCTCACAAGGACTTCCTTCCATGCACTAGCCCAGTTGTACAGCACAGACTTGATGTAGCGGCGAAGATTTTCCAAAGTCCGCTTGCCTCGTGTGTCCCGTCCCTCCCTGCGCTCGTCCTCGTCCTCGAGAACAACCATCACCTCGTCCAGGAACTTCCGACGGTATAGGTGCTTTGTTGCCACGATCACTCCTTGGTCCATTGGTTGAATGAGAGCAGTCGTATTAGGTGGCAGAAACATGCACCTAATACGGCCATTTTCAGCTACCAAGTCCTGGTCGCATGGGTGGGCAGGTGCATTGTCGAGGAGATGGAGGGCCTTTACCTGATCGCGCGGGATTCCCAGTGTCTTCGTCTGGTAATGGATGACCTCCTTGATGAAGTGACAGTGAAACCAGTCTTTGAAGATCACAGCTGTGAACCATGCCTTCAAAGAATGGTACCAGACGACAGAAAGGACATCCATCACCCCACGAAGGCACCGAGGCTGCTTTGCGCAGCCAACAACAACGGGCTTAAGCTGGTGCATGCCGTTAGCATTGGCACAACACAAAGCAGATATCCATTCCTTTTAGAGCTTGCAGCCAGGTACACGCTTCTCCGTCTCCTCGGCTAGAGTGTTCGTTGGCAGCAAGCGATAGAATAGGCCAGATTCGTCTGCGTTGTAGACTTGACCGAGAGTTAGGCCCTCCCTGTCGATCAAGCCCTTCACCTTGTGCCGAAACTCGTCAACTCCATCCTCGTTAGCGTCCAATGCTTCGCCATGTGCTTTACGGTTGGTAAGGCCATGCCGTAACTTGAACGCGAAGAGCCAACCCTCGGATGCCTTGAAGTCTAGGGCGTCGTGAAGCCTGGTGAACTTCTCAGCAGCAGCCTTCAGCTCCGTACCACGTACCATCACACCAACAGCACGTTGTTGTCGATACCAAATCAACGTGGATTGGTCGATTTCTGCAAACTTGGGGGTAAACATAACCTTCCTTTCCACGTTGCGTTTGCTTCTTGACGAGAAGTCGACCGTGTACTGCATGAGTTTGTCTCGGGACCTCTTGATATCGAACAAAGTAGACCGGGCCAGGTTAAACTCACGGAGAATGTGGGAAGAAGACCACCCCGCATCTACTTTCTCCAATAGCTCCCGCATCTTCTCCAGAGTCAACACCACTCTCTTCCTTTTCTCAGATGGCGGGGCCATCATCACACACACTAAGAGGAGGCCCGAGAGCAGCAGGAGGCCGTGCAGCAGGTAAGGCACCACCACAAAAGCGATCACGTGGGCAGCTATAACGACGAGCATGCACTCGCGGCGAGAGACAGGCGGAAAATTGGGAGGCTGCAGCGGCGCTCTATCGGACGTCGGAGGAATGACGCGCCACAACAATGCTCTCCCGCGCTGCGCGCGGCAAGTTCAGATTACGGGCGGGAAAAATTCATTTTATTTTCTTATTTTTTTGGGTTTTCGGAATTTTGGGAATATTGGATCCCCGGATGATTATGTCCGGGTAGTGGGAATGTTCGGATATTGGGCGTCCAGATATTAGAGTGATTACTGTAACTTATTTCAACTGCTCTCACTCTTGACTTGTGTCCTTCCAACAATGTCCAAGCTTCACATCCATACGTTAGAGTTGGTATCACAATACTGTCATGTAGTAACTTTTTCACTTCCATGCTCACTTCCCTGTTTCTTATCACTGCTTTCAAAGAACCAGCAACCTTTCTTCCCTGCTGTACCCTTTCAAGCACTTCACCCTCCAAACCTCCATCCTTACTCACCACACTACCCAAGTACTTAACCGTACTCACACTTTCCAATTCCTCACCATCCAATCTCACTGTACATTCACTGACTTCACCTCTCTCAAAGACCATCACTTTACTCTTCCCTACATTCACCTTTAGATTCCGTTTCTTACACACTGTCCCAAACTCATCCACCAAGCCTTGTAGCTCCCCTTCGTCTTCAGTTAACAACGCAGTATCATCTGCAAACAACAGTACAGGGAGTTTCCAAACACAACCCTCTCTCACCAGGGCCAGTCCAACATCCGCTACCCTACCTTGTACCTCTTTTATTACCCCATCCATGAACAGATTAAACAACCATGGAGACATGACACATCCCTGTTTCAACTCAACCTCCAAAGAGAAAAATTCACTTAGTTCATCATGCACACGCATTGCAGCCTTAGCATCATCATACATACTCTTCACAGCATTCAACTCCTTTCCATCCACTCTATATATATATATTCTTAATACTTTCCACAATCCTTGTCTATCCGCCCTGTCATATGCTTTCTCCAAATCCATGAAAGCTGCATACAACTTCTTTCCCTTCTCTAGAAACTTTTCCACTAAAGATCTAAGAATGAATATCTGATCTACACAACCTCTTCCCTTCCTAAAGCCTCCCTGTTCTTCTCCAACTAATTCCTCTGTTCTTTCTCTAACTCTGTCAATAAGTATCCTACCATACACTTTTCCTATTATACTAAGAAGACAAATGCCCCTATGATTACCACACACTTCTTTTTCCCCTTTTCCTTTGTACAAGGGAATAATTATACCTGACTTCCAATCCTCCGGGACTCTACCTTCCTCCCAGGCCAATCTGCACATCTTCCACATCCATTCTACTACTATCTCTCCCCCGTGCTTCAGCATTTCACCACACACTCCATCAATTCCTGGGGCTTTCCCCGATTTAATTTTCTTCATTGCTTCCACAACTTCTATCCTACTGATTTCTTCCTGTCTTCTCACCTCCCTCCTTCTCCCAGCCATTCCCCAGCCACTTATACACGCATTACTTCCATCCTGTTTGTTCAACAATTCCTTAAAGTGTTCTCTCCATCTGCTCACTTTTTCTCCCTTCTCCACTAGTAATCTACCATTTTATCTTTCACTCCCCTGCTAACCTCACTTCCACCCTGTCTTACTCTCTTCACCTCTTTCCAGAACATCTTCTTACAGTCCCTCCACTTTACACTCAAATTCCTTCCAAATTCTTCATCCACTCTCTTCTTACTTTCTCTTACTAATCTTTTCACCTCTCTCTTTCTTTCTACATATAACTCTCTCTATTCCGCCTCTCAACTTCTTCCACGCCCCTATTTCTCATCCATTCATTGTGTGCTTTCTTCTTTTGTGCCACAGCCTGTCTCACCTCTTCAGTCCACCACGCTGTTCCTTGCACCCCTCTCCGTCTTCTATTCCTCCCTCACACCACATCACATGCTGCACATATTTCTTCTGTAAATATCCTGCACACACCTTCCACGTCCCCCATCTGCTCCAATTCATATTTGCCCAATCGTTCCTCCACTTCTCTCTTATACTCTGCCTTTTTCTCATCCTCTTGTAACCTTTCCACTCTCCTTGCAACTACTCCTTCCTCTCGTCTTTCCCTTCTATTCCTCCATCTTCCTTGTATCTTAATTCTAGCCACCACCAAGTAGTGGTCAGAAAGTCCACTCCCGCAACCTCTATAAGCTCTTGCATCCATTACACATCTTCGCATCCTTTCATCCACACACACATAATCAATCATTGCCTTTCTTTCTTTCAGTTTACCACCCAACCTTCTCATCACTCACCATGTATACCTGTGGATCATTTTATGCCTGAAGAGGGTATTGGCTATCACCAACCCCCTCCCAGCACAAATGTCCACTAACGCACTGCCATTCTTATCTATCACAGCAGGCACACCCCACTCACCAACTATTCCATCCACCTTCACATTCCCTACTGTACCATTCATATCACCGATCAAAAACACTCGTGTGTGTGTGTATATATATATATATATATATATATATATATGTATTTACCTATTTGTATTTACCTATTTGTAGTATACAGGAATTGAGCAATGCTCGTGTTGTCCTGTCTCCATATCCACATTTATCAAGCCTACCTTTACACACATGAATGTTTTTCTCATGCACCACCTCTTTGTCTAAGTCGTTCCAAATATTTAAGAATATACCTAATTGTGATATACACGGAATGTACTATGCTCGTGGGTTTCCGTCGCTGTTTCTCAATAAGTCGAATTTAACTTTAAACTCGTTTATGTTTTTAGACTGGACGATCTCTTTGTCCAGGCTATTCCATAAGTCTATACTTCTGTAAGGAAAGCTATATTTCTTGGATATCCTTCAAGCAGCTTGACTTTTTCAATTTCATTCCATGTCCTCTTGTTGCTCTCTTATCCCATACAAACAGATCTTCTTTGTCAATTTTATCTACTCCCACCATGGTCCTGAACACCGCAATCATGTCTCCCCTCTTTCTCCTTTCCTCTAACGAAGGCAAATCCAGTTTTTCCAGCCTCTCTCTGTATGACAGGTCTGTCAGACTGGGGACCATCTTGGTTGCTGTTCTTTGTATTCTCTCAATCTTGTTTATATCTTTCTTTTTGTGTGGGGACCACACTACCGCTGCATATTCTAACCTGGGGCGGATCATGGCCACTATCAATTTTTTCATCATTTCCTCATCCATATAATGAAATGCTACTCTTATGTTAGTCAAGAGCTTATAAGTCTCTCCAACTATCTTGTTAATGTGCTTTTCTGGTGACAAACTATCTTGGACCAGCACTCCCAAATCTTTCTCTTCTCTCCTTTTTGTGATTAATTCATTACCCAAAAAATAATTCAGTGATGGTCTCTTGGTACTTTTACCCATTTCCAATATTTTACATTTCTTTACATTAAATTTCATTTCCCACGTCCGGCTCCAATTGTGTATCCTATCCAAATCCTCCTGCAGTATTTTACAATCCTCCTCAACCTCTATCTTCCTCAAGATCTTTACATCATCAGCAAACAGACTCGCATAACTGTTCACTCCATCTACCATATCATTTACATAAATCAGGAACATTACTGGCGCCAACACTGAGCCTTGAGGGACTCCACTTGTTACTTCCCTCCATCCAGACATCTTTTCCTTTATTACTGTCCTCATTTGTCTGTCTCTCAAAAAGTCTCTCATCCATTCCAGAAGTTTCCCCTTTAGTCCTCCTATATATTCTAGTTTCCACATTAGTCTCTTATGAGGTACCTTGTCAAAGGCCTTCTCTAAGTCTAAGTACACACAATCCACCCAACCATCTCTCTCCTGTACCACATCAATCGCTCTTGAGTAAAAGCTCAACAAGTTTGAAACACATGACCTTCCACTTCTGAATCCAAACTGACATTCAGCCAAAATATTCATCTCTTCCAGATATTTTATCCATCTGTCTTTCAGGATTCTCTCACACAATTTTGCGACCATGCTGGTTAGAGACACTGGTCTATAATTCAGGGGTTCTTCCCTGTTTCCTCCCTTGTAAATTGGTACCACATTTGCCCTCTTCCATTCTTTTGGCACTTTCCCCTCTTCCAGTGAGCATACAATTAAGCTGTGAATTTTATCCACCAGTTGTTCTCTGCATTCCTTCAGTACCCAATTAGAAATTCCATCAGGTCCTGGGGCTTTCCTTACATCTTGAGTTTCCAGTAATTTATACACTTCCTGCACCTCCACTTTTATATCTTTCATCACCGGAACATTTCTAATCACTCCCTCCCCTTCCACAAGCTCCTTTTCTTTAGTGAAAACTGACTGGAAACGTTTGTTCATTATTTCTGCTTGCATTGCCGCATCATTAAAGACCTCTCCATCTACTTTCAGCTTGGTGATTCCTTCCTTTTGTTTCAGTTTGCCATTAACAAATCTATAAAACAGTTTGGGTTCATCCTTGCATTTGTCAATTATACCTTTTTCAAAATTCCTTTCTTCTTCCCTACGTATTCTTGTGTATTCGTTTCTTGTTCTTTTATATTCTTCCTTTGTTCTGTCGTTACCTCTCTTTCTCCAATTGTTCCACGCCTTATCTCTCTTTTTTGGCTATCTTACACCTTCTATTAAACCACTCCTTTTTCCTGTTTTCTTTCCCTCTTACTCTTGGTACAAATTTTTCCACTCCCAAATTATAGAGGTCTAGAAAGATATCCCACTTCCTCTGTATCTCTCTTGTTTCTCTGAATTTTCTCCAATCCGCATTTTCAAAAAAGTTTCTCAATCCTGTAAAATTTGCTTTGCCAAAGTTGTATCTTCCCTGTCTATGAAGCTCGTTTCTTGGCTTGACGTTTCCTATTAACATCTGGAACTCAATGACCACGTGATCACTTTTTCCCAAAGGACAGAGATATTCCAATGATTCTATTACATCTGTGTGTGTGTGTATGTATATATAAGATACAAATGTACAAAGCCTTGCAGAAGGTTACAAACTTGGTAACTTAATAACTGAACTGGAAAACATTAGTTGGGATATTGTAGGTTTAGTGAATCCCACAAAAAAGAAGAAAAAGTAATTCAGGTCGAGGACACCAACCACCTATTTTACTACAGAGGAAGGCAAAATGAAAGAGTTAGTGGTGTAGGATTTCTAATTAACAGAAATACTGCAGACAACATTGTCAGATTCAGCAGTGTATCTGACAGAGCAGCATTGGTTGTAATTAGACTGTGCATAAAATATACCCTGAAAGTAATACAAGTATATGTACCAACTTCTTTGAGCTCAGATGAAGAAATAGAAGCATTCTGTGACAACAGCTCCTAGATTATGTAATAAGAAAAGATCACATATACTATTCTCATGGGAGACTTCAATGCAAAAGTTGGGAAGTCGAAAAATGGAGAAGCATGTATGGGAAAATTTGGAGTGGGAGAAAGGAATGAAAGAGGAGAAATACTGGTAAATTTTGCTGAAGTGTATAACATGAGAATAATGAATACATTCTTTCACAAAAGAACAGGGAGAAAGTGGACCTGGAGAAGCCCAAATGGGGAAACAAAGAATGAAATCAACTTCATTATGGCAGATAAGAATAACACAATCACAAATATCACGGTTATCAATAAATTAAATATAGGAAGTGACCATAGAATGATGGGTTGCACAACCAGATTCAATTTCAGAAGTGAAAGAAGGATGATGATTAAAGGTAAAAAGTTATGCCCAATAAAAGTAAATGAAAACAAAGCAGCCTTTTAGTTGAAAATAAAGAACAGATTTCAGGCTCTAAGTAATGCTGAATGTGACATTGATGAGCTGAATGACAGACTAACAAAAATACTAAGAGAATCAGTGGAGGTAGTAGGAAAATCTAGTACAAGAATTTAAGAAGAATTCAGAAAAGACACTCAAGCTTATGAAAAAAAGAAAGGAAATGAAAGTAAAAATAAAGATGAAACAGAATGAGCAGAATTAAATGAGCCTATCAACATGAGACAAAGAGAAGAAAAAAGAAAGAGAAACATGACCAGATCAAAGAAACTATCAAAAAAGAAAAAAGTGTGAAACAGATCCAAAGTAAAATGGCACTAGGAAAGCAACAAAAACATCACTGAAAGACAAAAGCAGTGAAGTCATTAATTTTTTTTTTTTTTTTTTATGTGAGGAAGAAGGAACCAAAGGCCATGGGCCTGCAGTAACAGTTCCCTCCAAGAGAAAAACAAAATACAATAGAGAGCCAAATTCAAGATCCGATCATTTTGAGATGCCTGGACACACTGCGTTTGAAAGACTGGAGATCATAGGCAGCAGGAAATACAGACAGAGGGAGACAGTTCCAGAGTTGATCTGTTGCATAAATGAAAGACTGGGAGTAACGGTTAACTCTTGCATTAGAGAGTTGGACAGAAAAGGGATGAGAGTTTGGTGCCAGACGGGTGCTACGCGCCCGTCGTAGAGGTGGAGGAATGCATGCAGACAGTTCAGAGGAGCAGTGACCATTAAAGTAGCGATAGAAAAGAGATAAAGATGCAACAGTGCGGCGAAGAGACAGAGGTTGAAGGGAGTCAGTAAGAGGAGGAGAGTTAATGAGACGAAAAGCCTTTGACTCCACCCTATTGACAAGAGCTGTATGTGGGGAGCCTCCCCACACATAAGAGTTGTACTCCACACAGGGGCGGATAAAACCCCTATATAGAGTCAACAATTGTGCAGGGGTAAAGAAAGAGCAGAGTCGGCTTAGCAGAGATAAGATGGTGAAGAGCGTTGAAGAATTTAACAAAGAACTGAATGCACCAAAGATAGTAGTACCAATAGCTAACTTTTAAGTTGATACAGTGAAATACCTGAGGTAACACCAGACAAAGTGAATATTTCTCTTATAATTATGAAAAGAGGGAAGGCTCCGGGAAAAGATGGAATAGTAGCAGATTTACTGTTGGATGCAGGATTAGTAAGTACAAAATAGGCTTGCCCACATATTTACTATCTGTCTATCTATCTATTGCCAGACGCCTCAATCCTGTTTAGGGTGGCCACAAACAAATCGCCTCCAAGTCGCCCTGTCCCCTGCCATTTCACTGCCCTGCTCCCAACTCACACCCCCCTCTCTCATATACCTCTCCACCCCATCCCTCCATCTCATCCTCGGCCTCCCCCTCCCTCTTCCCCCCTCCACCTCACTCACATACACTCTCTTCGTCAGTCTTTCACCCTCCATCCTCTCCACATGGCCAAACCACCTCAGTGTGTTCCTCATAACGCTTCCTATCACATCCACATCAACACCACAACGCTCATTTATATTCTCATTCGTCAGCCTGTCTCTCCATGCGACTCCACAGGCTCCTCTTAATTAACTCATTTCCACTGCTCTCACTCTTGACTTGTGTCCTTCCAACAACGTCCAAGCTTCACTTCCATACATTAGAGTTGGTATCACAATACTGTCATGTAGTAACTTTTTCATTTCCATGCTCCCTTCCCTGTTTCTTATCACAGTTTTCAAAGAACCAGCAGCCTTTCTTCCCTGCTGTACCCTTTCAAGCACTTCACCCTCCAAACCTCCATCCTTACTCATCACACTACCCAAGTACTTAAACGTACTCACATTTTCCAATTGCTCACCATCCAACCTCACTGTACATTCACTGACTTCACCTCTTTCAAAGACCATCACTTTACTCTTCCCTATATTCACTTTTAGATTCCGTTTCTTACACACTTTCCCAAAATCATCCACCAAGCCTTGCATCTCCCCTTCTTCTTCACTCAACAATGCAGTATCATCCACAAACAACAGTACAGGGAGTTTCCAAACACTACCCTCTCTCACCAGGGCCAGTCCAACATCCACTACCCTACCTTGTACCTCTTTTATTACCCCATCCATGTACAGATTGAACAACCATGGAGACATGACACATCCCTGTTTCAACCCAACTTTCAAAGAGAAAAATTCACTTAGTTCACCATCCACACGCACTGCAGCCTTCGCACCATCGTACATACTCTTCACAGCATTCAACAACTTCCCATCTACTCCATATATTCTTAACACTTTCCACAATCCTTGTCTATCCACCCTGTCATATGCTTTCTCCAAATCCATGAAAGCCGCATACAACTTCTTTCCCTTCTCTAGAAACTTTTCCACTAAAGATCTAAGAATGAATATCTGATCTACACAACCTCTTCCCTTCCTTTAAGCCTCCCTGTTCTTCTCCAACTAATTTCTCTGTTCTTTCTCTAACTCTGTCAATAAGTATCCTACCATACACTTTTCCTATTATACTAAGAAGACAAATGCCCCTATGATTACCACACACTTCTTTTTCCCCTTTTCCTTTGTACAAGGGGATCATTATACCTGACTTCCAATCCTCTGGGACTCTACCTTCCTCCCAGGCCAATCTGCACATCTTCCACATCCATTCTACTACTATCTCTCCCCCATGCTTCAGCATTTCACCACACACTCCATCAATTCCTGGGGCTTTCCCCGATTTAATTTTCTTCATTGCTTCCACAACTTCTATCCTACTGATTTCTTCCTGTCTTCTCACCTCCCTCCTTCTCCCAGCCATTCCCCAGCCACTTCTACTCGCATTACTTCCATCCTCTACGTTCAACAATTCCTTAAAGTGTTCTCTCCATCTGCTTACTTTTTTCCCTTCTCCACTAGTAATCTACCATTTTTATCTTTCACTCCCCTGCTAACTTCACTTCCACCCTGTCTTACTCTTTTCACCTCTTTCCAGAACATTTTCTTACAGTCCCTCCACTTTACACTCAAATTCCTTCCAAATTCCTCATCCACTCTCTTCTTACTTTCTCTTACTAATCTTTTCACTTCTCTCTTTCTTTCTACATATAAATCTCTCTTCCGCCTCTCAACTCCTTCCACGCCCCTATTTCTCATCCATTCATTGTATGCTTTCTTCTTTTGTGTCACAGCCCGTTTCACCTCTTCAGTCCACCACGCTGTTCCTTGCACCCCCCTCCGTCTTCTCTTCCTTCCGCACACCACATCACATGCTGCACATATTTCTTCTGTAAATATCCTACACACACCTTCCACTTCTCCCATCTGCTCCAATTCATATTTGCCCAATCGTTCCTCCACTTCTCTCTTATACTCTGCCTTTTTCTCATCCTCTTGTAACCTTTCCACTCTCCTTGCCACTACTCCTTCCTCTCGTCTTTCCTTTCTTCTATTCCTCCATCTTACTTGAAATCTAATTCTGACCACCACCAAGTAGTGGTCAGAAAGTCCACTTCCCCATCCTCTATAAACTCTTGCATCCATTACACATCTTCGCATCCTTTCATCCACACACACATAATCAGTCATTGCCTTCCTTTCATTCAGTTCACCACCCACCCTTCTCATCACTCACCATGTATACCTGTGGATCATTTTATGCCTGAAGAGGGTATTGGCTATCACCAACCCCCTCCCAGCACAAATGTCCACTAACGCACTCCCATTCTCATCTATCTCAGCAGGCACACCTCACTCACCAACTATTCCATCCACCTTCACATTCCTAACTTTACCATTCAAATCACCAATCAAAAACACTCTCTCATTCCTTCCAAACTTTTCCATGCAGACTTCCACATTTGTCCAGAACTCTTCTCTCACTCTTCTAGCACGATCATGCGTTGGCTCATACACACACAATCACCCACATTTGTATTCCAATTTTCAACTTTACCCACACAATCCTTGACCCAACTGATTCATACTGTCTTATGTTCCTCTTCCATCTTTTACTCACAACTATACATACTCCTTCCTTTGCCCTCTCATTCTCATCTACTCCTGCACATATACCCCATCCATACTCTCATTCTCTCACACTTTCTCCTCTCCATTTTGTTTCAGTTATTCCACATACATCCACTTTCGCACCCTCAAGCACCTGGACAATCTCTCTCTCTTTCACCTCATCATTCGCTCCCCTTACATTCCATGTTCCGATAATCATGTCCTTTGTCCGGTTCTTGGTCGTCATCGTTTGGTCAGTCCTTGTCCGAGGCTTATTGTTTGTTTTTTTAGTTAGTTGTTTTCCGGGGAGGGGCACTAACCCTCCGCCAACCCTTTTAGTCACCTTTTACGACAAGCAGGGATACTGGGGGAGTATTCTTGAAAAAAAACCCTACCCCCAGGGGTATTGTATAAAAAAAAGAAGGAAATTTCCAAAACATGCTGCAATGCAATGATTATTTTACTTTACAAAAAAGGTGAGTCAAAAGATCTTAGTAACTATCGACCCATTAGCTTATTATTAGTTATTTATATGAACAAAATAACAACAAATATGGAGGAAAACCAACCTCGTGAACATGCAGGATTCTGAAGTGGGTATTCAGCTACTGTAATGATCATCTATACACAATGAATCAGCTAATTGAGAAAGCTACAGAATATAATAAACCACTGTGCTTAGGTTTTGTTCATTACGAAAGGCTTTTGACTCATTGGAGGACATAACAATTATAAATTCATTGTGAGAACAAGGAGTGAATGAGAACATTATAAAACTACTTGAAAACATATATAAAGAGAACTGCTACAGTTAATTTCCATAAGGACTTGGAAAAAATTAAGATTGAGAAGGGCATGTGTCAAGGACATACAATTTTTAAAAGTTATTTTCAGCATTCCTAGAAAGTATCTTCAGAAAGCTAGACTGGGGAAGACAGGAGGAAACAGCTCTGAGAAGATTGGAGAAATTGCAAGACAGTGAGAGAATGGCAGAGTATAAGAGCATAGTGGAAGAAAGATTGGGAAGGTATAAGTTAGAGCAGATGGAAGGGGTGGAAGACGTATGTAAGATATTCACGGAAGAGATAGGCGCAGCGTGTGAGTTGGTTTGTGGAGTGAGGAGGAGATGCAGGGGTGTGCAAGGGACAGCATGGTGGAATGATGAGGTGAAACGAGCTGTGGAACAAAAGAAGAAGGCATATAGTGAATGGCTAGCGAGTAGAGGTAGGGGAGATGAGAGAGAGAAGAGGGAGGTATATGTGATCAGGAGAAGGGAGGTGAAGAAATTGGTGAAGGAGAGTAAGAAGAAAGTGGATGAAGAATTTGGGAGGAATCTGTGTGTGAAATGGAGGGAGAGTAAGAAATTGATTTGGAAGGAGGTAAAGAAAGTAAGGCAGTGTGAAAGGGGAAATATTAAGGGAGTGAAAGATAGGAATAATCGATTGTTGGTGGAGAAGAGAGAGAAATTGAGGAGATGGAAGGAGCACTTTGAGGATTTGTTGAATGTAGAGAGTGAGAGCAGTGCGAGTATAAGTGGTTGGGGCATTGCTGGGAGAAGGAGAGATGAGAGGAGGGAGGAATAGGTCAGTAGGGCAGAAGTAGTGGAAGCAATGAAGAAAATCAAGATGGGAAAGGCCTCAGGAATTGGTGGAGTGTGTGGTGAAATGCTGAGGTATTGGGGTGAGATTGTAGTGGAGTGGATATGGAAGTTATGTAGATTGGCTTGGGAAGAGGGAAGGGTTCTGGAGGACTGGAAATCAGGTATAATTGTTCCTATATACAAAGGAAAAGGGGAGAGAGAAGTATGCGGTAACCATATCTGTATTTACCTTCTTAGTGTGACTGGAAAAATATATGATAGAATACTCATCGATATGGTTAGGCATATGACAGAGGAGCTAGTTGGAGAAGAACAAGGGGGATTTAGGAAGGGAAAAGGGTGTGTAGATCAGATATTTGTTCTAAGATGTTTAGTGAAGTATCTAGAGAAGGTAAGGAAAGTGTATGCTGCCTTCATGGACTTGGAGAAAGCTTATGACTGAATAGACAAGGTATGTGGAAGGTATTGAGAATATACTGTATGGAGTGGAGGGGAAATTGTTGAGTGCTGTGAAGAGTATGTACGAACAAGCTAGGGCTACGGTGCAAGTGGATGGTGAGCTGAGTGAGGTCTTTGATCTCAGTGTGAGACTGAAACAGGGTTGTGTGATGTCTCCATGGCCGTTTATTATATACATGGATGGCATTGTAAAAAAGGTGCAGGGTAGGGCAGTGGATGTGGGGGTGGCTTTAATGAATGGGGGTGAGATGTAGAGGATTCCGGTGTTGTTGTTTGCTGATGATACAGTATTGTTGAGTGAAGATGAATGGGAGTTGCAAGGGTTGGTGAATGAATTTGGGACAGTGTGTAGGAAGAGGAATCTGAAAGTTAATGTAAACAGGAGTAAAGTTATGGTGTTTGAGAGGAATGAAGTCACAGAATAAACGGTGAGGTTGGATGGCAAGGATATGGAGAATGTGAGTGCATTCAAGTTCTTGGGTAGTGTGATGAGTAAGGGTGGAACCTTGTGGGATGAAGTGCATGAAAGGGTACAGCAGGGAAGGAAGGTTGTTGGTTCACTGAAAGCAGTGATGGGAAATAGGGAGGTGAGTATGGAAGTTAAGAAGTCACTGCATGATAGTATTGTGATCCCTACCCTGATGTATGGAAGTGAGGCATGGACCTTGCAAGAGGGGAACAAGTCAAGAGTGAGAGCAGTGGAAATGAGCTACTTGAGAGGAGCATGTGGAGTGACATGGAGGAACAGGTTGACGAATGAAGAAGTGAAGGAACGTTGTGGGGTGGATGTGGATGTGGATATGGTTGAGAAGATTAGGAGAAATACACTGAGGTAGTTTGGACATGTGGAGAGAATGGAGAATGAAGGACTGACTGAGAGGGTGTATGTAAGTGAGGTGAAAGGAGGGAGAGGAAGGGGAAGACCAAGGATTAGGTGGAGGGATGGAGTTGAGAGGTACAGTATATGAGGGAGCAGGGGGGGGGGTGAGTTGGGGGAAGGGTAGTCAAATGGTGGGTGACAGTGCGGCTTGGAGGCGTTTTGTCTGCGGCCACCCTTTTCGGGATTAGGGCGTCAGGCTATAAATAGATAGATAGATAGACTGGGAAAACAAAGAAGTGAGCATAGACGGAGGAAAGCTAAACCATTTAAGATTTGCAGATGACATTGTCCTAATCACAGAAACAGCAGAGATATTGCAAGAAATGTTAAATGACCTGAACAGAGAAAGTCTCAAAGTAGGGCTAAAGATGAACCGTGGTAAAACTAATGTTTAATCCACAAACACCAAAGAGCGTCATCAGAATAAATGAGGAAATTCTTGTAGAAGTTGAAGAGTACAATTACTTGGGGCAAATACAAAAATTAATGAAAGATCATGATAGCCAAATAAAAAGACGCATTACAGTTTGATGGAAAGCTTTCGGTAAATACAGAGACATGAAAAGTAGCAACTAGTTTGTATGAAACGAAAAGTGTATGATGAATTATAATTCCAGCTATGACATATGGTTGTGAGACCTGGAAATGGACAAAATCGATGGAAAATAAATTAATCCATTCTCAGAGAGCAATTTAAAGGTCATTGTTGGGAATATCTTTGAGACAGGAAAAGATCATGTTGGGTGAGAGAACAGACTAAAGTCAAAGATATAGAAGCTATAAAAGAACAGAAATGGAGGTGGGCAGGCCATGTAGCAAGAACAAAGGATAACCAATGAAGCAAGACGCTGACTGACTGGACACCAGGAGATTCTAAGTGTAGCAGAAAAAGGCCAGACAGGAGGTGGAGAGATGAGATAGAGAAATTTGCAGGGATAACGTGGCAAAGACTGGGTCAAGGAATTTTTGGAGAAGGTTGGGGGAGGCCTTTGTTCAGCAGTGGACTTGTACAGTAAATGCTGATGATGACAATGATGATGATAATGATATATGTAGCAAGCCCCAGATTTATCACACTCCGATTTATCAGACTAAACTTCTGATTTATCGCACAAAATCTTAGCCGTTATTGCTGCCTAATATAGTGTCAAGAAGTTGAGAAAATTTTGAATACCAGTAATCACAGTAAGTGTATGTCATTCACTTCATTTCTTTAATTTTGGTACTTTATCTGCATGCCAATGTACATGTTATAATGAGAGCATCTTGTTTACAGGAGGCTATTCCATTATCATATCATCTGCCATATGTAATTTAGTGACACTTGCTTAAAAGAGGGAGCAGAATGCCTGGTAAGGATCATCTTGATTTTGTGTAATATTCAGTTTAGCAGACCTGGAATAGTGCATAAAATCAAGGATTCTCTCTCTCTCCCTTCTCTCTCTCTGTATGTATGTTTGTACAAACACACACACACAGGCACCGAGAGAGAGCAGACTCACGTCGACAGCGCTCTATACCTGGCCAACTTGGCCAGCGGCATTACCTAAATAAGTATCTTTATATGAGTCAAGCTCTCTATAAGGTTAGAATAAATGGTGTTCTAATATAAAAAAAAAGAAGTTTTAAGTAAGACCTGATCAAACAGAAAAGTAAACAAGCAGCACAAGAATGCGCACAATCAGCTGATCGTTGTTTAGTCTACAATCTGCCCTAGGGAATGTAAGTACTATATGCACTTTTAGTACTGCAGAATGACCACATACTTTAGTAAAGCAAATTTGGAAAAGAAAAGGGATAAAGGTAGAAAGCAGGATGATGATTTCTGCCAAGAACTGGTTGAAATGGAGACTCACAGCAAACTGGTTGAAAGAGTACATAGGTTGGAGACGGCTTTTCAGAATGAGATTGATGAAATTAAGAAACAGATGCACTTGCAAAAGGAAGAAATAGAAAAATTAGGAAAGGAAGTCAACAAGAAAGACACAACCATAAACGAGCTAACAGTTGAAGTGGGTACACTTAGGAGGAAAATTAGTGAAATGGCAAGTACAGTAGTCAACCACGAGAGTATTATGGAAGTGTTCAAAAATGTACAGAGACAATTAGGCAAGTAAGCAGTCTGATAGATCAGAGAAGTGATATTGAGGAGAAGATAACACAGGTGAATGAAGCTGTGCAAAGCTACAAAAATGATGTGGAAACCACTTATGCTGAAATGGTGAAAGTAAAGAAAGACTTGGAAACAAGGGTGGAAGAAAAAAGCATTAAAAAGGAAGTGAAAATAATAATCCAAAACAACCCTAAGTTCGTCAGAGATTCAGTAGATATTAACAAATCTATAGTAATCACTGGTATAGAAGAGGAAGAAGTAAAAAACAAGATCTCGAGAGACAAAAAGGAGATGGCAAATGTAATGGGTATTTTGAAAGAAGTATCAGAGGAAATCTGTAGTAAAGACATAGAGGAACACAAAAGGTTAGGGAAATATGAGAAAAACAAGTCAAGACCCTTAAAGGTAACCTTCCAGAGTGTAAACACGGTGGAGGAGATACTAAAAAATGCAAAGAATCTTATGGAAAAAGAGGAGTTCAAAAATGTATAGATGAAAAGATGCCTAACACAAGAGGAACTGGAATTACTGAAAGAGAAGAGGGAGGAAGCAAAAACAAAAAATGAGGGAAGATCAGAGGAGGAGAAGAATACATTTTTTTTTACAAAGTAATTGGATTGCAGGTATGAAAGTGGTACTTAAACAGGAAGGAATAAAAAGGAGGAAGGTAGTAGAACCAAATCATGTTAAGTATATAAACAAGATGATTAAGTTGATGTACTCAAATGTGGATGGAATGGTATCTAAATTATTAGAGATGAATGATTATGTCAGAGAAAATGAACCAAATATAATATGCCTAACTGAAACAAAATTAACACCAAGGATATCGAATGACATCCTAAACTCAGAGGAATATAATATATGGAGAAGAGATAGGAACTTAAAAAAAGGAGGAGGAATTATAATATTAACTAAGAAAAATCTAAAAGTCAAAGAAATAGAATTAGATATACCCTCACAAGTAGAACTGATTGCAGTAGAGATAAATACATCTGAAGGGAAAGTACTTGTAGCCAATTTATACATGCCACCCAGATCAAACACATGGGAAAGAGATGAATATGAGGACCTGGCAGAGAGTACAATTCAGAGTTTAACCCTTTCAGGCACAGTCGCGCGATTCGCGTGATGTCGGCTTGCATTCCGCCAGACACAGTCACGCGACTCGCGTCCTTAAGGCCCCTTCAAGGCCCAAAAATATTCGTCAGAAAAAAACTTATAGGCCGATTTGCGTGATTTTTTGGCGCGTCTTAGGGTAGCCAAGGCCTACTGGAGGTAAGTCATTGGCAACACTGCTTTGCCTTATCAGCCTCAGCCCGCTCCCTCCAACCTCAGTGTTTGTTGAGCAGTCAGCCAGTGATGTTTGACAGCTCGTGGTTCCCTTTAAATCGTCCATAATTCTCCTCCTCTTGCCCAAGGCAAAGACCCTATTGAATCAGTGAGATAATACATTGTATGTGAACATATAGTGATGTGATATTGTTGATGGAACATTCATATATGTATTGAAAAGCAATTCTGGCCGTTAGCAATCGTTGGGCCTTGAAGCCAGACACATGGTCAGTGTAGCGGGGTTGCACCACTCCACCCCCCCCCGTAGGCCGTATGGCGTGAGTGGAAATACGTATATAAATGAAGCCAAGGCATAAATATATATTGTGTAAAACATACTGTGGATGGCTTGGTGAAATTATGGAGCCAGCAAGCGTTATGTGTGGCATGAAACAGAGTGTTGTGAAGGGGCAAACCTGAAGTTGGGAGGGGAGAATTACCGGTGTTTTTAGGGCTGGAATTATTGTGATTCTGATAGTGTAAATGCGTATGGAATTGTATGAAATATACGTCAAACAAGCTGCGAGTTTCCGTGAACGAGTGTGGTGTGTGCTAAAAATAGCGTTGCCTCATACTCTCAGGGAGAAGCTGACTCACACACACACACTACATAACTCCTTATCTTCAAATCCGTGGTCTAACTGGATCAACACCCCTGGAGGAAGTGAGTTCTGCAAATTTTGTTGATATATGTAATAATCTATTACCATTACCTCTCACACTTTCAGACAAATATCCATTTTCTCCTACAGATTACACATATGAAAGAAAGTAAATCTCCACAGCAGTAACTATAGAAGAGTTATGTTTATGTGTAGTAGGTTATAACAATAGAAAGACATCCATGGAAGATGTAATAGTCTGTACAGATAGGGGAAAAAGAAAGTTAGTAGCATAGTCTTCAGGCCGGTGTGCGAGGAAGAAACAGTGTGTGTAAAAGTTGGTAGCGATCGGAAGAGTAACCTCACTTTGTCGGCCAATTACTCGAAAACTATTAGACTTATCGATTTCCTGTTACAACCATCATCAATACCACTAAATTCTACGTAAGATCAATACCAGAATGTAAGCCTTTGGTAGCGTTTTTGGGGGTAAAAGGCGAGAGAAATGTTTTTGTTCCTAGCGGTTGTTGTGTGACATGACAAGCGCTCGGAGTGATAACATCATTTTGTCGGCCAGTTACTCGAAAACTATTAGACATCGATTTTCTGTTACAACCATCATCAATACCACTAAATTCTAAGTATGATCAATACCAAAATGTAAGCCTTTTGTAGCGTTTTGGGGGATAAAAGGCGAGGGAAATGTTTTTTTTTTTCCCTCGCGTTTATCAGTGACATTCGCTCGGAGTAATAACCTCACTTTGTCGGCCAATTACTCGAAAACTATTAGACATCGATTTTCTGTTACAACCATCATCAATACCACTAAATTCTACGTGTTATCAATACCCGAATGTAAGCCTTTGGTAGCGTTTTGGGGGGTAAAAGGCGAGGGAAATGTTTTTCCTCATATTTGTTATTAGTGACAAGCGCTCGGAGTAATAACCTCACTTTGTCGGCCAATTACTCGAAAACTGTTTGACTTATCGATTTTCTGTAACAACCATGATCTATACCACTAAATTCTACGTATGATCAATACCAAAATGTAAGCATTATGTTACGTTTTGTGCGATAAAAGACGGTGGAAATGAGTGTCTCTTCCCGGCTGTTACCATTGAGAAAGGCTCGTAGTAATACTCTCATTTTCTCTGCCAATTACTCGGAAACTATTGGACGTATCGATTTCACGTTTGAACCATGATGAAGAGCAGGAAATTCTATATATATACAATACATAAAAATGTAATATTTCTCATAAGAATTCGTGGTTACGTAGACGGGAACATTGCGTACGCCATGCGCGCATCACGAAAGTCAATCACGCACGGAGTGCCTTGTACTTTTTTTCGATTTACTCGAGAACTATGAGGCGTATGGGGTTTTCCCGTCACAGTGGGAAAGCTGGATAATGGGGGCATATTACTATGTAATAAAAACGTTAGGTCCTTGGGAAAACTTAGCTCTCAGAGGTCAGTGAAAATTTTTCGAAAATGGCTCTCAGTTTTTGACCATTTTCTCGAAAAGTATACATCATATCTAAACCAGATTGGTTTCTTTAGAAAGCTGATGAAATTCTCTATAAAAAAATATTAGATCATTTTCCTGTAGGATGGAAAACATTCAAACGGCGATGTTGGGAAGTCAAAAATGTTTACTCGACATGCCTTCCAGGGCTCATAACTTTCTGTGCTGTTGTTTTCCTGTGTTTTGGTCATGTTTATCAGATAGAACAAACATCCATGCATACCTGGACATAGGTTTCATGGGAATACATTGATTTTTGGGGGGCGAAAATAAGGCAAGAATGTGTTTCATTCGCTCAAATTTGCTCAAATTTGCCTCGCGCGCGCTCACTGGCCGGGCGGCTTCGTAGTCGAAATTCCGGGATCAGAAAACTTATTGAAACTTATCGTGCGCGAAAGGGTTAAGAGCATTACTACATAAAATGGAAGAGAAATCGAAAAGAATTATACTAACTGGAGATTTTAATACAAATATAAGTTGGAATACTCTAGATATAATAAGCCAAGAAAGCTGTTGGGACCAAAACCTCCTGGATCTTGTGCAAGAGTTTTTCCTAATGCAACATATAAGGGAAAGCACCATAAAAAGAGGACTTGATGTGCCCTCAATGTTAGATCTCATATTTACTAGGCAAGAAAACGATGTTGACAATTTAATATATCTCCCTCCATTCGGCAAAAGCGACCATGCAGTACTAAATTGCAACTTCAGGATTGCATATGACATAGATAACAGCAATGAAAGTTACAAAAAGAGCCAAAACTATATAAAGGGAAAGTATCATGACCTAAAGAAGTACAGTACTTCTTAGAAATTGCTTGGGAAAAGGAGCTTAGAGGACAAGATTTAAATGCTATATATAAAAAATTCTGTGAATTTTATGAAATAGGAGTCCAGACGTACATCCCACAGCACAAAGAAGCAGAAAAGAAAATAAAGAAATGGTTCAATACAGAATGTAAAAAATCAAAAGAAAAAAGAGATTTGTTGTGGAATAGATACAGAAGACACAATAGTGAAGGGGCATATAATAATTACAAACAGGAAAGAAACGATTATACAAGAATAAGGAGGGAAGCCCAAAAACAGTTTGAGGAGGATATCATAAAGAAAAGTAGTGATCAGCCGAAGCTATTTTACAGCTACATCAGAAGCAAAACCAGAGTAAAAGATAAAATACAATCCATTACAGACGATGGAATCACCTATACACAGGAGAAGGATGTTTGTGAAGCACTAAACAAGAATTTCCAATCAGTTTTTACAGAGGAAAAAAATTTTGAGAGGGATTATGTGGAACATGCATGCCCACACATACTACCAGATATACAAACATCAGAAAAAGAAATACAGGAGGAGCTAAGTTTCGTTTCGTTTCGTTTTTAAAGGCTCCAACATGCTTGCACGTGTCGGCCTTGGTCACCTAATGGCGGCTATCCACCCTGCACAATCCATTGCAGCCTCCCTGTTCAGTCCCTTAACCCTAAGGTCACACTTAATGACCTCGTCCCATGTCTTTCTTGGTCTACCCCTCATAACCCCACCCCCAAGATTAATCCTTCTCACCTTCCTCACCCAGTTATCATCCCCCATCCTCTCCACATGTCCAAACCACCTCAATCTACCTCTCTTCATCACAACACCAATACACTCCAGTTCCATCCTACCTCTCAACTCTTCCATTGTAAACCCAGCCCCTCCAGGCCTTGGACGCAGGGACGCACTGCACATCCACCTAATCATTGTCATTTCTGTACGTCTGAGCCGGCGAATGTCTTCCTCATTCACTGCCCAGGTCTCACTGCCATACAGCATTACACTCCTAACACATGCTACATACAAAGACCCCTTAGCACGTAAGGAGAGCCCTCGCAATGTCAGGAGAGGCAAGAGCTCCCTGAACTTCTTCCAACCACTTCTCACCCTAGCCACAGAGCTAGCTCCAGCCCCACCTCCAGCACACAACATGTCTCCCAAATAACAAAACTCTTCCACACACTCAAGAGATTCACCAGCAAGTTCAATCCTTTCACGTCTGACGATCTCCACCTGCTCACCCCGGCACGCCGTACACATAAAATCAGCATTATCTCGCAGTCTACCTCTGATACCACTACATCTCTTATGCACCCATTTATCACACACACCGCACAAGATGGAATTACTTCCCACGCCCTTGTGGCAAACTGCACATGGCCACTCTCCCTTGTCTTTGACAGTACCGCCACCAACCCTAGATCTCATCACTTTTGTTTTATCTGCATTTACCCTTAAACCCTTTTGCCCCATACCATCTCTCCACTTCCTAAACCTTTCCTCCGCCTCCCTTTCATTCTCTGCAGTCAACACCAAATCATCAGCATACAACAACTCCCACGGGAGTCCGTTTCTAAAGTTACGTGAAAGGGCTTCAAGTACCATGATAAACAACATGGGACTCAAGACTGACCCCTGATGCACACCAACATTCACGGAAAACTCATCACTCAAATCTCCATTCACTCTCACCTGGGTGTGAGCACCCACATACATGGCCATAACCACCCTAACCAGCCACTCCTCCAAACCAAGCTTTCTCATTGCCCACTTCACCACCTCTCTAGGGACTCTGTCAAAGGCCTTTTCCAAATCAACAAAAACAAAATAAAGATCCCTTCTCCTACCAATATATTTTTCCTGAAGCTGTCGAACAATGAATATGGCATCAGTGGTCCCCCTACCTGGCATAAACCCAAACTGCATCTCATCAATATTCACTCTTTCTCTAATCATACCTTCTAAAACTCTCTCCATTACCTTCATTATCTGATCTAAAAGCTTTATACCTCTATAATTTCCTCTTTCCAGGGCATCACCCTTCCCTTTATACACATTTACAATTACACTCTTCAGCCAATCATCTGGGACAACACACTCATAAATAATCCTGTTTATCAGGTTAGTGACTAAACTCACCCCGATATCGCCTGAGGCCTTCAACATTTCGGCAGTCAACCCAGACACACCTGCTGCCTTCCCCACCCTCATCCTGCCTATTGCCTTACTCACAGTAGCAGTATCAACCAAAGGCCAAGGGCCAGACACTGGATCTGCTGGCTCCAAACCTTCCCTGTCCCAGTCAAACTCCTCATTCAACAACCGGTTATAATGCTCTCTCCATGCATCTTTAATATCCTCACTGTTCACCACTACCCTTCCTTCATCATTCTTCACACACTGCTCACCTATGATATCCCGATTATCCCTCTTCACCTGACCTGCCACCCTAAATTAGACAAAGTAAAAACAAATGGTCCTGATGAAATTTCATGTTGAGTGCTACGAGAATGTGCAAAGGAGTTAAGTAAACCATTATTTTTAATTTTCACAAAATCCTTGAGTCAAGGTAAACTACCTGATATTTGGAAGAAAGCAAACATTGTTCCCTTATTCAAGAAAGGGAATAGACAAAGTCCACTTAACTACCGACCAGTATCACTAACCAGTGTTGTAAGGAAGGTATTAGAAAAGCTTATAAGAAAATCCATTTATCTATCTATTTATCTATAGGCCGACGCCCTAATCACGCAAAAGGTGGCCGCAGACAAAACGCTTCCAAGTCACTCTGTCACCCACCATTTGACTACCCTTCCCCCAACTCACCCCCCCCCTCCCTCATATACCTCTCAACTCCATCCCTCCACCTCATCCTCGGTCTACCCCTCCCTCTCCCTGCCTCCACCTCACCTGCATACACCCTCTTAGTCAGTCTTTCATTCTCCATTCTCTCCACATGTCCAAACTACCTCAGTGTATTTCTCCTAATCTTCTCAACCACATCCACATCCACCCCACAACGTTCCTTCACTTCTTCATTCGTCAACCTGTCCCTCCATGTCACTCCACATGCTCCTCTCAAGTAACTCATTTCCACTGCTATCACTCTTGACTTGTTCCCCTCTTGCAAGGTCCACGCCTCTCTTCCATTTGTCAGGGTAGGGATCACAATACTATCATGCAATGACTTCTTAACTTCCATACTCACCTCCCAATTCCTCATCACTGCTTTCAGTGAACCAACAACCTTCCTTCCCTGCTGTACCCTTTCATGCACTTCATGCCCCAAAGTTCCATCCTTACTCATCACACTACCCAAGTACTGTACTTGAATGCACTCACATTCTCCATATCCTCACCATCCAACCTCACTGTACATTCTGTGACTTCATTCCTCTCAGACACCATAACTTTACTTTTGTTTACATTAACTTTCAGCTTCCTCCTCCTACACACTGTCCCAAATTCATTCACCAAACCTTGCAACTCCCATTCATCTTCACTCAACAATACTGTATCATCAGCAAACAGCAACACTGGAATCTTCCAAATCTCACCCTCATTCACTAGAGACACTCCCACATCCACTGCCCTACCTTGCACCTCCTTTACAACCCCATCCATGTATATATTAAACAGCCATGGAGACATCACACAACCCTGTTTCAGTCCCACATTGAGATCAATGAACTCACTCAGCTTGCCATCCACTCGCACCGTAGCCCTAGCTTGTTCGTACATACTCTTCACAGCACTCAACAATTTCCCCTCCACTCCATATATTCTTAATACCTTCCACATACCTTGCCTATCTATTCTGTCATAAGCTTTCTCCAAGTCCATGAAGGCAGCATACACTTTCCTTCCCTTCTCTAGATACTTCTCCACTAAACATCTTAGAACAAATATCTGATCTACACACCCTTTTCCCTTCCTAAATCCCCCTTGTTCTTCTCCAACTAGCTCCTCTGTCATATGCCTAACCCTGTCAGTGAGTATTCTACCATATATTTTACCACTCACACCAAGAAGGCAAATACCCCTATGATTACCACATACTTCTCTCTCCCCTTTTCCTTTGTATAAAGGAACAATTATACCTGATTTCCAGTCCTCTGGAACCCTTCCCTCTTCCCAAGCCAATCTACACAACTTCCATATCCACTCCACAACAATCTCACCCTCATACCTCAGCATTTCACCACACACTCCATCAATTCCAGGGGCCTTTCCCAACTTAATCTTCTTCATTGCTTCCACTACTTCCGCCCTACTGATCTCTTCCTCCCTCCTCTCATCTCTCCTTCTCCCAGCAATGCCCCAACCACTTATACTCGCACTGCTCTCACTTTCTACATTCAACAAATCCTCAAAGTGCTCCTTCCATCTCCTCAATTTCTCTCTCTTCTCCACCAGCAATCTATTATTCCTATCTTTCACTCCCCTACTATTTCCCCTTTCACACTGCCTTACTTTCCTTACCTCCTTCCAAAATAATTTCTTACTCTCCCTCCATTTTACACTCAGATTCCTCCCAAACTCTTCATCCACTTTCTTCTTACTCTCCTTCACCAGTCTCTTAACCTCCCTTCTCCTGCTCACATACACCTCTTTCTTCTCTCTCTCATCATCTCCCCTACCTCTACTCGCTAACCATTCACTATATGCCTTCCTCTTTTGTTCCACAGCTCGTTTCACCTCATCATTCCACCATGCTGTCCATTGCACACCCCTGCATCTCCTCCTCACTCCACAAACCTCCTCACATACTGCGCCTATCTCTCCCGTGAATATCTTACATACGTCTTCCACCCCTTCCATCTGCTCTAGCTCATACCTTCCCAATCTTTCTTCCACTATGCTCTTATACTCTGTCATTTTCTCACTGTCTTGCAATTTCTCCACTCTTCTCACAGGAGCTGCTTCCTCCTGTCTTCCCCTTAGTCTCCTCAACCACTTTCTTTGCAGCTCTACCTTGGCCATCACTAAGTGAAAAGCTTGGGTAAATCACCTAGAAAAACACAGTATCATAACAGAAAGACAGTTTGGTTTCAGAAAAGAAAAATCATGTGTTACTAATCTGTTGAGCTACTATGACAGAGTAACAAACACAATACAGGAAAGAGAAGGATGGGTGGACAGTATCTATTTAGATTTCAAGAAAGCATTTGACACAGTACCACACCAAAGACTTTTATGGAAACTGTACCGTCAAGGAGGAATTCGAGGCAAACTGTATTGTTGGATGCAAGATTTTCTCATGAAAAGAAAAATGAGAACAGTACTAAGGGGAAATTACTCATCATTGAAAGAAGTGACTAGTGGAGTACCATAGGGCTCATTGCTGGCACTAATCATGTTTTTAGTGTATATAAATGATATGGACAGTAACACTGGAAAGGAAAGCTATCTAAATATGTTTGCAGATGATGCAAAAATACAAGGGAGAATTACTGACACAGACTCTTGTAAAGAGCTACAAGAAGAATTAAATAAACTTCATGAATGGAGTAATACATGGCAAATGGAATTCAATGTAATAAAGTTTGGTAAAAGTGGAAAAAGACCTGATTAGGATTATACATTAGGAAATAAAACCCTACACATATCAGAAAGAGAGAAGGACCTAGGTGTGATTGTCAATAACAGACTCTGTCTGACCACATCAGTGAGAAGGTACGGAATATGTATACACTGTATGCCAATATGAGAATAGCGTTTACATACATAAATGAAGACATGTTAAGAAAGATACATTCATGAGACGAACCCTGGAGTATGCATCAGTAGTCTGGAGTCCTCATCTCAAAAAACACATAGACAAGAATGAAAAAGCTCAAAGGTCCGCAACAAGATGGGTACCAAGCTTAAGGGATCTAAGTTATGAAGAAAGACTAAATAAACTGAATCTACCAACACTAGAGGAGAGAAGGAAAAGAGGTGACATGATTATGCTATATAAATGCATATCAGGGAAGGAGAAAATAGACATGAATGGTTACTTAACGTATGGGGAAGCATCAGCAAGAGGACACTGCAAAAAACTGCATAAAAAGAGAGGTGATAAAGATGCAATGAAATTTAGTTTCCGAAATAGAGCAATTGATCAGTGGAATGCACTACCGAATGAAATAGTGTGTGCCAAAACAATTCACAAATTTAAGGATATGTACGATAAATATGGTTTAAGACACGGGACAGTACGAGCTTGACTCATTCCTTTAAAGATACAATTAGGTAAGAATACACACACACACACACACACACACACACACACACACACGTCCCCAGCTTGGCAGATCTCTCTTACGGAGAGAGGCTGGAAAAGCTGGACCTACCTTCCCTAGAAGAAAGGAGAGAGAGGGGCGACATGATTGCAGTGTCCAGGGTCATAATGGGACTAGATGTAATTGATATAAATGATCCGTTTGTATGGGATGGGAGAGTAACAAGAGGACACAGAATGAAACTTAAAAAGCCAAGTTGCTTGAAGCATATCAAGAAATATAGCTTTCCATATAGATGCATAGACCTATGGAAAAGCCTGGACAAAGAGATCGTCCAGTCTAAAAACTTAAACGAGTTCAAAGCAAGATTTGACTGAATGAGAAAAGAGATGGGACCCCACAAGCATAGCTCATTTCCTGTATATCACAACTAGGTAAATACACACACACACACACACACAAGAAAAAAATGGAAGAAAATGTAGTGAAAATACTGAAGAAAAAAGAGAAAGTAGTGAGAGAAACTGTAGAAAGGAACTGATGTGTGGTAATATTTGGAAACAGGGAAGAGGAAGAAAAGGTTAGGTTCGTAAGACTCGAGAGACACACGAGCCTGGTGAGAGGAATATTAGGCAAGATTGACCCCGAAGGAGACAAGTGGGTAAAAGAAATTGAGGAAGTAAGAAGGATAGGGCCTTATAAGAAAGGGGAAACAAGACCAATGAGAGTCAAGTTTACATTAGAAAGTGTAATAAATGAGATACTTAAAGTGACCTGGAAATTAAGCAAAGAGGCGGGGATGGAAAATATTATAATAAGAAAAGATCTGAATGAAGAAGAAAGAGAAGTTTTAAAATCATTAAAGGAAGAAGTAAAAGAAAAAAATGATAAGAGGACAGAGGAAGAATGTAATACTTTTTTTTGGAGAGTATTTGATATGAAAGTAAGGAAATGGTATTTAAGGAAATAGAAGTGAAGGAAACTAAGGGGGATGGTTGTGAAAGATCAGAAGTTGAGGAAGTGGTACGGACAGAGAGTAGGAGAGAAGAGGGTATTAAAAACGTCAAAAATAATTTGAAGGTGATATATACTAATGTTGATGGTTTCATATCGACAAGGATCGAAATTAATGATTTCTTGAGAGAACATGAACCTGATGTCATGTGCTTTGTAGAGACCAAATTAAGAGAAGATATTGATGTTCATTTGGGAGATGGTAAATGCAAACCGTGGAGAAAAGACAGAAAAGAAAAAAAGGGAGGAGGAGTGATGATAGCAGTGAAGAACAACATAAATGTAGATACTGTGGAAATGGAAGAAGGCAGGGCTGAAGTGATATATATGAAATTAGAAACTGGAGAGAATGTTAAGAGAGATATGGCGGTAGTGTATGTTCCCTCAAAGACGAGAGCATGGCAGGATGACGAATACCATGAGATGTTGTCAGATATGGCTAGCTATTTGCAAAAAATAATTGAGGGTAGTGTGATGAGTAAGGATGGAGGTTTGGAGGGTGAAGTGCTTGAAAGGGTACAGCAGGGAAGAAAGGTTGCTGGTTCTTTGAAAGCAGTGATAAGAAACAGGGAAGTGAGCATGGAAGTGAAAAAGTTACTACATGACAGTATTGTGATACCAACTCTAACGTACGGAAGTGAAGCGTGGACGTTGTTGGAAGGACACAAGTCAAGAGTGAGAGCCGTGGAAATGAGTTATTTAAGAGGAGCCTGTGGAGTCACATGGAGAGACAGGCTGACGAATGAGGATATAGAGGAGCATTGTGGTGTTGATGTGGATGTGATAGGAAGCGTTATGAGGAACACACTGAGGTGGTTTGGCCATGTGGAGAGGATGGAGGGTGAAAGACTGACGAAGAGAGTGTATGTGAGTGAGGTGGAGGGGGAAAGAGGGAGGGGGAGGCCGAGGATGAGATGGAGAGATGGGGTGGAGAGGTATATGAGAGAGGGGGGTGTGAGTTGGGAGCAGGGCAGTGAAATGGCGGGGGACAGGGCGACTTGGAGGCGATTTGTTTGTGGCCACCCCAAACGGGATTGAGGCGTCTGGCAATAGATAGATAGATAGAATAATATAATTTTGGTGGGTGATTTTAACTGTAAAGAGACTAACTGGGAGGAATGGTACTCGGGAGGCGGCGAGGATTCGTGGGGCACTATGTTATTAAATATAATAATGAATAATGTGATGATGCAATGGGTCAAAGAAGAGACACTGTTTCGAGGTGAGGACACACCAGCAAGGTTAGATTTTCTGTTCACCAAAGAACCCGATGTAATAGAATCATTGAAATATCTCTGTCCTTTAGGAAAAAGTGATCATGTGGTCATTGAGTTCCAGATGTTAATAGGGAACGTCGAGCCAAGAGACGAGCTTCATAGACAGGGAAGATACAACTTTGGGAAAGCAAATTTTACAGGTTTGAGAAACTTTTTTGAAAATGCAGATTGGAGAAAATTCAGAGAAACAAGAGAGATACAGAGGAAGTGGGATATCTTTCTAGACCTCTATAATTTGAGAGTGGAAAAATTTGTACCAAGAGTAAGAGGGAAAGAGAACAGGAAAAAGGAGTGGTTTAATAGAAGGTGTATGATAGCAAAAAAGAGAGAGATAAGGCGTGGAACACTTGGAGAAAGAGAGGTAACAGCAGAACAAAGGAAAAATATAAAAGAACAAGAAATGAATACACAAGAATACGTCGAGAAGACGAAAGGAATTTTGAAAAAGGTATACAGTAATAGACAAATGCAAGGATGAACCCAAACTGTTTTATAGATTTGTTAATGGCAAACTGAAACAAAAGGAAGGAATCACCAAATTGAAAGTAGAAGGAGAGGTCTTTAAAGATGCAGCAATGCAAGCAGAAATAATGAACAAACGTTTCCAGTCAGTTTTCACTAAAGAAAAGGTGCTTGTGGAAGGGGAGGGAGTGATTAGAAATGTTTCAGTGATAAAAGATATGAAAGTGGAGGTACAGGAAGTGTATAAATTACTGGAAACTCAAGATGTAAGGAAAGCCCCAGGACTTGATGGAATTTCTAATTGGGTACTGAAGGAATGCAGAGAACAACTGGCGGATAAAATTCACAGTTTAATCGTATGCTCACTGGAAGAGGGGAAAGTGCCACAAGAATGGAAGAGGGCAAATGTGGTACCAATTTACAAGGGAGGAAACAGGGAAGAACCCCTGAATTATAGACCAGTGTCTCTAACTAGCATGGTCGCAAAATTGTGTGAGAGAATCCTGAAAGACAGATGGATAAAATATCTGAAAGAGATGAATATTTTGGCTGAATGTCAGTTTGGATTCAGAAGTGGAAGGTCATGTGTTTCTAACTTGTTGAGCTTTTGCTCAAGAGCGATTGACGTGGTACAGGAAAGAGATGGTTGGGTGGATTGTGTGTACTTAGACTTAGAGAAGGCCTTTGACAAGGTACCTCATAAGAGACTAATATGGAAATTAGAATATATAGGAGGACTGAAGGGGAATCTTCTGGAATGGATGAGAGACTTTTTGAGAGACAGACAAATGAGAACAGTAATAAAGGATAGGATGTCTGGATGGAGGGGAGTAACAAGTGGAGTCCCTCAAGGCTCGTTGTTGGCGCCAGTAATGTTCCTGATTTACGTAAATGATATGGTAGATGGAGTGAAGAGTTATGCAAGTCTGTTTGCTGATGATGTAAAGATCTTGAGGAAGGTAGAGGTCGAGGAGGATTGTAAAATGCTGCAGGAGGACTTGGATAGGATACACAATTGGAGCCAGACGTGGGAAATGAAATTTAATGTAAAGAAATGTAAAATATTGGAATTGGGTAAAAGTACCAGGAGGCCATCACTGAATTATTTGTTTGGTAATGAATTAATCACGAAAAAGAGAGAAGAGAAAGATTTGGGAGTGCTGGTCCAAGATAGTTTGTCACCTGAAAAACACATTAACAAGATAGTTGGAGAGACTTTTAAACTCTTGACTAACATAAGAGTAGCATTTCATTATATGGATGAGGAGATGATGAAAAAATTGATAGTGGCCATGATCCGCCCCAGGTTAGAATATTCAGTGGTAGTGTGGTGCCCACACAAAAAGAAAGATATAAACAAGATTGAGAGAATACAAAGAACAGCAACCAAGATGGTCCCCAGTCTGACAGACCTGTCATATAGAGAGAGGCTGGAAAAACTGGATTTGCCTTCCTTAGAAGAAAGGAGAAAAAGGGGAGACATGATTGCAGCATTTAGGACCATGGTGGGAGTAGATAAAATTGACAAAGAAGATCTGTTTGTATGGGATAAGAGAGCAACAAGAGGACATGGAATGAAATTGAAAAAGTCAAGCTGCTTGAAGGATATCAAGAAATATAGCTTTCCTTACAGAAGTATAGACTTATGGAATAGCCTGGACAAAGAGATCGTCCAGTCTAAAAACTTAAACGAGTTTAAAGCTAAATTTGACTTATTGTGTAAAGGTAGACTTGATAAATGTGGATATGGAGACAGGACAACACGAGCATTGCTCAATTCCTGTATACTACAAATAGGTAAATACACACACACACACACACACACACACACACACACACACACACACACACAGATCCCTTTAACCCCTGAAAGACTGGTATCTGCACATGCTATCTGAGGGTACTAGGGCCAAAATAATATGTGGTCACTTCCCCCCCGTGCCCCCACTTCCACCACACGCCCCCATCCCCCTACCTCCACACCTACACATACCAACTGCCCACTCTACTGCCCCTATGCCCCCCATCCCCCCCACCACAACTCAAAGTCCCCACCCCCTACCCCAACCCCCCAACCCCAATCCCCCACCCTACCCCCATCCCTAACCAATCAGTCCTATCCCCTGCACCACCCCCTCACTCCACCACCACCACCCTCACCCCCCACATCGCCACCCCAATGCCCCCCCCCCAACCCCCCCACCACCGCCACCCACAAACCCCCCACCATATCGCACCTGCTAACTATGCCTGTCCTGAGTGTAGGTCAAAACATTCCAATGCCCGTCTTTTAGGGGCTAAACAACCCGACTACAGTCAAGTCGCCCAAGGCGCTGCTAATTGGTTCTGGAACAAGCCCGTGCCATAGAAAACGGTGCCATACAAATAACTAAACTTATGGGAAAAATGGAATTTGGTTCTGGACATTCACCCAAAGTCCCCCTTTTCACCCAACTTTTCCCCATTTTCCCCCACTTTACACAGGCACACAATCAAGCAATCAGTCAATTCATGTATTACACACAAATTAAGCACTAAACAATAAATAATAAAGGGCTTTAAGGGCATAAAATACTGAATGTACCTAACCCCGACGACGATAATGCTTAAGTGGAAGGGGTAGTGTTGTGGGTTCCGAGGCGAGAGGCACGTTTCAAACCTTGCTGCGCCTCTGCGCCATAGGTATTTTAAGCTCATGGTTCATTTTTTTTTTTGGTTCTGGCACCTTGCTGTGTCATAGAAAACTGTGCCATAGAAGTCCACACCATAGGCGACTTGACTAAATTATATCACAGCTAAGTTATGCATAGTATGAAGGTCATAGACAGATATAATAAACCTCTCAGTAATACATTACACTACTGGGGCATAGTATAAAAAAGTAGAATAGTTGCAGGTACATATGGTAGGTGGGGGCGCTCACCATCCACTCACTCAATGTAGTTCTGCTCTCAGGTGTCTTCCCATTCCTCTCCTCCATCCTTCTTTCCTTTCATCCTCTTCTGTCTTTCTTTCCTTCATTCTTTCCTCATCCTTCTGCCTACAGGTGACTTTACACTCCCTCTTCTTTTTTTCTTTCCTTCATTCTTTTCTCCTCCTCCTGCCTGTGGGTGACTCTACACTGAGTGACAAGCCAAATGATTTCCTGTACACAAGGAAACCATTTGCTGCGCTTCATTGTAACCATATAACCAAAGTTTGGCGCCTGGTGGTTAATTGGGCAATTACGGTGCTCAAGTTAGATTGGGCCGGTGAAGGTTTATATCCAAGGAATGGTTGGGGTTTATTGCTAACATAATGCCACTCAGGGATGAGTGAGGCTGGTCACTCTCATCTTAAATGTCAGGACCAGGTTCCCTAGCCCTGGGCTCCTACGTTCCTCATGGGGCAACGTAGGATTGGATGATGATGATGATGATACTCTTACATACACTAGGTTCTGGTAACTGAACCAAGGTTAAATAAATTATATTCCTGAAGAGATTCAGTACTTAAATAGAAAACCTGGGAGATCCTGATCTGAAACTGAGAAAGATCTGATCTTGCGTATTTTGTCCGTATGTCACTTTCCCTCTTCTACCTCTCCCTCCTCCTCTCTCTCTCTCTCTCTCTCTCTTTTTTTTTTTTTTTTTTTTTTTTTTTTGTTGAGATATAAGAAGGCATGCCATGCCCTGATATCTTATTTTAAATGCAGTATTGTCACTTATAACCTGTGTTCATGCTGAACAATTCACTGATAATGTGATAAGCAGACAGTCAGGTACATTAAAATGAGTACATCGTGGGTAGAACCAGTGTTTTATGGATATGGGTCCCAGACTGCCCAAATCTGGTATTTGTTATCATTGTACCAACACATTTGGATAGTATGGGGTGTGTAATGGCATAATGGACCACTGCACACCCCAAGTGAGAGAGTCACATTTCCCACTGTCCACCCAGTCTTCCTCACTTTGCCATCATGCAGTGTGAGTGACTGTGTTAATCCTCCCCCCCCCCACCCTTTTTTCTTTTTCCAACCCACCATGTCTCCCCATGAATCACTGCAAATCACCTATAAAGTGCTTGACCAAGAGCAGTTGGAAATCATTTAATGTTGTGATGAAGCAGAAAGAATACTGAGATTGCTGTATCCTTTGGCATTAATGAGTGAACCACCTGCATCATCTTCAAGAATAAACAGAAGATTGAGAAGTGTGATGGTTGTTCATCTCTTGATATTAGGAATCATGTGGTAAACCCAGTGTTAATAACAGAATTGTACCTGGCCTAGGATGTTCTCTGTAAGAAGGAAAGTTTCCACCTTAGACTCAGTACACATCCATTAGCAGACAAAACTTTCATGTTAGTGGCAATGAAAATGTTAAGGCAGAATCTTGAAGGTTTCAAAGCATCAGGCAGGTGGTTAGCTTCATTCACCAAAGGCAAGGGACTCAAGAATACCATGTTGTTGGGTGAACATTGCCCTGCCAATGAAGCTGTAACAATACTGTTCCCTTTGATCTTCAAGTGGGTGATAGAGGAGAGTAGATACAGTGAAGAGGGCAAATACAGTGCACCAAATCTACAATTTCAGTGAAACTGCACTGTTCTGGAAGATTATGTCGAGGTCAACATACAGTGCTGTACTCGTCAGAAGTATCGAGTGCCCTGCGTCCCTCCTATGAAACAAACCTTTCAACATTGAAAAAACATATAAATAATGCATTTTATTTACCTTTAGTGCTTTGTAGGTATCCTTTACACTTCTTCACGGACCTGAGATGTCTTGGAAGTGAAAGGGTGAGGCTCCTGAGGTGCTGGAGGGGTATTTTGTCCCAGGAGTTACGGATGGCGGCTTCCAGCTTAGGCAGAGAGCTCACGTCTTTCCCTTGGAGACTTTTCTTTACGAGGTACCAGAGGTTTTCAATCGGGCTATTTCCTGGCCAGTCTTTCATGAATGATACCTCGCAGTCACGAAGCCAATTGGTGACCGATTTGGCCTTGTGAGCAGGTGCATCATCCTGCTGAAACACTCGTGCACCTGTTAGCTCGAAGGAGTCTGGTAAATGATCACACAGAAGCTCCAGGTAAACATCCTGATTCACTCTAATGTTCTTGGGAAGCACAACAAGCTTCCCCAAACCTTGACCAGAAAAACAAGCCCATACCATGAGTGAATCAGGATGTTTAACTGTGCTTTCTACATACCGTGGGTCAAGTGGGTCACTACCTTTGCGTCGGTACACATGTGCTCCTCTGTTATAGGTGACACTAAACGTTGCCTCATCAGACCACAACACTGACAACCATTGCTCCTCACCCCAGTTAAGATATTTATTAGCAAAGGCAAGCCTACGAAGTCGCTGATTTTTTGTGAGAAGAGGCTTCTTCACAGGCCTGTGACTTGTGTAACCAAGTTCATGGACCCTACGAGACACTGTTCTCACAGACACCTCACCAAACTCTTCCGGGTTGGTCTCCTTTATTTTCCTTGCACTCACACGAGGATTAAACTCCACTGCACGTTTTAAAATATTAACAGACCTCGGGGAAGTTTTCCTAGGCCTACCAGACCGCGGTTTCTTTGTGGGAACTTCACCACTGTTTTCTACTTGAAACCGCGGCCACCACGGACGCGCTGTCGATCTTGCCACGCCAACCAATTCACTAATTTCCTTTGTCTGGTGGCCTGCCTCCTTTAGAGCAATGATCTGGGATATGATTTCACTCGATAGTTCACGGGTAGGTGCCATAACAAAGTGGTGAAAGCCAAAACACTGCGTGACACTCAGTAAAAAATGTCGCAATAAGAGAGGGAGACGCGGCGGAGTTCCTCTCTCTCAGGCAGCCCATGGGCAACTGAGGCGGGAACCAACCAACGTCGGAAGGCCTCAGGGTACCGTGACGTCATGCTAGCGCCGCAAACTTGTGGCTCAGTTTTTACCCCCAGAAATGGGTGATTCTTTTTTGGCCATAAGCATTGCACGCCCGGCGGTAGGCGCTCGATAATTTTGACGAGCACTGTACATCGACAAAAATGACTGACAGGATTGAGACCGAAAGGTTGATCGGTTCAGGATTTCCATACTTCTCTCTGTAAATTAGTCTAATACAATAATCACAAAGTGAAACCTATGGTCTAAAATACCGCCAGCCAGTCCAGTTGTTTCAAGAACCTGTGGTGGTATGGAAGAATGAGATGTTTACTTGTAACACAGCTGTAGGGGTTGGATGACATCATCTGTCTGCACAGACTGGCCCAACCATTTATTGTGCCCAGTGTCAGGAGGAAACGTGTGCAGCTAAGGCTACCATTTAACCTGTAGACTGCAGGAATGGGGATTGTGGACATGGCCCTGATGCACTAAAAACATCGGTTTTCTTATGTCGTCCAAAACCAGTTTACTCCTTTCATCGGTACAGGAGGGGAGTTTAGAGGTGGTGCTGCGTACCCCAGGTGTAAAGAAACCAGTTTGGGAGCCAAACCATTACAGCTTACCTCGTGTCCTGTGAGGAGGACCTCAGTCAATCTGGCAAGATGCTGTCGTCTGCATTGTGGCAGCTGCCCCTGCACCATTTTTTATGCTAAGGGAATAATTTTGAAAGTTATTTTCCTCCATCTCACACTTAGTGTTAGATGAGTTTGTATTTTTTTTTCATTACAGCAGAAACTCACTATACCAGATCAGTTAGAAGGAAGCCTAATCTGGTTATATTGTTTTGTTTATTAAGGCTTCAGCATGCTTGCATGCATCGGCCTTGGTCACCTAGTGGCAGGTCTCCATGCTGCTCGAACTTTGGCAGCCTCTCTGTTCAGTCCCTTATCCCAGAGGTCACTCTGTATGACCTCATCCCAGGTTTTTTTTCAGTCCGCCTCTCACGACCCTATCCCCAATGATCACGCTTCTTGCTTTCTGCACCCAATTGTCATCCCCCATCCTCCAAAAACCCATTATATCCGATATCCTCTTCCCCCCCCAGGTGGTATTTCAAGCTCATGTTTGAAAGTAAATGTGTACAACAGCATATTCTAGTACAGTACCCTTACGTCCAGCACGCGTTAGTCCAGCACGATTCGAGTCCAGCACGGTAAGCAATTAATTAGTATTATTTAATACGATTTAATTACTATAACACGAGTGTGTTAGCATAACACGCACAGAGCTCCGAGAAGTGGGCGAAATCAGCAGAGTTCACTCTAGCACGATCACCTCCGGTCCAACATGGCCATACTGGACATTCCCATGATGATGATAGCCAATGAAAAACTTCTGATCAAGTAGCCTTCCCCACCCGCTATCGTGACGTGATCGTGATGCCGCCCAATTAAAAACGCTTCTGGTGTCACGTGATGTTTTTGTTTACATTTCTCCCGCCACAGAGCCACTCAGTCGCATAATTGCATTGGAAGGTGCTTTTTTCTTGCTTCATTTTCTGCCCTTGTTACTGCATTTTACCTTGCTCATGATGCCTAGGAAGCCTTCTGAGAACCCCAAGAAGCGTCGGCACCTCCCTCAGGCCACCAAGCTAGAATGCATCGAGAGGAAGAAGAAAGGGGAGAGGAAAGTTGACATTGCCAAGGCCTACGACATGAATGAAGCCAACGTGATCATAATAAAAAACTTAAGACAAGATCCTGGCAGCCGAAGGCTATCACACGGCACTTCATACCAGGTTTGCCGAGGATACGATGGTAAATCAGAACGGTAACGTGGTAAAATTCCCGACAATACCACAGGCATTTGAAATTCATCTGGATGGATTCCTGCCGAGCATACGATGAGGAAAGCAGTGTGACTAAAACCCAGGCGACTCGACAGAGAATGTATCGTACTACAGCATTGAACATTTAGCCTGACACTGAATACATATTAATATTTTAGAATAAATATCAATCGTTTTGAAACTCTTCTCAACGGCGTGTGTACCAGTTTATAAACAAAGTTGCTTCTCCTTATTCTCTACCGAGTCAGCGACAGCAATCACTTTCCACAGTCACGAGATGGGGCTCTGGCAACATTGTGAGAAGCATGCACTTTGCCGAGGATTACAGTGCTAGGACAGGCAGAAGCAGGACCTTCCATGGCTGTGGACGAAGATAGTGATTCTGAGTGTGATTTCGAAGGATTTATGAGGGAGGTTTGATTTCGAAGGATTTATGAGGGAGGTTGAGGAGGAGCAACAGCCATTACCCGCTAGTGACGCCAGCAGCCATCCTCCGGGGACCCAGTAGGACTAACCACAGCCTTGGATACCACCTTCCATTCCCAGCAAGCCCACCAACACTATCCTAAAAGGTTAGTTATCATTCATAGCACAGTACCATTTATTATAATTACAATAGTACCAATATATGTATAGGTATATGGTAGGTATTTAGGGTGACTTTTCCGAGGGTTGCTGACATAATTCATTTTTCCCCATAAGCTCTGTTGTTAGTCCAACACGTTTTTGGTCCAACACATGATCCATGCATGACAATATTACCGTGCTGGATGCGAGGGTACTGTACTAAAAATGAAAATGAGTTCAAAAGCAAATTCTAGTGCAGTGCTGGAAATGAAAACTATATTAATTTTTACACTCACTGGGCCCATCATTTTGCCCTTTTGTAGTTTATTTCACATCCTTGTCATTGGACTTCATGAAACACGTGTATTGCAACCCGCTGTGCCCCATTTAACAAACATTGTGTGTACTCGTAATAGCCGACGAAAGTCAGGTATCTTTGTAGTATCCATTAAATCCAATATCTGGTCTATCAAGGTACACGTAGTCATTGAGTAATGTGGACAATAGGGACTGGAGAAGGACTGTGCTACTCAAACCTGCGTCACTCAAACAGTATGTTTGCATGTATAACAGCACAGGTCTCCCTTGTTTTATGCTGTATCGTTTTATGATATTTCGCATTTACAATCCTTATTCTTTAGTACCAAGTGTTCATTTTACAGTTGAGTTCCCTCGCATTTACGATTGGACACGTGGAAATCCCGTGCTCACAAGCAGATCAGCTGAGAGTTGCATGGCATACTCGCCCAAACCTCCACCTCCACCACCACTCATTCTCCTGATTCATGCACCCCTGCCACCCAAACCTCCACCACCCCTGCTTCCTCCCTCTCCACCTCTTGTGTTGACGAGTGATGGGCTTTGGCCCAGGATGTCTCCTAGCATTGGAGTAGACATTAAGGCATTACGTCCTCTAGCCTCAGGGGGAACCGACTAAGGGTGGACGGAGCTACAGTACAGTAGGAGGGTACATAATAGTACATTACAGTACAGTACAGCTGTATTTCATGTTGTTTTTGCTATTTCACGTCTTTATGTTTGCAAATGTATATACATATGTTATTCAGATGCACTACAATACATAAAACATCATTATTATTGCATATTAGATCACTTGTATGGGTCTTGGTTTCCTTATACATGAGTCCAGGAACGCATCCCTATTTTTCCCATTAAACCTTAATTTCGCTTCATGATATTTCGGTTTACGATTGCCTTTCTAGGAACGCATACCAATCGTAAAACGAGGGAGACCTGTACAGTGTGTTCTGACTTTCCAAAACTCACTTTTACCCCTTCTTACCACCCTGCCCCACATAAATTACTCCCTACTTTTACCCACCATTAGGTAAAACACTGAAAGAGATATAACTGTTGTAATTAAGAACATGAATGGTATTAAAATACAGTAGCATTCACAAAAACTAAAGTTAGACTGGGTGTTTTGTTCATGCATACCTCCCCAGCACTCTCCCCCCACCCCCCCAACCTCAATGTTGTTTGATGTAAACAAAGTCAAATGTTACATCAGAGAACTTAATAAAACGTGTTGCCTACTTGATCCATGTAACATGTCATAACTGCCTGATGTGTATGAGCATCCAGCAGACTTTATCTGCAACATAATAAATAGGTGCTTCTTAGAAAGTAATTTTGTGCAGTCTGGGAAATGTCCTTTGCTTAGGCCCCTAATTAAGAAACCCAGCCTTGATGTCGAGAGCATGATAAATTATCATCCGGTCTCTAACCTGTCTTTCTTATCCAGGATTATTGAGCAGGCCATACTTGATCAACTCATACCACTACTGGAACATAACAGAGTTGTTCCTGTTGTTCAATCAGCATACAGAAATTACCATTCAACTGAAACTGCACTGATAAGGATTCATAGTGACTTGGTGGCAAACACCTGTAGTGGGATGTCCTCTCTCCTAGTTTGGTTGGATCTGTCTGCAGCTTTTGATGCAGTAGATCATAAACTATGGTTGGATGATCTGTGTTTTTATAGTGTTTGTGATAGTGCTCTTTTGCTTCGTAAGTCGTATCTGTCGAACGGATCTCAGAGAGTGGTTGTTGATTACGGTAGCTTTGATTTTGCTCCCCTTCTATTCGGAGTCCTTCAAGGATCAGTTTTGGGCCCAATTCTATTTACTATCTACATGAGTAGTTTATTGTCTTGATGCTCATGGTGTCCTATCATTTTTATGCTGATGACACTCAGCTCAGTGTTAAGATGTCAGACATTGATGATACCAAGACTAAGCTTGAATCTCTAATGTCTGATATTAAGATTTGGATGGCTAGGAGGAAACTTAAGCTGAGTGATGGTAAAACTGAGATCATCATCATCAGAGGAAACAGAAGAGGTGATGACACTGATAACACCGTGGCTTTGAACATTGGTGTGTCACAGCTTTATCTAGTCAGTTCTGTTCGAAATTTGAGTGTTTGTTTTAATTCAAAGTTAAATTACAAAGAACATATTAATCAGGTTGTCAGAGGGTGTAACTTGCATATCAGAAATCTATACTCTGTGAAAAAATTCCTGAATAGACGGTGCCTCTTAACATTGGTCCACGCAGTGGTCTTGTTTCGTGTCATTTATTGTAATTCACTGTGGATTGGTCTTCCAGTTATTGTACTGACAAAAGTCCAGTCTGTGTTGAACAAGGCAACATGGCTTATCTTTGATCTCTCCCTGAGAACCTCGACTACACTGTTCCTAATTGTGGTGCATTGGATACCAGTAAAGGCTAGAATTGAATATAAACTGTCTTATTACATTCAAGGTTCTTAAGTTTGGTGAACTGAAGTATCTTGCTGAATTGTTAAAACTCCCATCGGCACACCCAGGTGTGATTTTTAAAATGACATCTGGGTGTGCCGATGGGATTTTACTTAGTGAAGATGGTTCCTTGCATCTTGATGAGACTGGAGCCATTCACCAGTCATCTTTCTGTGATCATTTCTTTTGTGTATATAACCCCTAGATTATATAATAGAGTGCCATTGTCCATGAGACAACTCTCTTCTGTTCACTCCTTTGAGACAGCTGCAAGCCTTTCTTTTTTCAAAATGCTATGACCTGGAGAGATGTACTATGATAGATTGATTATAGGGTTTAATTATTGCCACATTCATATATTTTTTTTTACTGATGTAGCTTGTATTGTATACGAGGTGTGTCACAGTTCTTGTAATTGTAAAAATATTGTATATGTTTGTCGAGGGCTAGTGAATTCCCAAAGGAAGAACTGGCACTTTTGAGAAACAAAAGACCAGATTATTATTTTTATCTGTGTATCTATCTATCTATTGCCAGACGCCATAATCCCGTAAGGGGTGGCCATTTGACTTTGTGTTTCATGGAGGGGCAATAACCCTCCACCAACCCACTTGTTGACACGTAGGGAGCATGTATGGTTTGGTTATATGGTTACCACCCAGTGTTGTAAATGGTTTCTTGGCTTACAGAAAACCATTTGGCTTGTCACTCAATGTAAAGCCACTTGTAAAGGAAAGAAAAGCAATAAGAAGTGACAGGAAAGATGGGAGAAATAGGAAGAGAGAAGAGCAGGCACAGAAAAAGAATGATAAAGGCTAAGAAAGAAGTAGGCAGCACTACATCAGGTGAGTGGATGATGGTTGCCACCACCTACCACTTAATTATTATTAGTATTATTATTATTATTATTGTGATTATTATTATTACACTCGACCCTTGATTTGGCAGACCCCTATTTCCCGGATTTTGTATTTCCTGGACACGGGATGAGGCCAGACAATATCGTCAAATGCCAGACAAATGCCCGTACAAGTCCAGGATTCTCACAAAAGTCTGGCCATTATTCTCTTATATAAAACTATAAGCAGTCTGCTGTACAACACAGTATAATTTTAGCAAGGTTCTGACTCAATAAAGGCCATTTGTAACACACACAAGAAGATATTTTCATACAAGAAATGGATTTTGACCACCAACCTGCATCACTCCACCAGTTCCTTTTAACTTGTTGCAATATCCCATTTGCCTCTTACTTTTCTCAAATGCCACTATAAATAGTTTACTGCATAACACAGTAAAATTTAAGGAAGGCTTGGACACAATAAAATTTGAAAAGTAATTAAAAAATATATTTTCTTAGGGACAAAGTCAATGAGATCCATTCCTACTCACTTAGCTCACCGACACGGTGTGATTAAATACTGAATTGGCACTTTTCACTGGAAAATATTTTAATTTTTTTTTGCCACAGTGGTCATATACACCTAATTATCTGAAATCTGCTAAATAAAATTGTATAACTTAAATAAAAAATTAAGTTTCAGAGCTAAAATGCACCAGTGTTAGCAGATACTGTATTTCCCCTTCAGATAGTCAGCATGCCTTGACGTACTTCTGTTTTACATAAATATTTTGAGTACAAGAAAATGTACCTGCATTGTAAATCGATATTTATACAAAACAAAAATCCCTCAAGGGGAGTTGTTAGGCAAAAGGCAAAGCATTAATGCTAACTTTAAGAAGTTTTCGCTCAAAATCCTGATTTTCTATTAATAATTAAATTAAGCATAAATTTTTGACCGAATTTCAAATAATTAGGTGTGCAAACCTATATGATGATAAAAATTAAAATATTTTCCAATTAAAGTTGCCGATTCGTCCCAAGATCGAGATCACATTTGATGATTGCGTGTTTGTATCTCGGTCAGCTGATGAGTGGTTGGCCAATGTTAGCAGATATTTCCTCTTAAGATCGTCGGCACACCTTGGCAGACTTCTGTTTTGCGTAAATATTTTGAGTACAAAAAAATATATGTCCATTGTAATTCGATATTTATACAAAACAAAAGTCCGTCAAGGCGAGTTGTTAGGCTAGAGGCAAAACACTTCTGCTAACTTTAAGAAATTTTCGCTCTAAATCCTGATTTCTGACTGAATTTCAAGGACAGTAGGTACGCACAGTAAGCAAGTTTATGGGTAGCAGAGGAGGTCACGTACTAGGATTTCGTGTACTGTGAATACATAAACTTGTGGGAAAAATTACATATGGGTGGCACCCCCCCCTTCATCGATAACTCTTGAGACTCCTTTCAGACCTAAGTATTGTACTGTACAGGGAAACTATCTAAGACATATTACCTAAGATAAAGTAAACGAACAAGATTATGGGATTACTAAATCAACAAGGATATTGCTTAACTAAACCAACAAGAATTTGGCTGCTCATCTTAACCCAAGAGGACAACAGGCTTGCTGGACGTAAGAATGGCATCCAAGGCAGGTTGAGGCATCTAGCATGCACCTCCTGCACCACCCGCCACAGAACCTTCCTCACCACTCTTGTCACCAACACTTTCAACACTCACTAGCTAATGCACTCACTTCGTTCATAAACCCTTCAAAGTCTATTTCTGACACCTCGGACATTGCATCATCCTCTTGATCCTCCCCAGGACGTGGCTATTCTGATGTTGGAGGGAGTGATTCCTCACATTCTTGAGGCCAAAGGTAACGGGTGAGAAGGGTTTGCTTCCGTCTGTTAACCTCCTGGTTGTACTTGTCTGTGTAGTAGTGGAAGGTTCTGTCCAGTGAAGTCGTCACTTCCTCCACTCGCAACTGACAGTGTTCGATATCCTTGAATTCTTCCTTGATTTTATCTAGGGCACACAGTACCCGGCTGATCCCCATCATCGACGAGTCTCCACTCTCAATCACTGGTGCTGGGCAGGGTGTAGGCAACCGTTGTTGCATCTTGGGGTGGCAATGCCATGTGCTTTGGGGTAACCCCGGATTTGTGCCACTCTTCGCTGCTGTTTGCCTATTACGAGTTCAATTCATGTACTATTAAAAAGTACACTAAAATTCTATAAAAAATAGATCCTCGTGTGCTATGCGATTTGCGTACCGTGAACTTGCGTACTGTGCGTACCTATTGTAATTAGATGTGCAAACCTATACGCTGATAAAGATTAAGATATTTTCCGATTAAAATTGCCAATTCGGTCCAAGCTCAAGATCACATTCGATGATTGCGTGTTTGTATCTCGGTCAGCTGATGAGTGGTTGGCTCACCTTGTGGTGTTCCATTCCTTGTTCATTTTCCTCTTTTTCCTCAGCTTTCTGATCTTCTTCTATCATACCCACCACACTCTCATCAACAACTGTCTAAACAACCATTCTTAGGGTTGTAGCTAGCAAAATACTGCTATTGTGTCAGTTATTATTATTGTTGTTGTGTCAGTGTTATTATTTTATGTACTGTGCATGTTAGTAATGTTGGTATAGGTAACCTACATTCCAGAATGCTCTAGAATATTGGAATAATTGCCGGACAATATTGGAAAATTCGGACATAGTATGATAATAGTCTGGGGAATGGTATGTGCGGCTGGACTTTTGTGATTCCTGGACCTTTGGGGTTCCCGGACTGGTCTTTCCCCCTTTTAGTCCGGGAAATCGAGTGGCCTTCGGTATGGACATTGTTCTTTTTCTGGCACTCCACATAACACCCTATGAGTTTCTCAGTCAGCTTCAGGACAACATTACGAACTTTCACTTCCGCCAGGTTCGCATCACCAGGGTTCCCACACATGACCTTCCTTATCTACTCCCGATCCTTCCAAATCTTTCTGGTGGTATATTCATTCACGCCATGCTTTTTCGCCATTTGTACCTACCTCATTCCCCGCTTTAACTCCATTACTATTTCATACTACTGGGCATATGTTGAAGATGTGCCATTATCTGGGTGACTGGGGGCTGATCATGCAGCATGACTAAGAGTCAGTGTCCTTGCTCAGCACTCAGACACACACAAAAATCTTGCTGCACAACATGGGTAGAACTCAGTGAGATGCGTGAAAGGACTGATTGTCATATATTCAGTATGATTAGTCAGTCCAAAATGTGTTGGGAAATGCAAAATCGAATGTAAAATGTGAAACTGAACTCTAACTTATGAGAACACATAAATGGAAGAGTAATTTTTTTATGAGAAATGACTGATAGCTGTATGCTCAGTTACCGAAACGTGTTGGGAAGTGCAAAATCAAATGAAAAATGTGAAACTGAAAGCTAACTTACGAGAACGCATGGATGGAGGTGTAATTTTCTTCTGATTAACAAGCGTTTTCATTTCTTTTTGCCCCCTAAAATTGCAAAACCCATATGATTGTGGGATAGAACTTCATGAGAAGTGAGAAAGGATTGATGCTCAGTCGATCCAAAATGTGTTGGGAAGTGTGAAATTAAATGAAGAATGTGTTACTGAATGCTAACGTATGAGAACATGTGGATGAAAGAGTAATTTTCTTCTCGTAAGCAAACAGTTTCATTCCATTTCGTCTCCTAAAATTGTGAAACCCATAAATTATCGTCTAAGCATACGGCCATGAGTGTCCCTACAACAGGTACCCGGATGTAAGTCAGCCATTCGTGGCAAGTCTTGTGTGTGAGTAGTCGCCATGCACAGCTTTCAAGTTTCGTCGCCAGGGCAGCTGACTTCCTACGTGAGCTCAAGCTTTTTCCTGTGTTGATTGTGACCTGTCGCATTATGCTGAACGTGTTAGAACAAAAACATGCTAATCAATTGTATGTTAATCAAAGATTGAGTGTACATTAAATCAAGGTTTTACTGTGTATGTATTGTTATGTATACAATGATCCCTTGGTTATAGTGCACTTGGTCATAGCAGCATTTGCTCTCACTGCAAGATGAAAATCTGCACTCCTACCATTATAGCACATTTTTTGGCTCAAAAACATCATTATCATGCACCTGAGATGGTTTCTGCCGACAGTGATAGTGCAGTGTCCGTGGTTTCTGATGGCTTTGAGGGACTTAAAGATGAGGCCCTACTTGAGGAGCTAATCCCAGGTGGTGGAGACCACTAACTCTCCACCCCCTAGCCTCAGAACCACTTAACTCTAGCCCATCTCATGTCTCTCTCAGTGGTATGTGTTTCTTCCATATTGTTTCCTTTTCATTATTTTCTATTAAATGATGTTTCTGATACTTGCCATAACAGAATGCATGTATTTAGTGGTTTTAAATTGTTGTAAAAGGGAAAATTTGAACTTGCACTTGAAAGGCCTGGTCCCAGTAAAAATAAATCCCATAGGTTTTGTGCTTTTGTTATTATGCAATTCCATTATCATACAACATGTTCACTACCAGTTATGCACAATAAACAAAGGATCACTGTACATGTATATATAAGTATATTTTATCCTTGTTCTGCCTTTGCTGTTGTTGTATGGTGGTAGTGATGTCTGTGGTTTTCTTGCCATGATATTTTTATTGTAATCAGTCAGTCAACCTAATCACACTTGCTGGAAACATTGAGAATATTCCAGAACCCCAGAAACAATACATTTGCTCAGTTTGTTCCTTACATATCACAGGCAGTAGATGTTCTCGTGGATATGTTCAGTGCAGTTCATATAGAGAATGGACTCACACCTCATGTAGAGTAGGATGTTGATTGAGCATGGGATAGGTTACAAAGGAACTCACTTTAAAATGAAATGGCACTAAATCAGAGTATTGTTTTAATGGGAAAAATTTATTTTGTCTCTGAAAGAGACATGAAAGATACAGTTCTATCTATCTATCGCCAGATGCCTCAATCCTGTTCGAGGTGGCCACAAACAAATCGTCTCCACGTCGCCCTGTACCCCGCCATTTCACTGCCCTGCTCCCAACTCACATCCCCCTTTCTCATGTACCTCTCCACTCCATCCCTCCATCTCATCCTCGGCCTCCCCCTCCCGCTTCCCCCTTCCACCTCACTCACATACATTCTCTTCGTCAGTCTTTCACCCTCCATCCTCCCCACATGGCCAAACCATCTCAGTGTATTCCTCATAACGCTTCCTATCACATCTACATCCACACCACAACGCTCCTTTATATTCTCATTCGTCAGCCTGTCTCTCCATGTGACTCCACAAGCACCTCTTAAATAACTCATTTCCACTGCTTTCACTCTTGACTTGTGTCCTTCCAACAATGTCCAAGCTTCACTTCCATACGTTAGAGTTGGTATCACAATACTGTCATGTAGTAACTTTTTCACTTCCATGCTCACTTCCCTGTTTCTTATCACTGATTTCAAGGAACCAGCAACCTTTCTTCCCTGCTGTGCCCTTTCAAGCACTTCACCCTCCAAACCTCCATCCTTACTCATCACACTACCCAAGTACTTAAACATACTCACATTTTCCAATTCCTCACCATCCAACCTTGCTGTACATTCACTGACTTCACCTCTCTCAAAGCTCATCACTTTACTCTTCCCTACATTCACTTTCAGATTCCGTTTCTTACACACTTTCCCAAACTCATCCACCAAGCCTTGCAGCTCCCCTTCGTCTTCACTCAACAACACAGTATCATCTGCAAACAACAGTACAGGGAGTTTCCAAACACTACCTTCTCTCACCAGGGCCACTCCAACATCCACTACCCTACCTTGTACCTCTTTTATTACCCCATCCATGTTCAGATTGAACTTTCTTGTCTAAATCCATACTGCAGATCCTTTATTAATTTATTGATTTCTAGGTGCTTGACTATGTGTTTGTTTATTAGTGTCTCAAAAACTTTACTGATGACGGAAGTTATAGCGATTGGTCTGTAGTTTGATGGATCAGATGTGGCCCCCTTTTTAGGAACAGGATGGATATTTGCTTCTTTCCAAGAGGCATTAAAATCACCCATGATAGTAATTTCTGATGCAGTATTAATGTTGAGGACACTTAGTTGCGAAGACAGAGAGTCAAATAAACTCAGCTGTGGAGGGGCATTAGGGGAATGCTAAACACAACAGAAATACCTAATTTTACTAAAGAATTTAATTTGTACATGGAATAGTCGAAATAAGGACAATTAAATTTAGGAATCTCCCCCAGGGCAATTTCTGATTTAGCAAGGCAACATATGCCTCATTTGGGTCTGAAGTTTTGAATCAAGGTTCTGTATAACCAGGAAAATTAAATCTAATTAAATCAGAGGTGGAGCTTACTTGAGTCTCTGTCAAAAACAGCAGATCTGGGGATTCAAACTGGAGGAAATTGTGAACATTTTCCACATCCATTCTACTACTGTCTTTCCCCCATGCTTAAGCATTTCACCACACACTCCATCAATTTCTGGGGCTTTCCCCATATTAACTTTCTTCATTGCTTCCACAACTTCCATCTTACTGATTTCTTCCTCTCATCTCACATCCCTCCACCTCCCAGCCATTCCCCAGCCACCTACACTCGCATTACTTTCATTGTCTGTGTTTAACATTTCCTTAAAGTGTTCTCTCCATCTGCTTACATTTTCTCCCTTCTCCAGTATCTACCATTTTTATCTTTCACTCCCGAACTAACTTCTTTGGCACTCTGTCTAACTCTCTATACCTGTTTGTAGAACATTTTCTCTCATTCCCTCCACTTTACACTCAGATTCCTTCCAAATTCCTCATCCTCTCTCTTCCTTTCAACATATAACTCTCTCTTCCGTCTCTCAACTTCTTCCATACCCCTGTTTCTCATCCACAAACTATATCCATTCTTCTTTTGTGCCACAGCCTGTCTCGCCTCTTCATTCCACCATGCTGTTCCCTGCATCCCCTTTCATCTTCTCTTCATCCCACACACCACCTCACATGCTGCACAGATTTCTTCTGTGAATATCTTGCACACACTTTCCACGTCCCCCATCTGCTCCAATCCATATTTACCCAGTTGCTCCTCCACTTCCCTCTTATTTTCAGCCATTTTTCCATCCCCTTGTAACCTTTCCACCCTCCTTGTATGAACTACTTCCACCTGTCCTTACCTTCTTCTGTTTCTCCATTTCATGTGGACTTTGATTCTGACCACCACTTGATGGTGGTCAGGAAGTCCACTCCCACAACGTCTATACTGTATACTCTTGCATCCATTACACACCTTCTCATCCTGTCATCCACACACATTGTCAGTCATTTCCTTCCATTTATTCAGTTCAGCACCCACCCTTCTCATCACTCGCCACATATACCTATGGATAATTTTGTGTCTGAAGAGAGTATTGGCTGTCACCAACCCCCTCCCAGCATAAATATTCACTAAAGCACTGCCATTCTCATCCATCTCTGCAGGCACACCCCACTCATCAACTACTGCATAAACCTTCACATTCCCTACTTTACCATTCATATCACCAATCAAAAACACTCTCTCATTCCTTTCAAACTTTTTCATGCACACTTCCACATTTGTCCAGAACTCTTCTCTCACTCTGCTTGCACGATCTTGCATTGACGCATACACACACACAATCACCCACATTTGTAGTCCAACTTTCAATCTTACCCACACAGTGCTTGAGCCAACTGATCCATACTCTCTTATATTCTCCTTCTGTCTTTTACTCACAACAATACATACTCCTCCTTATGCTCTCTCATTCCCACCTACTCCTGCACATATACTCCATCCATACTCCTTTCTCTCACACTCTCACCTCTCCATTTTGTTTCATTTAATCCACACACATCCACTTTTGCACCCTCAAGCACCTGGACAATCTCTCTCTTTTTCACCTCATTATTTGCACCCCTTACACTCCAGACGAAGAGAGTGTATGTGAGTGAGGTGGAGGGGGGAAGAGGGAGGGGGAGGCCGAGGATGAGATGGAGGGATGGGGTGGAGAGGTATATGAGAGAGGGGTGGTGTGAGTTGGGAGCAGGGCAGTGAAACGGCGGGGGACAGGGCGACTTGGAGGCGATTTGTTTGTGGCCACCCCAAACGGGATTGAGGCGTCTGGCAATAGATAGATAGATAGACATTCCATGTAGCTATCTTTACCATGTCCTATGTTCGGTCCTCAGTCATCACCTTTTGGTCAATCCTGGTCCGAGGTTTCTTTTTCGTATTTTTAGTTAGTTGTTTTTTGGGGAGGGGCACTAACCCTCCGCCAACCCACTTGTTGTCATGTAAGGAACACGTGTTGGTTGGTTATGAGGTTACCACCCAGCGTTGTAAATGCTTTCCTGGTTTACAGGGAATCATTTGGCTTGCCACTCAATGTAGAGCTACCCTAAAAACAGAGTAGTACTACACTAAGTGGGTGGATGATGAGTTCCCCCACCCACTACATGAATGTGTAAAAGAGTTGAGTAGACCAATATATTTAATATTCAAGGAATCCTTAGGTCAAAGTAAACCACCTGATATTCGGAAGAAAGGGAATAGGCAAAATCCATTCAACTACCGACCAGGTTCACTAACCAATATTGTAAGATACTAGAAAAAGATGGGTAAACCATCTAGAAGAACTCGATATGGATAACAGAAAGGCATTTTGGTTTTTCGTTTTGTTTCATTTTTAAAGGCTCCAACATGCTTGCATGTGTCGGCCTTGGTCACCTAATGGCGGCTGTCCACGCTGCACGATCCATTGCAGACTCCCTGTTCAGTCCTTTAACCCTAAGGTCACACTTAGTGACCTCGTCCCATGTCTTTCTCGGTCTACCCCTCATAACCCCACCCCCAATATTAACACTTCTCACCTTCCTCACCCAATTATCATCCCCCATCCTCTCCACATGTCCAAACCACCTCAATCTACCTCTCCTCATCACAACACCAATACACTCCAGTCCCATCCTACTTCTCAACTCTTCCATCGTAAACCCAGCCCCTCCAGGCCTTGGATGCAGGGACGCACTGCACATCCGCCTAATCATTGTCATTTCTGTACGTCTGAGCCGGCGAATATCTTCCTCCTTCACTGCCCAGGTCTCTCTACCATACAGCATTACACTCCTAACACATGCTACATACAAAGACCCCTTAGCACGTAGGAAGAGCCCTCTCAATGTCAGGAGAGGCAAGAGCTCCCTGAACTTCTTCCAACCACTTCTCACCCTAGCCACAGAGCTAGCTCCAGCCCCAACTCCGGCATACAACATGTCTCCCAAATAACAAAACTCTTTCACACACTCAAGAGATTCACCAGCAAGTTCAATCCTTTCACGTCTGACAATCTCCACCTGCTCACCCCGGCACGCCATACTCTTAAAATCAGCATTATCTCGCAGTCTACCTCTGATACCACTACATCTCTTATGCACCCATTTATCACACACACCGCACAAGATGGAATTACTTCCCATGCCCTTGTGCAAACTGCACATGGCCACTCTCCCTCGTCTTCGACAGTACCGCCACCAACCCCAGATATCATCACTTTTGTTTTATCTGCATTTACCCTTAAACCCTTGTGCCCCATACCATCTCTCCACTTCCTAAACCTTTCCTCCGCCTCCCTTTCGTTCTTTGCAATCAACACCAAATCATCAGCACACAACAACTCCCACGGGAGTCCATTTCTAAAGTCACGTGAAAGGGTTTCAAGTACCATGATAAACAACATGGGACTCAAGACTGACCCCTGATGCACACCAACATTCACGGAAAACTCATCACTCAAATTTCCATTCACTCTCACCTGGGTGTGAGCACCCACATACATGGCCATAACCACCCTAACCAGCCACACCTCCAAGCCAAGCTTTCTCATTGACCACTTCACCATCTCTCTAGGGACTCTGTCAAAGGCCTTTTCCAAATCAACAAAAACAAAATAAAGATCGCATCTCCTACCAATATATTTTTCCTGAAGCTGTCGAACAATGAATATGGCATCAGTGGTCCCCTACCTGGCATAAACCCAAACTGCATCTCATCAATATTCACTCTTTCTCTAATCATACCTTCTAAAACTCTCTCCATTACCTTCATTATCTGATCTAAAAGCTTTATACCTCTATAATTTCCTTTTTCCAAGTCATCACCTTTCCCTTTATACATATTTACAATTACACTCTTCAGCCAGTCATCTGGGACAACACACTCATAAATAATCCTGTTTATCAGGTCAGTGACTAAACTCACCCCTATATCGTCTGAGGCTTTCAACATTTCGGCAGTCAACCCAGACACACCTGCTGCCTTCCCCACCCTCATCCTGCCTATTGCCTCACTCACAGTAGCAGTATCAACCAAAGGCCAAGGGCCAGACACTGGATCTGCTGGCTCCAAACCTTCCCTGTCCCAGTCAAACTCCTCATTCAACAACCGGTTATAATGCTTTCTCCGTGCATCTTTAATATCCTCACTGTTCACCACTACCCTTCCTTCATCATTCTTCACACACTGCTCACCTATAATATCCCGATTATCCCTCTTCACCTGACCTGCCATCCTAAATATATTTTTCCTTTCCCCATGATTTAGGTTATCAAGTAATTGTCTCTGTGACTCAGACTTTGCCCTGTATACCTTTCTTCTAGCCCTACCCTTGGCAGCCAAATACTCCTCTTTGCTACCACCCTTCTTCCATTCCCAGAAAAACCTTCTTTTTTCCTTAACTGCAGCTTCTACACCCTCATCCCACCACCAAGTTACTTTATGTCTTGGTGGTCCTCTTGTCCAACCGCATGTTACATCAGTAACTCTCAAGAAATTGTTCTTGAGGGCTCTGTACTGTTCATTAACGCCTCTGTCTACAGCTCCCTGTTCAGCCACCACTCTCCTCAACTCGCTATAAAAGGCATCCCTTACTATTTGGTTTTTCAACTTCCTTATTTTCCTCCTAGCTACATAAGTCCTCTTTTTCATCACTTGTTCTTTAAGCACCATATCACAAATCAGTAGTTTGTGCTGCTGTACACACTCCTCACTTCCTATAACTTTAACATCCCTCACTAACCTCCTATCGGCCCTCCTAACCAGAAAATAATCTATCTGACTGCTATTTCCCCCAGACTCATACGTAATTAACCTACTGTCTCTTTTCCTAAAATATATGTTGCACACAATCATGTCCGTTGCCTCCCCAAACTCGAGTATCCTTTCCCCCTGTGCATTCCTTAGACCATATGCACATCCCCCATGCACTCCTTCATAACCTTGTGCTGCTTCACCTACATGACCATTTAAGTCCCTTCCCAAAATCACTATCTCATCATCCCGCATACCACCCACTACACGTATTAAATCATCCCAAAATATATCTTTCTCTGATTCATCCAATCCTGCCTGTGGAGCATATGCCGATATAATCGCAGCTATCTTTCATCCCAACAGAATTTTCACTACCAATATCCTATCACTTACTTTCAAAACATTCATAACATATTCCACCCATTTCTCCACAACCATCACACCAACACCTCCATATCCGTCTGTCCCCCCCTGCCAAAACAACTTATAGCAACAAGTCCTTCCCAACAATCTTTCTGGCTGATCCACCCCTGTACCGGACTTCCTGCAAACATGCCACATCCACCCACCTCCTACTGAATGCCTCAATGACTTCCCCCGCTCTTCCCCTCAAACGTCCCTCATTCCATGAACCTACCCTCATCCCCCTGGGTGATTTACTGTCCTGAGGCTTGCTTTGAAACTTATTTTGTTTTGTCATCTTCAGTATTAATAAAGGGGAACAGACACAGCACAGGTCCCACTCACTGCACAGTCTCAGGTCCAGGCAATGGATCTGGGACCCCTAGTCCACCAGTTTACCAGTGGCTGTGGTAGTGGCCTCGGGGCACCCTGCCAGGACATCTGCAGGGACACCCTCCAAGCGCGTCTTGGGACTGCAACTATCCCGCCATTATACACCCACTGATAGGGCAGCCTCCTGGGGCGCTACTCCCAGGTTCGGGCCCCTCTCTATTGGGCGGAAGCAGCAGCCTGGGAACCGCAATGCTCTGTACCCTCTAGCACAGGCCCAAGCCCCATCTTGCCCTGGACCCACGATCTATGCCGGCGGAACCCCCGCCACGCCTCCCCCCAGAAGTCCGCCACTAGGGGAGGCGTGGCGGGGGTTCCGCCGGCATAGATCGTGGGTCCAGGGCGAGATGGGGCTCGGGCCTGTGCTGGAGGGTACAGGGAAAATCACGTGTTACCAATCTATTAAGCTAATATGCAGAAACATTATAGAAAAGAGAAGGATGGGAGGACAGAATTTATCAAGATTTCAAGACAGCAATTTACAGAGTGTTGCACCAAAAACTTTTGTGGAAACTGTACCATCAAGGAGGAATCCAGGGGAACCTGTACTGAAGGATGCAAATTCTCTCAGAAAAAGGGAAATGAGAACAGTACTAAGGGGAAATTACTCATCATGGAGGAAAGTGACTAGCGGAGTTCCACGGGGCTTAGTGCTGGCACCAATTATATTTTCAGTGTATATAAATGACATAGTAACATTGGAAATGAAAGCTATCTAAATATGTTTGCTGATGATGCAAAAATACAAAGGAGAATTACTAATACAGACTATTGTAGAGAGAGCTACAAGAAGAATTAAATAAACTTCATGAATGGAGCAATAAAGGCAAATGGAATTCAGTGTGGACAAGTATCATGTAATTAAGTTTGGTAAAAGTTTAAAGAGATCAGATTGGAATCATAATATATAAGTTAGGAAGTAAAACCCTACGCATATCAGAAAGAGAGAAGGACCTATGAGAGATTATCAGTAACAGACTATCTCCGGCCGACCACATCAGTGAGAAGGTATGGAACATGTATACACTGCTTGCTAATATGAGAATAGCATTCACATACATAAATGAACACATGCTGAGAAAGATAATAACATCATTCATCAGACTAACATTGGAGTAAGCATCAGTAGTCTGGAATTCTCATCTCAAGAAACACATAGATAAGATTGAAAAAGTGCAAAGGGCTGCTACAAGATGGGTACCAAGCTTAACCCATCACGTCCGGGGATTGTTTTCACCACCCAAACCACCAGCAGGTGTTTTTCTTAAAAATCACCCTTATTTAAACCATAATTTCTCAGCTAAACCTATAATAAAAAATTATAGTATAATATAATATTATAATATAATGCAATAATCATAATAAAAACACAATAACAAAAATACTACAAAACACTAGATCATGTATACATGCCACCCGAACGTCCCCAGGTCATCATGTATACATGCCACCTGGACAGGAGGGGTTAAGGAATTTAAACTGCGAAGAAAGACTAGAAAAATTGAGTCTGCCAACACTGTAGGAGATAAGGAAAAGAGGAGATATGATTATGTTATATAAATGTGTCTCAGGGAAAGAGAAAATAGACATAATTGAGCATATAAACTATGGGGAAGCATCAGCAGGAGGACACTGCAAAAAACTGCATAAAAAGAGGTGATAAAGACATAAGGAAATTCGGTTTCCCAAATAGGGCAGTTGATCAGTGGAATGCACTACCAAATGAAATAGTGTGTGCCAAAACAATTCATAAATTTGTGGATATGTGTAATAAAAGTGATTTAATACATGGGACAGTATGAGCTTTACTCATTCCTGATGAGATACGATTAGGTAAAAACAATTAGGTAAGAATACAAACACACACACACACACACACACACACACACATACACACACACACAAGTGACTAGAAATATAGTGCCAAAAGATATTAAAGTGGAAGTACAAGAATGAGTGCATGAGTGGTGGTCCCGTTGGATATTAATTAAAAAAAAAAAAAAAAAAATGCAGGTTTTGGTCAAAAAGAGTACAAGATACAGTGGAAATAGAAAGTTTCCATATGGTTGCTTGGCGAAGAGAGACAGTGCTTTGGTTACATCTGGTGAAGGGGAATTTGCGGGCTTCTCCGAAGCTGATGCAGGAACTGGAAGTACTAAGCTGAACCAAACAAGAGTAGCAAGAGTAGAGAAAATGATGGAGAGGAATGTCCAGGAGTTGAAAAAGGCATGTGATGGGCCACTCATGCACGTTGTCACATCCTACCCTTGATTTTGAGTTCTAGAGCAAGGAAGATCAACACGGTATTGTGTGGTGTTGTTGTTAAGAGGCCCGGGTCTAGTTTGAGACCTTCTGATAAGGGAAATGTAAAAATATGGCCAGTAGCCAGTCAAATGAAAGAGGGAGCCTCAGACATAGGAATGTAAACAAAGATGGTGGGGTCAAGGACAGTGATTCAGGAAGTGATGATCCTTGTCTTTGTGGAGAATGTAAGTATGAAGTAAGGTCATATCAAAAAGGTATGCAGTGTCAGATGTGCAATCATTGGTTTCATGACAGATGCACAAAACTGACGGATGCATTATATGATAGTCTTACAGAAGCACTAAATGCTATTTGGTGGCTGTGTGTGTGGGATGCCAGCCTAATGCAGAGTTAGCTTTAAAGTTCTACAGAGAGTTGAAACAGAGGCAGGACAGGATGGATGAAAGGATAGATAACATAGAACTTAAGGTTGCAACAAACAGTGAGACTATTAAAGAGATTGCAAACAAACAGGATAGACTAGATGAATATATTGGCCTGAGAACTGAAGATAATTTGAAAGAAAATGATGAAAGGATAAAGAGAGAAACAAACTTAATTCTTCACAACATTGAAGAACATGATAGTGAGGACCTAGCCAGTCGAGTTGTGGAAGATGAAAAGAAAGTCAGGGAAGTATTCAGGGAACTTGGCATAGAGGTTGGTTTTAGTAATGTCATAAGACTTGGCAAAAAAATTGAAGGCAAGAATAAACTTTCTAAAGTAGTATTGTATTCAAAAGAGGACAGAAGAGCAGTTCTGGAGAAAGCTAAAAGTCTCAGAACATCAGAGAGAGAAAGTATGAAGAGACTTCTTATAACACCTGACCTCACCCCAGCTGATTGAGTAAAAGATAAAGCACTTAGGTGGGAATTGAAATAAAAAATGGAGGAAGAAAAGAAAAAAAAAACAAAGGATAGTCAAGGATGGTGGACAATAAAAAACAGAAAGGTCATCTAGGTTGCCAGGAGGCAGACAGACCAGTAGTGGGAATATGCAGCAACAGTCTAACAAGTACAGATCCCGGCACTCAGTGTAGGGACCAGAGCCATCAGAGGGAGCAGACTATAGAGTTTATGAATATAAACACAGGAGATATAAACAGTGAACTGAGTGTGTATTTCCTGAATGCCCAGGGTATCCAAAATAAGTTTACAGAATTTAAAAGTTTGATGGAGGAGATGAAACCACATATAATTGGAATAGCAGAAACTTGGCAACACGAATATATTAGACCAGAAACTTGGCTACTTGAATATATTAGATGTGATAGGAATTCAGAAGAAAAAGGAGGTGTTTGAAGAGTCAGTGTGGTGTACCAGTGAGTTAATGAATAATGATGTAATACTAGTGGGTATGTGCTACAGATCTCCAAATTTGACTGAAGAAAATAATACAAGACTCAATACCATAGTTCGATGTACCAAGACTATAAGCAGAGTAATGCATGTATTAATTATGGGAGACATAAATTATCCAGAAATTGACTAGAACAAAGGTGTGGTAACAGGTGGAAAAAATTCAGCACAGTGCTTGTTTTATGATGCAATGCAGGAGCAGTACAGTATCTTGTTCAACATGCAAATGAGCCCACCAGGTATAGAGGATACAGTGAACCATCTCTTTTGGACATAATTTTGACGAATGAGGAACATGTGATAGATGAGATTAAGTTTACTGATCCAGTGGGTAAAAGTGATCCCTGCAGAATCCTGTTTTAACTTGTTTGCTACACGGCTCAGTCAGAAACAAGAAGATACGGGAAAAACTGCAACAATACAATTGGGAAGATATTCTTAGCGATTTGAACATCGACAGTATGTACACCAGGTTTGTCAGCATATTACATACCCTGAGCAACGAATACATCCCACTGAGAAATGAGAAACCCCAGAAGTGGAATCCATCCATCCATCATCCAATCCTACATTGCCCCATGAGGAGTGTAGAAGCCCGGGGATAGACAAGTTGGTCCTGAAATTTAAGATGAGAGTGACCAGCCTCACTCATCCCTGAGTGGCATTACGTGAGCAATAAACCCCAACCAACCCTTGGATATAAACCTTCACCGGTTCAATCCGACTGGAGTGCCGTAATTACTCACTAAACTACCAGGCACCAAAATCTGGTTATATGGTTACCACCCAGCGTAATAAATGGTTTCCTGGCGTGCAGGAAACTATTTGGCTTGTCACTCAGTGTAGAGTCGCTCACAGGCAGAAGGAAGAGGAAAGAACGAAGGAAAGAAAGACAGAAGATGGAGCGTAAAGTCACCTGTAGGCAGAAGGACGAGGAAAGAATGAAGAAAAGACAGAAGAAGATGGAAGGAAAGAAGGATGGAGGAGAGGAAAGGGCAGACACTCAAGAGCAGCACTACATCGAGTGAGTGGATGGTGAGCAACCTCACCTACCACATTAGAAGTGGAATAAGTTTCCAAATTGGTTAAAATAGGCATCACTTAGAAAGCAAAAGAAATTCTGCCAGTACAAGAAAACTCGGCGTAAATAAGACTATGAGGCCTATACTAGAGAAAGAAGCAAGACTAGAATATTGCTGCACAACTATTAAAAGGAAACCGAAACGAAACAGGCGATGGATTTTAAGGATAACCCAAAGAGACTACACAGCTACATATGGAGGAAGCAGAAGGTATGGGCTGGGATCGGAGTCCTTCAAGGAAAGGGGGAATGGTAGACAGAACTGATAAGGGAAAAGCAGAGATATTAAGTGAATTCTTGCAGTCAGTGTATGTACAGGAGAAGGATAATGAAATTCCAGAATTTTCTTCACAAATCGAGGACTGGAAGAGTCTGAGAAACATTACCTTCCAGGATGAAGAGATCCTAAGGAAACTTAAAGACTTGAAAGTGGACAAAGCCATGGGACCAGACAAGATTCATCCCAAAATGCTGCAGGAGTGTGCGGATGAATTAGTAACACAATGAAGAGTGATGTTCAGTCAAAGCATGGAGGAGGGAATCATACTTCCAGCTTAGAAGGAAGCAGATGTGTTTCCGATATACAAAAAAGGCAGCAACAGGTTACCTCAAAACTATGGACCAGTAAGCTTGGTGTCACATGTGTGTAAGACAATGGAGGCCTGCATAAAAGATCACCTGTGGAAACACATAGAGAAGAACAGTCTAGTAACCTGTAATCAGCATGGCATCATTAAAGGGAAGTTATGCTTGACAAACTTGATAGAGACTCTAGAGGACTGGACAAAGGCAGTAGATGAGGGGATACAGTAGATGTTGTGTATTTGGACTACCAGAAAGCCTATGATACAGTTCCACACAAAAAAGACTATGCATTAAGCTACAAGGTTATGGTATCAAAGGAAAGGTGATAAACTGGATTGAGGACTTTCTAAGCAATAGAAGACAGTGAGTTGTGGTCAGTGGTGCGATGTCATCCTGGGCACCAGTCGAGCGGTGATCCACAGGGGTCTGTGTAGTAGTAGTAGTAGTAGTAGTTGTTCCCTAGGCAGTCTGGCCGCACAGCCCTAAGTCCCTAAGGAAGGCCAGGGCCGAGACCAGGCTTGCCCACAGAGCCCTCAAGGAGTGTATGTTGTGTTGTTGGCGTATGTGATTGTGTGCAATGCAGTCTTCCATAATGTGCTTAATAGTATAGGGTTCTTTATTACATTTTGGACAGGCATCAGTGACAGAGTCATTCAGCCTCCTCTGGTAACTTAAGAGGGCTGGATGATGTCCAAATCTCAGTCTGGCCAGGTGGACGCTGTCCTCACAAGGGAGGTAGGATTCAGAAGGGTGGATATCAGGAGACCATGAATGCTGCTCTGTGTTGTCTTTAAGTGCCTGAATGGAGCAACGAGTGATCTGAGTGTGGATATGCTTCTGGAAGCTGCTCTGAGGTGGGGGAGGAGGGAGAGATGACAGTATTTGTGTATGATATCGTTCACTGGGTGTTGTTTTGATGTTCCTTGGTGTGTGTGGATGTGCTGCCAGGTAGTATAGTGGATGTTGTGGGTTTGTAGAGGCTGCAGCAAGAATTTGGGTGCCTCTTATGTCTAGATGATCCTCGACTTTGAGGACTTTGGTTTCTTGATGTAGGTGGTCTGTGGGTGTAGTAACTGTACAGCCTGTGATTATTTATAGGGCCTTGTTCTGTATGGTCTGTAGTGTGTTTTAGTGAGGTTAGGAGCCCAAGCAGGGTTTGCCTAATTCATCACGAACGTATATATTGTTTGTATACAGTGCACTCGCATAACTCATGGACTTCTAACTCTCGGTGTCCTTATCAAAGTCACCATTATCACCAAACTCACGGAAAATGCTTTAACTCGCATTTTTCCACTAGAAAATTGTTTATTTCTGAGAAGATGTTTAACTCTTGGTATTGTAGCCACAACTCGCGACTGGAAGCCAAACATATATAAGCACACAATCATTGTGATTGTGCAGCCAATCAGAACAATATTTTCTCCACCCATGCCACCTTCACCTAGTGGCCAGTATTGCAACTAGGCTAGCGTACCAAAACCGCTATCCGTCTTTCATCTACATAAGCATTGTCATCAGTAGGATTTAGGAAAATGCTTTTCTGTATTTTTTATTATCATACAAGGATATGTAATGTTTTCTAATATTGTTTATTATCATTATAAGATATGGAGTACATACTTCTGAGACAGGATGTTAATGTTAAGTGGTGTTAAGAGGGGTTCTGTTAATGTTATACTAGGCTACCTGACACCATGGCAGAATCAAATGTATTTTTCCCCATAAGGTGTGTTTTTTTTTAACTCATGTTTTTCTAACTCACGGCATGAGTTCAGAAGGAAATTACTGTGATTTAGGAGAGTGCAGTGTACTTTGGTGGTGGTTTCTTTGTTGTGTCCTAATGTTGTATGGGCAAGTGACCTCAAGGCATTGAGTCTTGGTGATATTTTATTTAGAGAAAGTGTATGATAGAATTGATAGGGAGGCTTTGTGGACTGTTTTAAGATTGTATGGACTTGATGGTAGGTTACTAAAAGGGGTGAAACGTTTTTATGTAAATAGTAGAGCGTGTGTAAGAGTGGGAAATGCTGTGAGTAATTGGTTTCCCGTGAGAGTGGGGCTGCGACAGGGATGTGTGATGTCGCCTTGGTTGTTTAATATTTACATGGATGGTGTTGTAAGGGAGGTGAATGCAAGAGTTTTAGGTGGAGGTCTGAGTCTGGTGAATGTTGATGGTGGAGAGTGGAATCTGAAGAGCTGCTGTTTGCAGATGATACTGCGCTGGTGACTGATTCAGAGGAGAGATTGAGACAGTTGGTAGAGGAGTTTGGAAGGGTGTGTGAAAGGAGGAAATTGAAAGTAAATGAGAATAAGAGTAAAGTGATGAAGTGTACGAGGTTGATAGATGGTAGGGGGATGAATATAGTTTTGAATGGTGAGTTGCTTGAGGAGGTAGATTGTTTTAAATATCTAGGGTCACATGTTGCTGTGGATGGAAGAATAGATGCAGAGGTGAAGTTTAGAATAAATGAAGTAGGAAAGGTGCTGGGAGGAATGAAAAAAGTGTTTAAATGTCATTTACTTAGAATGGATGTAAAGAGAAGGCTGTATGAGGGTGTTGTGGTACCGACTGCGTTATATGGGGCTGAAACATGGAATATGGGTGTAGCAGAGAGGAAAAGTTTGAATGTAATGGAGATGAGGTGTCTGAGGAGTATGTGTGGAGTGACGCGTATGGATCGGGTGCGAAATGAAGAAGTGCGAAGGAGAACTGGAGTTGTTTGGGAGATGGCTGGTAGAGTTGAGCAGAGGGTGTTGCGATGGTTTGGGCATATGGAGAGTATGGATAATGAGCGATTGGTGAAAAAGATAACTAGATCTGATGTGAGAGGTGTAAGGCTGAGAGGAAGACCACGAATAGGATGGATGGACAGTGTGAAGAGAGCGCTGGATGTGAGAGGGATGTCTGTTGAGCAAGGAAGAGTGGTTGTGTGTGACAGAAATAAATGGAGAGAAATTGTGAATAAATAAGTGATGACGCAGCCCTGAGGGGATATTCTCTCGCATTTGGTCTGATCAGCTAGTCAGGTCAGGTGCAGATAAGGGAATGGGTCTGTTATGATGTGGCAGGGGTAAACCAGTTCTACTGTAGGGCCCTGCTGCAGATGTCACTGATTGCATTGCGCAGTTGACCCTTGTGCGGTGTGGTGCGGTGAGGATCTGTCCTTTCTCCCGTTTGGGGCTAAGATGTGAATGAATGTGTTTGAATGGATGAGTAAATGGGGAGTGTGTCGTCCTGTCTCGCCTACCTCCCTTTCCTTGGGGGAAGCAGCCTAGGTATATAGATAGAGATAGTTTGTGATGTGTTGTTTAAATGACACTGATGTATTGTATGTTACACCAAGGATTTTGTGTATTTGCCTAATTGTATTTACCTAATTGTGATATACAGGAAATGAGCTACGCTCGTGGGGTCCCATCTCTGTTTCTCAATAAGTCAAATTTAGCTTTAAACTCGCTTAAGTTTTTAGACTGGACGATCCCTTTGTCCAGGCTGTTCCACAGGTCTATACATCTATAAGGAAAACTATATTTCTTGATATCCTTCAAGCAGCTTGGTTTCTTCAGTTTCATTCCGTGTCCTCTTGTTACTCTCTTATCTCATAAAAAGAGATCTTCTTTGTTAATTTTATCTACTCCCATCATGGTCCTGAACACTGCAATCATGTTGCCTCTCTTTCTCCTTTCTTCTAAGGAAGGCAAATCCAGCTTTTCCAGCCACTCTCTGCACGACAGATCTGCCAGACTGGGGACCATTTTAGTTGTTGTTCTTTGTATTCTCTCAATCTTGTTTATATCTTTTTTTTTGTGTGGGGACCACACTACTGCTGCATATTCTAACCTAGGGCGAATCATGGCCACTAACAATTTTTTCCTCATCTCCTCATCCATATAATGAAAAGCTAGTCTTATATTAGTCAGGAGTTTATACATCTCTCTAACTGCCTTGTTAATGTGTTTTTCAGGTGACAAACTGTCCTGCACCAGCACTCCCAAATCTTTCTCTGCTCTCGCTTTTGTGATTGGTTCGTTACCCATCAAATAATTCAGTGATGGCCTCGGTACTTTTGCCCATTTCCAATATTTTACATTTCTTTGCATTAAATTTCATTTTCCACATCCGGCTCCAATCGTGTATCTTATCCAGATCCTCCTGCAGCATTTTACAATCCTTCTCAACCTCTACCTTCCTCAAAGATCTTTACATCATCAGCAAACAGACTTGCATAACTGTTCACTCCATCTACCATATCATTTACATAAATCAGGAACATTGCTGGCACCAACACCGAGCCCTGTGGGACTCCACTTGTTACTTCTCTCCATCCAGACATCTTATCCTTTATTACTGTCCTCATTTGTCTGTCTCTCAGAAAGTCTCATCCATTCTAGGAGGTTCCCCTTCAGTCCTCCTATATGCTCTAGTTTCCACATTAGCCTCTTATGGGGTACCTTGTCGAAGGCCTTCTCCAAATCTAAATACACACAATACACCCAACCTTCTCTTTCCTGAAGCATATCAATCGCTCTTGAGTAAAAACTCAGCAAGTTGGAAACACATGACCTTCCACTTCTAAATCCAAACTGACTATCAGCCAAAATATTCATCTCTTCCAGATATTTTATCCATCTGTTTTTCAGAATTCTTTCGCACAATTTTGTGACCATGCTGGTTAGGGACACTGGTCTATAATTCAGGGGTTCTTCCCTGTTTCCTCTCTTATAAATTGGTATCACATTTGCCCTCTTCCATTCTTGAGGCACTTTCCCCTCTTCCAGAGAACATACAATTAAACTGTGAATCTTATCCACCAGTTGTTCTCTGCATTCCTTCAGTACCCAATTAGAGATTCCATCTGGTCCTGGGGCTTTCCTTACATCCTGAGTTTTCAGTAATTTATACACTTCCTGTACTTCCACTTTTATATCTTTTATCACTACATTTCTAGTCACTCCCTCCTCTTCCATAAACTCCTTTTCATTAGTGAAAACTGATTGGAAACATTTGTTCATTATTTCTGCTTGCATTGCTGCATCTTTATAGACCTCCCCTTCTACTCTCAGTTTGGTGATTCCTTCCTTTTATTTCAATTTGCCATTGACAAATCTATAAAACAATTTGGGTTCATCCTTACATTTGTCAATTATACCGTTTTCAAAATTCCTTTCTTCCTCTCTACGTATTCTTGTGTATTCATTTCTAGTTCTTTTATATTCTTCCTCTGTTCTATTGTTACCTCTCTCTCTCCAATTGTTCCACGCCGTGTCTCTCTCTTTTTTTTTGCCATCATACACCTATTAAACCACTCTTTTTTCCTGTTTTCTTTCCCCCTTACTCTTGGCACAAATTTTTACACTCCCAAATTATAGAGGTCTAGAAAAATATCCCACTTCCTCTGTATCTCTCTTGTTTCCCTGAGTTTTCTCAATCTGCATTTTTGAAAAATTTTCTCAGTCCTGTAAAATTTGCTTTCCCAAAGTTGTATCTTCCCTGCCTATAAAGCTCGTCTCTTGGCTCCACGTTCCCTGTTATCATCTGGAACTCACTGACCACATGATCACTTTTTCATTAGGACACAGATATTTCAAGGATTCTATTACATCGGGTTCTTTGGTAAACAGTAAGTCTAGTCTTGCTGATGTGTCCTCACCTCGGAACTGTGTCTCTTCATTGACCCATTGCGTTATCACGTTGTTCATTGTTATATTTAATAATATAGTGCCCTACGAATCTTCGCTGCCTCCTGAGTCCCATTCCTCCCAGTTCACCTCTTTATAATTGAAGTCACCCATTAAAATTATATTGTTGCTTTTCTCAATCATTTTCTGCAAATAACTAGCCATGTCTGACAAAATTTCCTGGTATTCATCATCACTCCATGCTCTTGTCTTAGTGGGAACATACACTACTGCCATATCTCCCTTGCTATTCTCTCCAGTTTCCAATTTCATATTTATCACTTCAGCCCTGCCTTTTCCCATTTCCACGGTATCTACATTTTTGTTGTTCTTCACTGCTATTGTCACTCCTCCTCCATTTTTTTCTTCTCTGTCTCTTCCCCACAGTTTGTGTTTACCATCTCCCATATGAACATCAATATCTTCTCTTGATATGGTCTCTAAAAAGCACATAACATCAGGTTCTTGTACCCTCAAAAAATCATTGATTTCTAGCCTTGCCGACATTAAACCATCAACATTAGTATATGCCACTTTCCAATTATTTTTGATGTTTTTTATACCCTCTTTTCTCCTCTCCGCCATTACCACTTCCATAATTTCTGATCCATGACTCTCCAATAAAACACTGTCTTCTCTTCCTTCGTTCTCTGTTCATTTTTTGCCTTTGCTTCCTTTACTAACTCCTTTATTTTAGCTCTTTCTTCCTCATTTGCATCGCTCCTTATCCAGACATTTTTGAACCCTTCCTTGTCTGATAATTTCCATGTTCTACTGATAATTTTGTTTACTGTTGCTTGGGACTTAAACTTTACCTTCAATGGCCTTGCCCCTCCTTCCTCGTACTTTCCTAACCTAAACACCTCTTCAATCTCGTCTTGAGTTTCGTTGTTTTCCTCCATGACTACTGATATTATTTCTTTAACTTTACTCAGTTCTTCTCTTTCTCTTTCTGATCTTATTGTCATACGTTTTTCTTTAGCTCCTGATATTATTACACATTTCTTCTTATCTGCTACATCCCTAACTAAAGATTCTCCACTTCTCAGTACCCTAACCACTTCCCTCTCCACCTTTTCCTTGCTTTGTTGTTCTATGTCTTTGAAATTTACATTTCCCTCTTCCTGAATTTTCTTCCACCCCTTATGTTGCTCTTTGATTTCTTTAATGTGCTCGTCCTGTATTCTTGATTTGGATTCATACTCATCTAGTTTGCTTTTCATCCTGTCTGTTTCTTCTTCCAACCTCTTATTCTCCCTCTTGAGCTGTTTTATTTCATTTGAGGCTGATTCATCACTCACTTTTAATTCTGTAACTTCTCTTTGTTGCTCTTCACTGCATGCACAAATTTTTTTCCAGTTTATTTCGCAGACTTTTGATTTCCTACTCTGTCGTCCGTTCCTGTAACTCTTTAATTACTGCCCATACCTTTTTTTATCTCCTGGACATTCCTCTCCGCTGTTTTCTCTACATCTGCTATTGTTTGGTGCAACTTAATACTTCCATTTGCCACATCCTCCTCAGAAAAGCCCTGGAACTCTCTCTCGCCACTTGTAAACATTGCACCATCCCTTTCTGCCATGAATTAACCACATGGAGACTTTCTATTTTCACTATCTTATTCTTTTTATGACTGAAACCGTTTTTTTTTTTTTTTTTTTTAGGGTATAAAAAACAATGAAAACAGTTTGAAAGTGGCATACACTAATGTTGATGGTTTAATAACGGCAAGGTTAGAAATCAATGATTTCTTGAGGGTACATCAACCTGATGTTATGTGCTTTGTAGAGACCAGGTTAAGAGAGGATATTGATATCCATATGGGAGATGGCAGATACAAACTGTGGAGAAGAGACAGAAAAGAAAAAATGGGAGGAGGAATGATGAATGCTGTGAACAGCAACATAAATGTAGATACTGTGGAAATGGGAGAGGGTAGGGCTGAGGTGATATATATGAAATTAGAAGCTGGAGAGAATGGCAAGAGTGATATGGCAGTAGTATATGTTCCTCCGAAGACAAGAGCATGGAATGATGATGAATATCAGGAGATGTTGTCAAACATGGCTAATTATTTATGGAAAGTGATTGAGAAAAGCAACAATATAATTATAATGGGTGATTTCAATTGTAAAGAGGAGAACTGGGAGGAATGAGACTCGGGAGACAGTGAAGATTCGTGGGACACTATATTGTTAAATACAGCAATGAATAATTTAATAATGCAGTGAGTCAAAGAAGAGACAGGATTCAGAGGTGATGACACATCAGCGAGATTAGATTTACCACTAAACAAAGAACCTGACGTAATTGAATCTTTGAAATATCTGTGTCCTATAGGAAAAAGTGATCATGTGGTCATTGAGTTCCAGATGATCAAAGGGAACGTGGAGCCAAGAGACGAGCTTTATAGGCAGGGAAGATACAATTTTGGGAAAGCAAATTTTACAGGATTGAGAAAATTTTTCAAAAATGCAGATTGGAGAAAATCCAGAGAAACAAGAGAGATACAGAGGAAGTGGCATATCTTTCTAGACCTCTGTAATTTGTGAGTGGAAAAATATGTGCCAAGAGTAAGGGGGAAAGAAAACAGGAAACAGGAGTGATTTAATAGAAGGTGTATGATAGCAAAAAAGGAGAGGGATATGACATGGAACAACTGGAGAAAGTGAGGTAACAACAGAACAAAGGAAGAATATAAAAGAACTAGAAATGAATACACAAGAATACGTAGAGAGGAAAAAGGAACTTTGAAAAAGGTATAATTGACAAATGTAAGGATGAACCCAAATTGTTTTATAGATTTGTCAATGGCAAATTGAAATAAAAGAAAGGAATCACCAAACTGAAAGTAGAAGGAAAGGTCCATAAAGATGCAGCAATGCAAGCTGAAATAATGAACAAATGTTTCCAATTGGTTTTCACTAATGAAAAGGAGTTTGTGGAAGGGGAGGGAGTGATTAGAAATGTAGTGATAAAAGATATAAAAGTGGAAGTACAGGAAGTGTATAAATTACTGAAAACTCAAGATGTAAGGAAAGCCCCAGGACCAGATGGAATCCCTACTTGGGTACTGAAGGAATGCAGAGAACAACTGGCAGATAAGATTCACAGTTTAATTGTGTGTTCTCTTGAAGAGGGGAAAGTTCCTCGGGAATGGAAGAAGGCAAATGTGGTACCAATTTATAAGGAAACAAAGAAGAACCCCTGAATTATGGACTATTGTCCCTAACCAGCATGGTCGCAAAATTGTGCAAAAGAATCTTGAAAGACAGATGGATAAAATATCTAGAAGAGATAAATGTTCTGGCAGAAAGTCAGTTTGGATTCAGAAGTGGAAGGTCATGTGTTTCCTACTTGTTGAGCTTTTACTCAGTAGTGATTGATGTGCTACAGGTGAAAGACGATTGGGTGGATTGTATGTATTTAGATTTGGAAAAGGCCTTCAACAAGATACCCCATAAGAGACTAATGTGGAAATTAGAGCATATAGGAGGACTGAAGGGAAACCTCCTGGAATGGATGAGAGATTTTTTGAGAGACAGACAAATGAGGACAGTAATAAAGGATAGGATGTCTGGATACAGAGAAGTAACAAGTGGAGTCCCCCAGGGCTCAGTGTGGCACCAGTAATGTTCCTGATTTACGTAAATGATGTGGTAGATGGAGTCAGCAGTTATGCATCCTGTTTGCTGATGAGCAAAGATCCTGAGGATGGTAAAGGTTAAGGAGGATTGTAAAATGCTGCAGGAGGATCTGGATAGGATACATGATTCGAGCTGGACGTGGGAAATGAAATTCAACGTAAAGAAATGTAAAATATTGGAAATGGGTAAAAGTACCAAGAGGCCATCACTGAATTATTTGATGGGTAATGAGCCAATCACAAAAGCGAGAGCAGAGAAAGATATGGGAGTGCTGGTGTAGGATAGTTTGTCACCTGAAAAACATATTATCTTATAAACTCTTGACTAACATGAGAGTAGCATTTCATTACATAGATGAGGAGATGAGGAAAAAATTTATAGTGGCCATGATTCGCCCCAGGTTAGAATATGCACCAGTACTGTGGTCCCCACACAAAAAGAGAGATATAAACAAGATTGAGAGAATACAAAGAACAGCAACCAAGATGGTCCCCAGTCTGGCAGATCTGTCGTACAGAGACTGGAAAAGCTGGATTTGCCTTCCTTAGAAGAAAGGAGAAAGAGAGGCGACATGATCACAGTGTTCAGGACTATGATAGGAGTAGATAAAATTGACCGAGAAGATCTGTTGTTTTATGGGATAAGAGAGTAACAAAGAAAGGACAAAGAAAGAAATGGAAACTGAGAAAGCCAAGCAACTTGACAACACAGGATATCCAAGAAATACAGTTTTTTCCTTATAGAAGACCTGTGGAATAACCTTGAATTAAGAGATCTGCCCAGTCCAGTAAGCAACTTAAACGAGTTTAAAGCAAAATAAATTAGACTAATTTAAATAAGACAGGACCCCACAGGACCATAACTCATTTCTCATGTTCCTATTAGGTAAATAGGTTAGCATAACTCATTTCCTGTATTTCACAAATAGGTAAATGCGGTTAGGTAAAAACACACACACACACACACACACACACAGACTAAAGACTAAATACACTGAATCTACCAACACTACAGGAGAGAAGAAAAGAGGTGACATGATAATGCTCTATAAATGCATATCAGGGAAGGAGAAAATAGACATAAATGATTACTTAACATATGGGGAAGCATCAGCAAGATCAAGCAGAGGACACTGCAAAAACTGCATAAGAAGAGAAGAGATAAAGGCAGTAAGGAAATTCTGAGACAAGTTTCAGAGCAATTGATCAGTGAATTCACTAATCAATGAAATAGTGTGTGTAAATTTACAGGATAAATTAGGACATGTTCTAAATAATGGTTGAGCTCTGACACGGAGTGCACAAACTTGACTTGACTCATTCCTGTAAAGATACAGTTAGGTAAGAACACACACACACACACACACACATAGATACAGATACACAAAATTCTTGATGTAACATAAATCAGTGTCATTTAAAAAACACATCACAGACATTAAAAATGAATTAACACCAAGACTTACCACCGTAAGGTTCCTCACCCATACAATATTTGGACACAACAATGAAATTACCTCCGCAGTATACAAACAATATATACATTCAGTGATGAATTATGCAAGCCTTGCTTGAGCTTCTTACCTCACTAAAACACATTACAGCACCATACTCCATACAGAACAAGTCCCTAAAGATAATCACAGGCTGTACAGTTACTACACCTTCAGACCACCTACACCAATAAACCAAAGTCGTCAAAGTCATGAATCATCTAGACTTGAGAGGCACACAGATTTCTTGCTACAGCCTCCACAAACACACACCATCCACTACACTACCTGGCAGCACATTCACACACACACCAAGGAACGTCAAAACAACACCCAGGACTCAATATTATACAGAAATATAGCACTGTCATCTCTCCTGCCTCATACCAACTTCTAGAAGCATATCCATGACCAAATCACTCACCACTCCATTCAGTCATTCAAAGACAACACCCAGCTGCATGCATGGCCTCCTGATATCCACCCTTCTGAATCCTACCTCCCTCATTAGGACAGGATCTGCCTGGCTGGGCTGAGATGTGGGCATCATCCAGACCTCTTTAGTTATCAGAAGAGGCTGGATGACATCATCGCTGATGCCTGTCCAGGATGCAGCACAGCATTGCATGCTATTAAGCACATTATGGAAGACTGCATTGCACGCAATCACCTGCACCAGCAACACAACATATAGTCCTTGAGAGCTCTGTGGGAAAGCCCGGTCTCGGCCGTGGCCTTCCTTAGGGACTTGGGATTGTTCAGCCAGACCTATGGAACAACTGCTACTGCTACTACTTAGGAGGAGTAAACTGCAAAATCCTAAGACTTTTTTTTTGGGGGGGGGGGGAGAGAAGCTGTTATGATATGCCTTTGATTGCCAGAGGTTTGCTGATCTTGTTTTTCTGTGATGGCGGGTGATATGCATTTTAGGGTGAATGCTTTTTTTTTATTTTCATGAAGTTGTCGGACAGTGAATTGACATAAACTCAAACTGTATCTCATCAGGATTCACTGTTTCCCTTATCATTTATAACTTCTATTACTCAGTTAGCCCCCAGTTAGCCTGAATTTTCTCACACATGTACTGTACTAGGATACTCTGTATATCTCATTCATATTTTCTTATGTATACCCAGATCTCTCCCAGCCTGTTTCATTTCCATGTATAAATCATAATTTCCCTTTTGTTTCCATGTCCTTGCTACTGCTGTGTTTCCATTCTTTTCACAGCTTACCTTTTTCATTTACTCTGTTTTTCTACCTGCTGTGTTCACACAGTGAGGTTTCACTGTGCAAACCTTGTTTTGCCCCTAAATCCACATGGAAATGATACATTAAGTTCTGGTCATGCTGTACTTTGGCCCTGAAGTGACAGTTTAGCTGTTACAAGTTAATGTGTGCCATGGTCTCATCTGAACATGAACCTGGTTGACTTTAGACTGCAGTTACCCCTCTCGTGTTCTCGCCTATCATTCTTTTGGAGGATAAGGATGAAGTTGATGGACATCAATACAGCCGGACCCAGCTTTATCAGTGCCACCACATGAGAACATTTCCCTCCAGCACTTTGGTTTTGTAATGAAAGGCATTTTCATGATCAGCATGTAATGCTGGAGAGGGATACCTTCACACATGGCATCAGTATAGCAGGCTGCTCCTCTGTCTAGTTTTATAAATACCTCCCATCCCCCATTTCCATTCCTGTCCCTCTGAATGGAGGACTGTGGACTGCAGAGGGTAGCTTGAGCTGGCAGTCCACCAGTTTCATGTTGAGATGAGGCTTAACTCACAACAGCAGCTCCAACAATTATCAGTATGTGTGTATTATTGTACATGACAGTTTGAAGTAAATTTTTTGATGATTTCAAGCAGTACACCTTATTCACTGTGGCAGATGGGAAGATAAAAAATGCCCATTTCCAGTCACCTCAGCACCTCAGACCCTTTGAGTGAAACTTTGTAATTGAACTCCATTAGGTTTTTCAGCTAAGTAGGGTTAACTCTTAAGTAATGGCTGGAACTTTATAATACATTGAAAGTCTTGTAATCCGAATGGCAGGGAATTGAGGGTCTTTCGGACAATTGTTTTTTTCAGACTATTGGGAGGGACCTTTAAAAACTTCTGAAATATGTACATGATCATTAAATGAACAGTTAAGATGGTATCGGTTATTGTTTTACTCACCAGAAATGCATAGAAGTGTAGATGAATAATTCCAGGCAGGTACATCCAAATCCAAGAGCATGTCTAACCCAGATAAATTCATGGATAAAGCCCGGAAAATTTCAAGAAAAAAACAAAATTTTTAAAAATGTTTGCCTTGACTATTTCAGAGTATTGGGATATTCACATTATCAGTGGTCAGAGAACTTTTCTTGTACTGTATTATTAAGTTATCAGTGATTAGAGCAACTTTTCATACTGTATTATTATGATGATTGCCAGATTGGTTTGCTGTACAGTACTCAGCTAAAGAAAGTGCTCAGTACCCTGACCCTAAAATTAAAGCTCTTCTCGTATAATTCCTAAAGGATAGCTGGAACACTCTAAATACTTCTATGGCAACCATTTCATAATTTTAATTCAGGTGAGGGAAGCAGTTATGGGATAAAAATATGATTAATTAATACATTATTATCCATGATAAGAAGTAATGAACCTTTTAATACCTTGCTGATTTTACTTTTTTTTTTACTGCATATTGTATATTGTAACTGACAGGTGCTGACCATCGAGGAGAAGCCCTTTGTAACGACTGAAAAGATTGAGAGCAAGGCGCAATGTCTGGGTGGAGGCCGAGTGCTGTGTCCATGGTTCAACAACTCGGGTGAGGTCACTGATCTCTTACTGCTGCACTGGCTACTGCATCGACCTTCTCAACACTCTCGCCAGTAAAATAAATTTTACTTTTGAACTGGCTCTCTCACCAGATGGGCAGTTCGGGTCTTTGCAGATGAATGATAAGACAGGTTAGTCATAAAGCACAGTATAGTAACAAGGAACAGAAACTTAATGTAAATGCATGAAACCAGCTGAGGATAACCTTTTTTACATCATACTCAAGTGTAAATTAAGGAAACCCTTGGTATATACAGATTATTCTTAGTCATAATCATTATCATCATCATCATCTTAACCCAAAATTTCTGGCCTTGTGAGATTTAAAAGTATGGAAATCCTAGGCACAGTACAGTTTATCCTGTCCTTTCTTGTAGTGTACCAGAGAGTGTACCAAGCTGTTTCAGATGAAAGTGCTGAGCAATGGGGTTTCTTAGCCCTGTTGCAGTACAAACATCTAGGATTTTCAGGTCATCAGTTTGTATAGCATGCATGAATCATGTCGGTATTTTTTTTTTTTTCCCTAGAGATCTTTATTTTTCATGACAGTGTCACTGTTAACATGAGGTACATTCCTACACTTGGTCAGCTAATGTGTTGGACACCTTGTGAACTACAGTGCATTGCCAAAAATCAGAAACGGTTGGAATCAAGGTTTTGGAAGTTTGAATTTTTCAGAAAAGTGGAATTGTATCATCACTTGTACTATTAGTTATATGTGTAGTATCCTTTTGCTTAGCATTCCCTTCAGTTACCATAGTATCCTTATTATAATTTAATATCTCACAGTCATAGGTTTGATGTGTCTGGTGTGAAAATTCAACAGTAAAC
>NC_137054.1:58710174-58890174 GCF_032717465.1 Coenobita brevimanus
GTTGGTCTCGTCTGCTTCTCAGAACGGATGTGGAGCACGATTTCCTAGGTTTCGTCGTGGATGACTTCCATGCACGTCTACATGCGCATGGGGACGATGTTGATGTGGACGAAGTGCATGAGTGCTTGGATGACGATGAGGGCGATCCTGGGTATCAGACCCTGTCTGATATTGAGATCACATCATCAGTTGCAGGTGTCAGTACCCAGCTTGAAGATTCCGACGAGGACAGTAATGATGATGCGGACTCCTCTCAGCATGACACTACTCCAGCCATCCCTGAGCTGAGCACACTCCGGGAACACCTAGAGTTCGTTCTGGACTACCTGGAACACCCGGACTGCGGCAGGGAGAGGGGGCCTTTGGGACTTGTGGAGGAAGTGCGTGCTTTCAGGCAGCGCATCATTAATCGTCAGAATCGTCGTTCCTTGCGTCAATCAACGATTGACAGCTTTTTCTGGCCTGTGACCCCCACTGTGCCCAGCCCTGGCTCCACTCCATTGCCTCCCCAAGACAGGCCCTCATGCTCTGAGCCACAGCCCAGCACATCAGCCACGTTGGAGTCACCGCTCGACGTGAGTTTGCGCCTATCTTCAGAGTCGTCTGCAGTGGGTACGCCATCACCACGACCCAGCGACACACCCCTAGGTCACCTGCATGTGCTACCGTCAGACTCTGACAGTGATTAGACACCAAGAACTTCTCCACTAGACCACACAGGAATTTACAGTGTTGTGCGGTGAAAAAAACAGTGCATAGTGTTAAGGAATTTGAGTTCTGAGTGAAAAGACAAAGATTTAATGGACTGTAAATTTAACGTAAATTAACTTGAGTGTGTTTTGTTTTGAAAATGGTTTCAAGAGTGGAAAGACTTAAAGTGCAGAGTGCAACACTTATTTCATTAAGGTACAATTGAGCGCAAGTAAGACAAGAGTGCGCTGTGTTAAGAGAATGGAATTCTGAGTGCAAATGACCGAGTTCTATGCAAAACTTCATGAACAGTGTACTGCAAGTGCATCAGGAAATTCTTCTTACTGTCAGAGTCTGAGAGGAGGCAGTTATTCATCAAGATGGCCAGGGACTTGCTGTGAGTACCCAGAATGTTTCATATTGTACTGTACTGTATTTTCCATATTGTACTTACCTCTAACACCTCATTTCACTCTTTTATGTCCCTTAATGGTGTGAATAGGGTATTAGGTGCTATGCATGTGCAGTAGGGAGGTATTTCTCTAAGTTAGGGTCCATAAGTACCAGTCCAGGAGCCAGGGACTTGTTTTAAGTCCCCAGAATGTTTAATATTGTATAAACTCACCTCTAAACCCTAATTTTATGGTTCTTTTGCATTTATTTCAGTCCTTTATATGCCTTATTGGTGTGATTTGGGTCTTAAATAGGTGCTATGCATGTCCAGAGGGAGTTGTATAGGTGTTTTTCAGAGTTAGGCTCCATAAGTACAAGTCCAGGAGGCTGGTGCCCACTATCCGGACAGGACCACTTTCCGGACATGCCTTTGGCTCTATTACATCAGCTAGTGGAGGGATTACTTATATAGGTAAGCCCTTAATTCACGCGAGGGTTACGTTCCCAGACCCTTCGCGTACGTGGTAAATTCGCGTATATGTTCTGCCCTTGTGTGCACATAATTATGCATGTCTACTAAGTATATTACATCCGAATAATACTGTTTATGCACTACATACACCTTATAAACTTGCATAAGGTATGAAAAACAACAAAAATGTAAGAAATTTAACACTGAAACCTGACAAGCACAGGCGTAAGTGGAGACACTTCAACAATCTGGTGCACAAGCCCTCACTTCTCCCATATGCTACATTCTGCCTTCTTTATTGTCCAAACAGTTGACTCATTCACCCCAAACATATGGTTCGGAGCCAGTTCACAGGCGTAGGTGGAGACACTTCAGCACAGTCTGGTGCACTAGCCCTCACTGACTCACGTATGCTATGTTCTGCCTTCTTTATTGTAAGAACAGTTGACTCACCCCAAACACACGGTTCCAAGACAATTCACCACAAAGTCAATTCACCATCAAAACATGGACGATTTCCTGTCATTCTATAAATATACTTATTATTGATTAATTATTACTTTAGTAACTAATTTTCAGGGGGATTTTATAACTCATATAATTAAAAAACTAGTGTACTGTACTTGCTAAATAAACTGGTATGTAAATAAATGACGGGGAATCGTCCTGACGGAGAATTGTCGCCAACATTCCTCAGTTAAGTTTGTCCAACACTTTAACTTTCTCTGTCAGCAACATCACTTTACTAGTCTGTTTTAGTGTGTTACCATATGCATCACTATCACTACTCTTAGGCCCCATGTTGGCAGACAAGGCAAGCAATCACTGGAAGGCAGAAAAATAAGCCACAAATAACGATTCGCAAGTCACGCATATTTCGACCGTCGGATTCAAACTGATTGTGTGGTGCGTGGTAGACCGACCTCACACACACACACACACACACACACACACATACATACATATGTATTCACACGGGCAGCAGGTAGGCATTTTTATATTTTATTTATTTCTCTTGTATATTAAAATTATTTATTTGAATACTATAATTTTATGTTTTAATTATTGTACGAAATATTCGTGGATAACCAAAATCGCATGAAAAAAGTTCACGTGAATTAAGGGCTTACCTGTATGTATATATATATATATATATATATATATATATATATATATATATATACACAATGTATATACAGTAAAAGCTTGATATAACGAACGCGGGATAAAATGGAAGCTTGAGAAAACGGAATGACTTTTTTCCATAAGGTACTCGCATCATACCGGAAGTTTTCAGTTCTGTCGCAAGGTGTTGGATTTCCTTAGCGGAAACAAGCTGGTTTGTCCGAGGCTGCAGGAAAATCGCGATGCACCGGAATGTTTCCGGTCGATCACGAGGTGCATGGCTTTGTCACAGACTGCGACAGCAAACCACTTTGTCCTAGGCTGGGTGAGGCCGCTCACCTTGCCATAGTCTACCAGCAACCGCCGCACCATTCATATCTTCTCGCCAAGTGTGCGTGATTACCTTCGTTTCGTTTTTAAAGGCTCCAACATGCTTGCATGTGTCGGCCTTGGTCACCTAATGGCGGCTCTCCACGCTGCACGATCCATTGCAGCCTCCCTGTTCAGTCCCTTAACCCTAAGGTCACACTTAATGACCTCGTCCCATGTCTTTCTCGGTCTACCCCTCATAACCCCACCCCCAATATTAACACTTCTCACCTTCCTCACCCAACTATCATCCCCCATCCTCTCCACATGTCCAAACCACCTCAATCTACCTCTCCTCATCACAACACCAATACACTCCAGTCCCATCCTACCTCTCAACTCTTCCATTGTAAACCCAGCCCCTCCAGGCCTTGGACGCAGGGACGCACTGCACATCCACCTAATCATTGTCACCTCTGTACGTCTGAGCCGGCGAATATCTTCCTCCTTCACTGCCCAGGTCTCACTGCCATACAGCATTACACTCCTAACACATGCTGCATACAAAGACCCCTTAGCATGTAGGGAGAGCCCTGTCAATGTCAGGAGAGGCAAGAGCTCCCTGAACTTCTTCCAACCACTTCTCACCCTAGCCACAGAGCTAGCTCCAGCCCCACCTCCAGCACACATCATGTTTCCCAAATAACAAAACTCTTCCACACACTCAAGAGATTCACCAGCAAGTTCAATCCTTTCACGTCTGACAATCTCCACCTGCTCACCCCGGCACCTTGGTATTACAAACTTTTTTGTGCCTTTTCTTTTGAAAATAACCAAAGCAATTGTTCGCCATGCCTAAAGTGCAGGGGAAAAATGATAGGGTGAGGCTTTCTCTGGCCCAGAAATTGGAAAACTGAGCGTGGTATACCAGTGAGGACGATCATGATTGACTGTGGGGTCAAGAAAACGCAAGTGTATGAAATTCGCACACATAAGGTAGAAATCAAGAAATTGAAAGAGCTGCCAGACACGAGTGCTAGTTCTTCTAAGAAATCATCAATTTTGGAAAGGCAGTCTCTAAAGAAGCTTGAATATGAAAAACTTGAGGAGGCTGTGTTTATGTGGTGCCAGCAGCAGAGAGCCCAGGATATGCCAGTGCGTGGGCCTGAGATAAAGAATGCTGCCTTAAGGTTCGCTGAAAAACTAGAAACAGAAGATTTCCATGCGAATGATGGCTTGATCTCTAAATTTTCAAAGCAGCATGACATTGTGCGTAAAAAGGTAGTGGGTGAGCATTGTAGTGCTGATGTCTTGTGTGTGCAACCATTCATCGAGAAAATAAAGGCAATACAGAGTGAAACTGGCCTTAAGCCCTGGCAGATTTATAATGCTGGCCTCTTTTGGAAGGCACTGCCAGACAGCACACGTGCCTTGAGATGCCAGTCCAGTGTCCCAAGCCACAAGTAAAGTAAGGCTTGAGTGTCAGTGTTGCTGTGTTCCAACTCAGACACAACCCACAGACTGCGGCCTATGGTGGTGGGGACCGTAAAGCAACCACGTGCGATGCAGCCCATTATGGACAATCTGCCCGTCAATGTGATAGTAACTCCAAGGCCTGGTTTACAGGCACCATTACCAGGTCTTGGTTGTTCACTAAATTTGTCAAGTCTGTAAAGAACTATCAGATGCGTGTTCACAATGTGGAGCCGGGGCAAGTTAAAGCTCTTCTCCTAGATCCTGCCCCAGGCCACCCCTTGGAGGAGATCCTGGTGACGCATGACGAGCAGATTTGGACCATGTTCCTCCCTGCCAACACCACTTCCATCCTACAGTCCATGGACCAGGGTATCATCAGTACCTTCAAGAGGCATTACAGGAGGCTAATGCTGGAGGATATCCTGGTGGTGAAGATGGAGCCTGAGGCAGGAGAGTAAGATACAAGGGGAAGGAGGAGTGTGGAGGCATGGAAGAAGTACGACATGCACGATACAGTTATCAACATCCTAAAAGCCTGGGACACCGTATCAAACAGGACAATCATTCATGGGTGGAATGCCTTGTTCAGGGAGAGGGACGTGGCTCAGAGGGTGGAGGATGAGGATGCCATCTTCGAAGGGTTCACTGCAGAGGAGTGCAGGCAAGCCTTTCAGCGTGCAGTAGAGGCTGAGGTGGAGATGGAGGAGATCCATGAGTGGCTGAACCTTGATACTGGTGACCCTGGCTTCCACATCTAATATATAATAATATATATAATATATTATATATTAGATATATATTATATATATAGATATTATATATATATTATATATGTATTATATATTATATATATATTTTATATTATATATTATATATGTGACAGCAGAGGAGCCTACACCTGATGAAGACGTGACGGAGTTCACCAATCCTAAGAAAAGCGCCTCCCATGCCTCAGACCGTATAGAAGCTCTGCTGGACTACATCCTTGACCAGAACTATGAGGATCTCCAGAGCTTCTACCCCCATCTGAGGGAGATGAGAAAAAGAATGAAGAAGATCCAGAAGGAACTGTACGAGCCACGGCAGACAAAGATCAAGGACTTCTTTAAGCCACGTACCTCACTTCAACCCAGGGAAAGGAAGGAAAGCTGGACTTCAGACATTTCATTATCATCCATCAGCAGCCTCCTTTCCACAGAATCTGATGTTTCCCTTCCTTCCACCTCTACCAAAGGGACACCGCCTGTGACCCCATCACCAACACCATCTCTGATGATCCCCAGCCCCACTATCACCCCAGTGCCTTCTCCAGTGCTGATGGAGGGGGATTCAGACAGTCAATAAGGAAGCATCATGCCTGACACATGTCTGGGGAGCTATGTCAGGCATAATTCTGCAAACAGATCATATCCTCCCCATTTGGAGGTGAGCTCTTTACTGATTAATATTATTATTACTGCTGTATCATTATTATTATAGGTTCTGACTGCTCTTTGTGTATCATTATGATTAGCTTAGGCAGCATGTCTGTGTAGCAAAAGAAGCTAATTAGTAGCAACAGTATGTAGGCTTCAGGTCACGAATTACGGGAGAAATTTAGGAAAAATCACAAATTTCCAGAAAATTCTGTTCCATCTATGGTTTTGGAACGGAAGCTTGAAAAAGCGGAATATTTGATAAAACAGAATAGGGCTTGGCTGAATTAGTCTGTTATATCAAGCTTTTACTGTGTATGTGTGTATTTACCTATTTGTAGTATACAGGGATTGAGCAATGCTCATGTTGTCCTGTCTCCATATCCACATTTATCAAATCTACCTTTACACTCATGAATGTTTTTCTCATGCACCACCTTTTCGTCTAAGTTGTTCCACATACATATGTATTTACCTAATATACCTAATTGTGATATACACGGAATGTACTATGCTCGTGGGTTTCTGTCGCTGTTTCTCAATAAGTCAGATTTAGCTTAAACTCGTTTAAGTTTTTAGACTGGACGATCTCTTTGTCCAGGCTATTTCATAAGTCTGTACTTCTGTAAAGAAAGCTATATTTCTTAATATCCTTCAAGCAGTTTGACTTTTTCAATTTCATTCGTGTCCTCTTGTTGCTCTCTTATCCCATAAAAACAGATCTTCTTTGTCAATTTTATCTACTCCCACCATGGTCCTAAACACTGCAATCATGTCTCCCCTCTTTCTCCTTTCCTCTAAGGAAGGCAAATCCAGCTTTTCCAGCCTCTCTCTGTATGACAGGTCTGCCAGACTGGGGACCATCTTGGTTGCTTTTCTTTGTATTCTCTCAATCTTGTTTATATCTTTCTTTTTGTGTGGGGACCACACTACCGCTGCATATTCTAACCTGGGGCGGATCATGGCCACTATCAATTTTGTCATCATCGCATCCATATAATGAAATGCTACTCTTATGTTAGTCAAGAGTTTATAAGTCTCTCCAACTATCTTGTTAATGTGCTTTTCTGGTGAAAAACTATCTTGGACCAGCACTCCCAAATCTTTCTCTTCTCTCCTTTTTGTGATTAATTCAATACCCAACAAATAATTCAGTGATGGCCTCCTGGTGCTTTTACCCATTTCCAATATTTTACATTTCTTTACATTAAATTTCATTTCCCACGTCCGGCTCCAATCATGTACCCTATCCAGATCCTCCTGCAGCATTTTACAATCCTCCTCAACCTCTACCTTCCTCATGATCTTTACATCATCAGCAAACAGACTTGCATAACTGTTCACTCCATCTACCATATCATTTACGTAAATCAGGAACATTACTGGCGCCAACACTGAGCCTTGAGGGACTCCACTTGTTACTTCCCGCCATCCAGACATCCTATCCTTTATTACTGTCTTCGTTTGTCTGTCTCTCAAAAAGTCTCTCATCCATTCCAGGAGTTTCCCCTTAAGTCCTCCAATATATTCTAGTTTCCACATTAGTCTCTTATGAGGTACCTTGTCAAAGGCCTTCTCTAAGTCTAAGTACACACAGTCCACCCAACCATCTCTCTCTTGTACCACGTCAATCGCTCTCGAGTAAAAGCTCAACAAGTTAGAAACACATGACCTTCCACTTCTGAATCCAAACTGACATTCAGCCAAAATATTCTCTTCTAGATATTTTATCCATCTGTCTTTCAGGATTCTCTCACACAATTTTGCGACCATGCTGGTTAGAGACACTGGTCTATAATTCAGGGATTCTTCCCTGTTTCCTCCCTTATAAATTGGTACCACATTTGCCCTCTTCCATTCTTGTGGCACCTTCCCCTCTTCCAGAGAACTCACGATTAAACTGTGAATTTTATCCGCCAGTTGTTCTCTGCATTCCTTCAGTACCCAATTAGAAATTCCATCAGGTCCTGGGGCTTTCCTTACATCTTGAGTTTCCAGTAATTTTACACTTCCTGTACCTCCACTTTTATATCTTTTATCACCAGTACATTTCTAATCACTCCCTCCCCTTCCACAAACTCTTTTTCATTAGTGAAAACCAGTTGGAAACAATTGTTCATTATTTCAGCTTGCATTTCTGCATCTTTATAGACCTCTCCTTTTACTTTCAGTTTGGTGATTCCTTCCTTTTGTTTCACCTTGCCATTAACAAATCTATAAAACAGTTTGGGTTCATCCTTGCATTTGTCTATTATACCTTTTTCAAAATTCGTTTCTTCTTCTCTAGGCATTCTTGTTTATTAATTTCTACTTCTTTTATATTCTTCCTTTGTTCTGTTGTTACCTCTCTTTCTCCAATTGTTACACGCCTTATCTCTCTCTTTTTTTTGCTCTCATATACCTTCTGTTAAACCACTCCTTTTTTCTGTTTTCTTTCCCTCTTACTCTTGGTACAAATTTTTCCACTCCCAAATTATAGAGGTCTAGAAAGATATCCCACTTCCTCTGTATCTCTCTTGTTTCTCTGAATTTTCTCCAATCCTCATTTTCAAAAAAGTTTCTCAATCCTGTAAAATTTGCTTTCCCAAAGTTGTATCTTCCCTGTCTATGAAGCTTGTCTCTTGGCTCGACGTTCCCTATTATCATCTGGAACTCAGTGACCACATGATCACTTTTTCCTATGGGACAGAGATATTTCAATGATTCTATTACATCGGGTTCTTTGGTAAACAGTAAATCTAACCTTGCTGGTGTGTCCTCACCTCGAAACCGTGTTTCTTCTTTAACCCATTTGGTCATCACAATATTCATTATTATATTTAATAACATAGTGCCCCACGAATCCTCGCCACCTCTTGAGTACCATTCCTCCCAGTTCACCTCTTTACAGTTGAAGTCACCCACCAAAATTATATTATTGCTTTTCTCAATTATTTTTTGTAAATAGCTAACCATATGTGACAACATCTCCTGGTATTCGTCATCATTCCATGCTCTCGTCTTTGGGGGAACATACGCTACTGCCATATCTCTCTTAACATTCTCTCCGGTTTCTAATTTCATATATATCACTTCAGCCCTGCCTTCTCCCATTTCCACAATATCTACATTTATGTTGTTCTTCACAGATATCATCACTCCTCCTCCCGTTTTTTCTTTTCTGTCTTTTCTCCACAGTTTGTATTTACCATCTCCTAAATGAACATCAATATCTTCTCGTAATTTGATCTCTACAAAGCACATGACATCAGGTTCATGTTCTCTCAAGAAATCGTTAATTTCAAGCCTTTCTGATATTAAACCATCAACATTAGTATATATCGCCTTCAAATTATTTTTGACGTTTTTAATGCCCTCTTCTCTCCTTCTCTCCATCGGTACCACTTCCTCAACTTCTGATCTTTCACAGCCATCCCCCTTAGTTTCCTTCACTTCTATTTCCTTAAATACGACTTCCTTACTTTCATATCCATTACTCTCCAAAAAAAAGTATTACATTCTTCCTCTATCCTCTTATCATTTTTTTCCTTTACTTGTTCCTTGAATGATTTTAAAACTTCTCTTTCTTCTTCATTCAAATCTTTTCTTATTATAATATTTTCCATCCCTGCCTCTTTGCTTAAGTTCCAGGTCACTTTAGGTATATCATCTACTACACTTTCTGCTGACAACTTAACTCTCATTGGTCTTGTTTCCCCTTTCTTATAAGGCCTTATTCTCCTTACTTCTTCAGTTTCTGTTACCTACTTGTCTCCTTCGGAATCAATTTGGCTAATATTCCTCCTACCAGGTTCGTGTCTTTCTCGAGTCTCACGGATCTAACCTTCTCTTCCTCCTCCCTGTTTCCAAATATTACGACGCATCTGTTCCTTTCTACAGTTTCTCTCACTATTTTCTCTTTTTTTCTTCAGTATTTTCACTACATTTTCTTACAATTTTATATTGTTCATTTCCCTTTCTTCGTGGATGATTTCTCTTAAGCTGACCACTTCTATCTGTTCTTCTTCTACATGTGCCCACTTTACCTTATGCTCGTCCAATACACTGCTCACCTTCTTCGTTTTATTAGTACTCTCTTCTAGTTTTCTCCTCAGTTCATTATTTTCACGCTTCAAATTTCTGATCTCTTCATTCACCGTCTCATTAGACTGGATCAGACTCTGTATAGTAATCTCCTTATTCTCAGACACATCTTTTAACACTAGATTCTCCACTTTCTTTTCAAGTTCACTAATCCTCATAATCAATGTTTTAACCAGATCCATGACATTAGTATTTCTATCAAATCCTGGAAATTTGAGTCCCTCAGTGTTTACATTTTTGGCCATGATTGAGGTTGGTTACAACTTACAGTACCAAAACAACTGTTACAGAAAATACTACAAACATTCATGTATGCTCTTGCCAATATATCTTTACATTTTTGGTAGTTTATATTAACTTACAGTATTTTAAACTGAAAACAAGCCCATAAGAGACAGGTCAAACATAATTCCTGAAAACTACTTAAGGTTTGCAGCGGTGGCTGAGCCTTGGCCTGAGAGCAGTCAAGAGACTTCTGTTCGCTGTGGCTGTTCACTTGTGTGTGTGCGTGTGTGTGTGTGTGTGTATGTGTTTGTGTATGTGTGCAGCATGTGATGTGGTGTGTGGAAGGAAGAGAAGACGGAGGGGGGTGCAAGGAACAGCGTGGTGGACTGAAGAGGTGAGACAGGCTGTGGCACAAAAGAAGAAAGCATACAATGAATGGATGAGAAATAAGGGCGTGGAAGAAGTTGAGAGGCGGAAGAGAGAGTTATATGTAGAAAGAAAGAGAGAGGTGAAAAGATTAGTAAGAGAGAGTAAGAAGAAAGTGGATGAGGAATTTGGAAGGAATTTGAGTGTAAAGTGGAGGGACTGTAAGAAAATGTTCTGGAAAGAGGTGAAAAGAGTAAGACAGGGTGGAAGTGAAGTTAGCAGGGGAGTGAAAGAGAAAAATGATAGATTACTAGTGGAGAAGGGAAAAAAAGTGAGCAGATGGAGAGAACACTTTAAGGAATTGTTGAACATAGATAATGGAAGTAATGCGAGTATAAGTGGCTAGGGAATGGCTTGGAGAAGGAGGGAGGTGAGAAGACAGGAAGAAATCAGTAGGATAGCAGTTGTGGAAGCAATGATGAAAGTTAAATTGGGGAAAGCCCCAGGAATTGATGGAGTGTGTGGTGAAATGCTGAAGCATGGGGGAGAGATAGTAGTAGAATGGATGTGGCAGATGTGCAGATTGGCCTGGGAGGAAAGTAGAGTCCCAGAGGATTGGAAGTCAGGTATAATTATTCCCTTGTATAAAGGAAAAGGGGAAAAAGAAGTGTGTGGTAATCATAGGGGCATTTGTCTTCTTAGTAGAGAAATTAGTTGGAGAAGAACAGGGAGGCTTTAGGAAGGGAAGAGGTTGTGTAGATCAGATATTCATTCTTAGATCTTTAGTGGAAAAGTTTCTAGAGAAGGGAAAGAAGTTGTATGCGACTTTCATGGATTTGGAGAAAGCATATGACAGGGTGGATAGACAAGGATTGTGGAAAGTGTTAAGAATATATGGAGTAGATGGGAAGTTGCTGAATGCTGTGAAGAGTATGTACAATGGTGCGAAGGCTGCAGTACGTGTGGATGGTGAACTAAGTGAATTTTTCTCTTTGAAGGTTGGGTTGAAACAGGGATGTGTCATGTCTCCATGGTTGTTCAATCTTTACATGGATGGGGTAATAAAAGAGATACAAGGTAGGGTAGTGGATGTTGGAGTGGCCCTGGTGAGAGAGGATAGTGTTTGGAAACTCCCTGTACTGTTGTTTGCAGATGATACTGTGTTGTTGAGTGAAGACGAAGGGGAGCTGCAAGGCTTGGTGGATGAGTTTGGGAGAGTGTGTAAGAAACGTAATCTAAAGGTGAATGTAGGGAAGAGTAAAGTGCTGGTCTTTGAGAGAGGTGAAGTCAGTGAATGTACAGCGAGGTTGGATGGTGATGAATTGGAAAATGTGAGTACGTTTAAGTACTTGGGTAGTGTGATGAGTAAGGATGGAGGTTTGGAGGGTGAAGTGCATGAAAGGGTACAGCAGGGAAGAAAGGTTGCTGGTTCTTTGAAAGCAGTGATAAGAAACAGGGAAGTGAGCATGGAAGTGAAAAAGTTACTACATGACAATATTGTGATACCATCTCTAATATACGGAAGTGAAGCTTGGACGTTGTTGGAAGGACACAAGTCAAGAGTGAGAGCAGTAGAAATGAGTTATTTAAGAGGAGCCTGTGGAGTCACATGGAGAGACAGGCTGACAAATGAGGATATAAAGGAGCATTGTGGTGTGGATGTGGATGTTGTAGGAAGCGTTATGAGGAACACACTGAGGTGGTTTGGCCATGTGGAGAGGATGGAGGGTGAAAGACTGACGAAGAGAGTGTATGTGAGTGAGGTGGAGGGGGGAAGAGGGAGGGGGAGGCCGAGGATGAGATGGAGAGATGGGGTGGAGAGGTATATGAGAGAGGGGTGTGTGAGTTGGGAGCAGGGCAGTGAAATGGCGGGGGACTGGGCGACTTCGAGGCGATTTGTTTGTGGCCACCCCAAACGGGATTGAGGCGTCTGGCAATATATATATATATATATATATAAACAGTAATACCTCGATGAGGGTAGAAATTGCACCATACCCCGCCTAACAATGGCCAAACCCCAGTTTAATGATGGATTTTGAATTTTCTTACTAATTTTGATGATATTCTAGACTAATATTGTGTGTTTAGGTTGATTTATATACTGTTTTTTATACTTAGATTAATGTGTTTTACCCATAAATGAGGTGAACATTGTCATTTTGGGGTACAGTTTACTAATCTTTATTTTTTCCAGACTTATATTTGACGATATTCAGATCTGATTTGTTGGTGTTAGTGAGTTATTTACAGGTGTTAAGCTTAGGTTAACTTCCTCGACAGCTGTTAGGCCATTTAAATTGCCCTTAAACCTGTTTTTTGGCTCATCTGGATGGGTTTTGGACTTGGTTTGGGGGGAAACTCAAGGCTGGTAAATGGTCCACATTGAGATACATGTTAAAAGTACCCCAATATACTGACCCTAATGATGGGGTTTTACCTAACCAATTAGATCATTAAACCGGGATATGCCTGTATACATATATATATATATATATATATATATATATATATATATATATATATATATATACATATACATATACAGTAATCCCTCCAATATCCGACGTAATAGGGCCATAGGTAGGTCCGGATAGTGGTCCTGTCCGGATATTGGGCCCCAGCTTATGGACTTGTACTTATGGACCCTAACTTAGAGAAACACCTATTCAACTCCCTCTGGACATGCATAGCACCTATTTAAGACCCAAATCACACCAAGAAGATACATAAATGACTGAAGTAAATGCAAAAGAACCATAAAATGAGGGTTTAGAGGTAGGTTCATACAATATTAAAAATTCTGGTTACTGGCTCCTGGAAAGGTACTTATGGACCCTAATCTAGCCTAACTCAGAAAAACACCTTCCTACTGCACATGCATAGCTCCTAACACCCTATTCACACCAGTAAATTACATTAAAGAGTGAAATGAGGTGTTTGAGGTAAGTATAGTATGGAAAAAAGTACGGTATGAAACACTCTGCCTACTTACAACAAGTCCATGGCCATCTCGATGAATAACCGCCTCCTCTCGGACTCTGACAGTAAGAAGGATTTCCTGAAGCACTTGCAGTACACTGTTCATGAAGTCTTGCACTGAACTTAGTCAATCGCACTCAGAAGTCCGTTCTCTTCACAGTGCGCACTCTTGTCTAACTTATGCTCCATTGTAACTTACTAAGTGTTGCACTCTGCACTTTAACTTTTCCCACTCTTCTAACCATTTTCTAAAGCAAAAACAAACAAGTCTATTTACTTTAAATTTTGTTCCAAATTAGTCTTTTCACTCACAACTGTAAATCCTCAACACAACACACTGTTTTTTTCACTGCACAACACTGTAAATTCCCGTGTGGTTTAGTGGAGAAGTTCTTGCTGTTTAATCACTGTCAGAGTCCGAGAGTATCACTGGCAGGTGACCTAGGGGTGCATCGCTGGGTCGTGGTGATGGCGTACCCACTGCAGACGACTCTGAAGACGGACGCAAACTCACGTCGAGCGGTGACTCTACCGTGGCTGATGTGCTGAGCTGTGGCTCGGAGCATGAGGGCCTGTCTTGGGGAGGCAACGGAGTGGAGCCAGGGCTGGGCACAGCGGGGGTCACAGGCCTGAAAAAACTGTCAATCGTTGATTGACACAAGGAACGACGATTCTGACGATTGATGATGCGCTGCCTGAAAGCACACACTTCCTCCACAAGTCCCAGGGGTCCCATCTCCCTGTCGCAGTTCGGGTGTTCCAGGTAGTCAAGAATGAACTCTAGGTGTTCCCAGAGTGCGCTCAGCTTGGGGATGGCTGGAGTTGTGTCATGCTGAGAGAGGTCCGCATCATCGTCGCCTTCGTCGTCGGAATCTTCAAGCTGGGTACTGACACCTGCAACTGAAGACGTGATCTCGATATCAGACAATGTCTGATACCCGGGATCGCCCTCGTCGTCATCCAACCACTCACACACATCATCCACATCAACATCATCGCCATGCGTTTGTAGCCGTGCATGGAGGTCATCCACGTCAAACCCTAGAAGATCGTACTCCACATCCATTCCGAGAAGCAGACGAGACCAACCATTTTCTAGAGTCTTGACAGGGACTTCCTTCCATGCACTGGCCCAGTTGTAGATTGCAGACTTATGTTGTAGCAGCGAAGGTTTCCAAAGTCCGCTGGCCTCGCGTGTCCTGTCCTTCCCTGCGCTCGTCCTCGTCCTCGAGAACAACCATCACCTCGTCCAGGAACTTCCGTCGGTATAGCCGCTTTGTTGCCACGATCACTCCTTGGTCCATTAGTTGGATGGGAGCAGTCGTATTAGGTGGCAGAAACATGCACCTAATCCTGCCATTCTCAGCCACCAAGTCCTTGTCGCACGGGTGGGCAGGTGCATTGTCGAGGAGAAGGAGGGCCTTTACCTGGTCGCGCGGGATTCCCAGTGTCTTCGTCTGTTAATTGATGATCTCCTTGATGAAGTGGTGGTGGAACCAGTCTTTGAAGATCTGGGCTGTAAACCATGCCTTCAAAGAATGGTACCAGACGACAGGAAGGACATCCATCACCCCATGAAGACACCGAGGCTGCTTTGCACGGCCAACAATAACGGGCTTAAGCCGATGCATGCCGTTAGCATTGGCACAACACAAAGCAGATATTCGTTGTTTGGAGAGCTTGCGGCCAGGTACACACTTCTCCGTCTCCTCGGCTAGAGTGTTCATTGGCAAAGAGCCATAGAATAAACCAGTTTCGTCAGCATTGTATACTTGACCGAGAGTGAGGCCCTTCCTGTCGATCAAGCCCTTCACCTTGTGCCGAAACTCGTCAATTCCATCCTCGTTAGCGTCGAAAGCTTCACCATGAGCTTTACAGTTGGTAAGGCCATGCCGTAACTTGAACGCGAAGAGCCAACCCTCGGATGCCTTGAAGTCTAGGGCGTCGTGAAGCCTGGCGAACTTCTCAGGAGCAGCCTTCAGCTCCGTTCCACGTACCATCACACCAGCAGCATGTTGCTGTTGATACTAAATCAACGTGGAGTGGTCTGTTTCAGCAAACTTGGGAGTAAACATCACCTTCCTCTCCACGTTGCGTTTGCTTCTCGATGAGAAGTCAGCCGTGTACTGCACGAGTTTGTCTCGGGATCTCTTGATATTGAACAAAGTAGATCGGGCCAGGTTGAACTCGCGGAGGATGCGGGAAGAAGACCACCCCGCATCTACTTTCTCCAATATCTCCCGTTTCTTCTCCAGAGTCAACACCACTCTCTTCCTCTTCTCAGGCGGCGGGGCCATCATCACACACACTAATAAGAGGCCCGAGAGCAGCAGGAGTGCCTGGAGCAGGTAATGAACCACCACAAAAGCGAGCACGTGGGCAGCCATGACGACGAGAGTGCACTCGCGGCGAGAGACAGGCGGAAAGTGGGGAGGATGCAGCGGCGCTCTATCGGACGTCGGAGGAATGACGCACCACAACAAAGGTGTCTCGCGCCGTGTGCAGCAAGTTTAAATTACGGGCGGGAATTTTTTTTTTTTTTTTTTTATTTTTTTGCGGTTTTCGGACCATTTTGGGAATGTTGGATCCCGGGACGATTATGTCCGGTTAGTGGGGATGTTTGGATATTAGAGGGATTACTGTATATATATATACTGTATATATATATATATATATATATATATATATATATTTTTACATATAGATATATATATATATAAAATATATATACAGTATATCCTCGTATTTCAATGCATTTTACTTCAATGCCTTATTTATTCACTCTAGAAAAAAGTTTCCGAGTTGTTTCACACTTCATTAGTTTCCTCACACTTTGACGCTGTCAGTCAGCAGACAACACTTGGCAAACGACGCGTACCGATGCTCAGTCTAAGCACTGTCTATTTTTCTATGCAACGGTTTTCCATGACCTTTATGCAGCAGGTCCGGCGGGGCAGTAGACACACGTGAGTGTGTTATTGTTTATGATTGTAACATACGATCTTCAGCCATTTTGTGAATACACAGCAGGTCCAGCTGGGCAGTAGACATCATTGAGTTTGTTATTGTTTATGATTGTAACGTACTATTGTTACATGTTTCTTGTAACACTATTTATTTTTGTTTTGATGGACAAATACATGAAATGGATGTAAAATAAAGCTTATTGATTTTTAAGGAAGGAAAGAATAATAACTTTCCCAAGACAGAGATGGTAGACTCAGCCCACCAATTTTTGATTCTATTTGACTATATTACAGCCTCTCTTCCTTTTAGCAGTGAGTAAAATAATATTGTTATAATTTCTCCCTTCATTTTAGTGACAAAGAGGGCACATAAAATGACCGGGGTTTAGTTGACCTACTTTGATGTAGAAAATTAAATAAATTGGTGAAAAGTGGCAGTTTTTCCTTGGTTAGTGACATCAGGAACTAGCCCATCCACCCACAACACACCCCCACTTGCCACTCAAGCCAGTCTTCACTTTATTTCTGGTAAGGATTTTTGGTGTTGCAGCTCTTTATAACAGCTTTAATGTCTTTTCAGGCACATGTTTATTGTGTTATGCTGTTTTACCACTAGTAAACACTCTTCATTTAATTTTGGGTAGGGCCATTTTGGTGGTATAGTACTTTCTGATAGGGTAGGTACATCTCCCACCGGAACACTCCTCCATTTTTCCCCTTGATTCTTAACTTCACGCTTCAACATTTCATGTTTCGCAAAGTTTTGGCGGAACATCCAACCCATGAAAAATGAGGAAATACTGTATATATATATATATATATATATATATATAAGGGTGGAGCCTCTGTGGTGCAGTGGTAGAGTGTGCGTTTCGCATGCTGGTGAGCGTTGGTTTGCCTCCCGCCAGAGTTGTAAAAACTTTGGGAAGCATTCACCAAGCCACTTGCTACTTTGGCGGACACAAGGGATGCTGTGGTTGAACCAGTGTCGCATACTAGTATACTTGCACCCAATCGGCTTAAGGCAGACCGATTACACGTGGTTCACAGACTACACACACATCCAAAGCCACTAGAACACTGCAATCACACTCATAAGCACTTCTCACCCTAAATACAATCTCTACCAGACAGCCTAAGCCACTGGGTAGAGATACATTGGCTGTATCATCCCTGCTTTGGTAGGGATAGGCCGGTCCTGCAGTGGACCTCAACGGCTGATGATGATGATGATGATGATATATATAAGGGTGCATCATGGTTGCGTTATAAAAAATATTTTCTCGTAAATTATTTTGAGCAGCTTGTCAATCGATCCTATTTCATGAGAAAAGTATCCTTTGGAAGTTTCAGTCCATTCCCAAAAGGTTTAGGGATTGCTCACTGATCATGAAGTTTTTTAAATAATGTGTGCCAAACAATTTGACAAATGTCATACAGCAGTACATCACAGTCTTTTATGTGATATCCTGCCTTTGCTATGTAAAATAAATAACACCTTTCCCCGGCTATCAATGGCCAGTCCCTGGTTATCAGATGTCTGTCTGTCTGTATACCTAGGCTGCTTCCCGCAAAGAATGGGGGGTATCTGAGACAGGACGACACAGTCCCAGTTTACTTATCCACACACACACATTTACACGTATCTTAGCCCCAAGGGGATAAGGGGCAGATCCTTACCACACCACACCACATGAGGGTCAACTACACAGTGCAGTCAGTGACATCCGCAGCAGGGCCCAACAGCAGTGCCGGTTTACCCCTGCCACGTCATAATGGACCCATATTCTCACCTGCACCTGACTTGATCAGCTGACCAGGCCAAATGCAGGAGAATATCCCCTCAGGGCTGCATCACCATTTATTCATTCACAATTTCTCTTCAGTCATCCCTATCATGCACAGCCACTCTTCCTTGCTCTTCAGACATTGCTCTTGCATCTAACGCTCGCTTCACACAGTCCATCCATCTTATTCATGGTCTCCCTCTCAGCCATACACCTCTCACATCTGACCCAGTTATCTTTTTCACCAGTCACTTTTCATGCATTCTCTCCATATGCCCAAACCATTGCAACATCCTCTCAGCTCGTTCAGCCATCTCCCGCATAACTCCAGTTCTTCACATTTCATCATTTCTCACTCGATCACACTTCACTCCACACATACTCCTCAGACACCTCTTCTCTGTTACATTCAAACTCTTCCTCTCTGCTACACCCATATTCCATGGTTCAGCCTCCTATAATGCAGTTGGTACACTACATCCTCATACAGCCTTCTCTTTATGTCCATGCTAAGCGAACAACATCAAAACACTTTTTTCATTCCTCCCAGCACCTTTCCTGCTTCATTCATTCTAAACTTCACCTCTACATCTATTCTTCCATCCGCAGCAACATGTGACCCTAAATACTGAAAACACTCCACCTCTTCAAGCAACTCACCATTCAAAACTACAATCATCCTCCTACCTCTGCCAACCTTGTACACTTCATCGCTTTTCTCTTATTCTCATTTACTCACAATTTCCTCCTCTCACACACTCTTCCAGACTCCTGTACCAACTTTCTCAATCTCTCCTCTGAATCAGCCACTAGTGCAGTATCATCCGCAAAGAGCAGCCCATTCAGATTCCACTCTCTGCCATCAACATTCATCAGATTCAAACCTCCACCTAACACTCATGCATTCATCTCCCTAACAACACCATCCATATAAATATTGAACAACCAAGGCGACATCATACATCCCTGCTGCAACCTCACTCTCCTGGGAAACCAGTCTCTCACAGTATTTACCACTCTTTCACATGCTGTACTATTTACATAAAAACTTTTCAATCCTTTTAACAACCTACCACCAACTCCATACAATCTCAAAATGGTCCACACAAAGCCTTCTTATCAGTTCTGTCATACACTTTCTCTAAATCCATGAACGCCCAAAACACATACCTTTCGCCAAATGCTTTTCACACATCTGTCTCACAGCAAACACCTGATCCATGCATCCCCTTCCACTCCTAAAACCATATTGCTCATTGCCAATTATTCCCTCTGTACCCTGTCTAACTCTCTTAACACTCTGTTGTACACCTTACCTACAACACTTAATAGACAGCTACCTACACCTAGTACATTCATACTTATCACCCTTACAGTGGAACCACACACGCACTTGCCCAGTCAATTGGCACCATACCACTCACAAAACATCCATTCAACAGTCTTACTAACCACTCAACAATAGTCACTCCTCCACCTTTTAAACATTCCACAACACACCCATCCATATCTGCAGCTTTCCTTTGATTATCTCCTTTACTACCTCCTGCACTTCTTCCATCATGATCAAAGAATCATTCAACTCTCCCAACACATTTATTTCTTGCACCCATCCATCTGCCATAATCTCAGCATCTCTTTCTTCCTCTACAATTTAACAGTCTTTCAAAATATTCTCCCCATCTCTTCCGTACTGCATCCATCTCAGTTAACATCCTTCCATCCTTTTGCTTTTACTCACTCTTCCTTCCCAGACTCTCCCTTTCACACCCTCTTCACCTCCATCCAAATCATTTTCTTATTCTGTTGAAAATTCTCAGTCAGCCACCTAACCCACCTCTCATCTGCTGCCACTTTAGCATCATGCACAGCACATAGGAGGACAAATATCTTGATTATCATACACAGTCATGTTTCACTTTTTTTTTTTTTTTTGTCCGACTCTGGGCATAGGCTTCACAGCCTGCTCTCAAGGCCCAGTAGTCCTCCTACATATCATGCACCTCTCTACGTGTCACCACTTCGGTGCTAATACCAGCCGTCCATATTGAATACATGCTAGGGCTGTCTCATTCAGGACAGGTGTATTAGCGTGGATATTTTCACATGTCGGCGGGTCTTCTGGTAGGTCAGTAAAGCCTGATTTTATGAAATTCAAATATTTAAACTGTTCCCTGCCCCAGCGGGGATTTGAACCTAGGTCCGGTAGGACTGCAGGCCACCTCTCTACCGATTGAGCCATCACTGATGAACTCTGCCTGAATTTTGGCACATACTGTACTTAGGCCATGTGCATTTGGTCACAAGGGCATGGGAAGTAATTTCATTTTTTGCAGTGTTTGTGATAAGTGGCTGCATAAGAGATGTATTGGTATTAGAGACAGACTGTGAGATAATGCTGATTTCGTGTGTACGGTGTGTCGGGGAGAGCATTTTTTTATTTTTTTTTTATTATGCTAGGAAGAAGGAACCAAAGGCATTAGCCCGCAATTGCTGTTCCTTCCAAAAGAAAAATGAAATACAAGAGAGCCAAATTCAAGATCCGATCATTTCGAGATGCCTGAACAGACTGCATGTGAAAGACTGGAGATCATAGCTAACAGGAAATACAGACAGAGGGAGACATTCCAGAGTTGACGTGTTGCATAAATGAAGGACTGGGAGTAACGGTTAACTCTTGCATTAGAGAGTTGGACAGAAAAGGGATGAGAGTTTGCTGCTAGATGGGTGCCACGTGCCTGTCATAGAGGTGGAGGGATACAAGCAGACAGTTCAGAGAAGCAGTGACCATTGAAGCAGCGACAGAAAAGAGATAAAGATGCAAAAGTGCGGTGAAGAGACAGGTTGAAGGGAGCCAATAAGAGGAACGGAGTTAATGAGACAAAAAGCCTTCGACTCCACCCTGTTGAGAAGAGCTGTATGTGGGGAGCCTCCCCACACTTGAGAGTTGTATTCTACACAGGGGCAGATAAAACCCATGTATAAAGTCAACAACTGTGCAGGGGTAAAGAAGGAACAGAGTCGGCCTAGCACACCTAATCTCATGGAAGCATATTTTACAAGAGCAGTAATATGATCTTTCCAAGACAAGTCCCGAGTGAATGAAACCCCAAGCATGTTCAAGGATGATGCAGAATTAAGCTGAATATTATTAAACATTAGTGGGTACCCCGGTGGAAGATATTGTCAGATTGATAGGTGTATGAACTGAGTCTTTGATGCATTAAAAACAGCAATATTATTTTTACCCCAGTCAGAGGTATGAGCCAAGTCAGACATTAAGTGTGCCATAGCCTTATCCTTTGTTTGTTGAAGTAACTGCTGAGATGGATGTTGCGGGAACCGAATGGAAAGGTGAAGGGCAGAGTCATCAGTGTATGTTTGGATAGGGTTAGATGTACAGCTTAGAAGGTCATTAATGAATAAGAGGAAGAGAGTTGGTGATAGGACAGAGCCCTGAGGAACACCACTGTTGATAGTTCTAGAAGAACGATGGCTGTCTACAACAGTGGCTATAGAATGACCAGAAAGGAAGCTAGAGATGAAGTCACAGATAGAAGGACAGAAACCATAAGAGGGAAGTTTGGAAATTAAAGATTTATGCCAGACTCGATTAAAAACCTTTGAGATGTCAAATGCAATGGCAAAGCTTTTGCCAAAGTCCCGAAAGGAGGATGACCAGGAGTCTGAAAGATAGTTGAGAAGATCACCAGTGGAGCGTCACTGACAGAACCCATACTGACGATCAGAAAGAAGGTTGTGATAGGAAAGATCTATCTATCTATCTATAGCCCGACGCCCTAATCCCGCAAAGGGTGGCTGCAGACAAAACGCCTCCAAGTCACTCTGTCACCCACCATTTGACTCCCCTCCCCCCAACTCACCCCCCCCCTCCCTCATATACCTCTCAACTCCATCCCTCCACCTCATCCTCGGTCTACCTCTCCCTCTCCCTCCCTCCACCTCACCTACATACACCCTCTTAGTCAGTCTTTCATTCTCCATTCTCTCCACATGTCCAAACCACCTCAGAGTATTTCTCCTAATCTTTTCAACCACATCCACATCTACCCCACAATGTTCCTTCACTTCTTCATTCGTCAACCTGTCCCTCCACGTCACTCCACATGCTCCTCTCAAGTAACTCATTTCCACTGCTCTCACTCTTGACTTGTTCCCCTCTTGCAAGGTCCACGCCTCGCTTCCATACGTCAGGGTAGGGATCACAATACCATCATGCAGTGACTTCTTAACTTCCATACTCACCTCCCTATTTCTCATCACTGCTTTCAGTGTACCAACATCATTTCTTCCCTGCTGTACCCTTTCACGTACTTCATCCCCCAAAGTTCCATCCTTACTCATCACACTACCCAAGTACTTGAATGCACTCACATTCTCCATATCCTCACCATCCAATCTCACTGCACACTCTGTGACTTCATTCCTCTCAAACACCATAACTTTACTTTTGTTTACATTAACTTTCAGCTTCCTCCTCCTACACACTGTCCCAAATTCATTCACCAAACCTTGCAACTCCCATTCATCTTCATTCAACAATACTGTATCATCAGCAAACAGCAACACCGGAAGCTTCTAAATCTCACCCTCATTCATTAGGGCCACCCACACATCCACTGCCCTACCCTGCACCTCCTTTACAACCCCATCCATATATATATTAAACAGCCATGGAGACATCACACACCCCTGTTTCAGTCCCACATTGAGATCAAAGAACTCACTCAGCTCACCATCCACTCGCACCGTAGCCCTAGCTCCCTCGTACATACTCTTCACAGCACTCAACAATTTCCCCTCCACTCCATATATTCTCAATACCTTCCACATACCTTGCCTATCTATTCTGTCATAAGCTTTCTCCAAGTCCATGAAGGCAGCATACACTTTCCTTCCCTTCTCTAGATACTTCTCCACTAAACATCTTAGAACAAATATCTGATCTACACACCCTTTTCCCTTCCTAAATCCCCCTTGTTCTTCTCCAACTAGCTCCTCTGTCATATGCCTAACCCTATCAATGAGTATTCTACCATATATTTTACCAGTCACACTAAGAAGGCAAATACCCCTATGGTTACCACATACTTCTCTCTCCCCTTTTCCTTTGTACAGAGGAACATTTATACCTGATTTCCAGTCTTCTGGAACCCTTCCCTCTTCCCAAGCCAATCTACACAACTTCCATATTCACTCCACAGATGCTTTAAAAATTTTCTATTAAGAATTGACTCAAAAACTTCTGAGATACAGGATGTTAAAGCAATTGGATGATAGTTAGAGGGTTGGGAATGGTCACCCTTCTTTGGGACTGGCTGAATGAGAGCAAACTTCCAGCAAGAAGGAAAGGTACAAGTTGATAGACAAAGGCGAAAGAGTTTACCTAGGCAGGGTGTAAGCCCAGAAGCACAGTTCTTGAGGACAACAAGAGGGACTCCATCAGGCCCATAGGCCTTGTTAGTGTTGAGACCTGTGATGGCAGAAAATACATCAGCTGAAGAAATTTTATTGTCAGCCATGAGGAAGTCAGAGGGGGGAAGTGATGGAGGAACAGCACTGGAATCGTCTAAGGTGGAATTGGAGGAGAAAGTCTGAGCAAAGAGATCTGCTATATCAGTAGAAGAAATAGCTACAAAACCATCAGAGTAGAAAAGAAGAGGGAAGGATGATGAGGAAAAGTTGTTGGGGAGATTGTCAGGTGTGAAAGGATTGATCTTGCTGGTGAGTCTCTTGAGTGTGTGGAAGAGTTTTGTTACTTGGAGACATGTTATATTCTGGAGGTGGGGCTGAAGCTAGCTTTTTCTAGAATGAGGAGTGGTTGGAAGTTCAGGGAGCTGTTGTCTTTCCTGACTGTGAGAGGGCTATCCCTCTGTGAAGGGATCTTTTGGATACGATATGTAATAGGAGTGTAATGCTTTCTGGTAATGAGACATGGGCAGTAAAGGAAAAGGATATTCTTAGGCTCAGATGTGCAGAAATGACAATGATCAGGTGGATGTGAGTTGAGAGGAAGGATGGGACTGGAGTGCATTGGTGTTGTGATGAGGAAGGGTAGATTGAGATGGTTTGGGCATGTGGAGAGGCTGGGGGATGACAGTTGGGTGCAGAAAGTGAGAAGTGTGAACATTGGGAGTGGATTTTTGTATATTCACATTTCATGTTATTACGAGTTATGATTCCAGGGTTTTTCTGTCCTTGACTTTGCTGGCTCTGCGTTTCACATATGAGTAAACCATCAAAGAATTCACCAGTTTAAGGGATATTTGGAGACTGTACAACAGAATTTGTTGTTAAATAATCTCAGAATGCATATTAAACAAGTGATGAAGATTACTATGTTTGGTAATGTTTGGGGATACTGCAAAGAATTTTGAGGCCCTTACATAGTTATTTTATGGTCATGGATGCCATGTTTCAATTTCATTACTTTTGCAGTAATTCATTTCTTGTAGGTGACATAACCCTTACAAATGATGATGGCTAACCATTCCCTTAATGCAGTCTTCATCCAAGGCAATTGCTCACAGTCCTTAATGGGATGCACTGTGATTGGAAGTGTAGTTTTACCGCTTAACAGATGTTAATACCTTGTAGAAGAGCTATGAAAATAAAAAAAACAAGGACACAAGCAGAAGGGCTAACATGTTAACTGTTTGGTGACATTTCAGAAAATGTCCAAAAGAATGAAGGAAATATGAAAAAAAAAAAAAAAAAAAATTGAGCAAGATGCAATGGAGACTTTTAACATTTATCCATTTGTACTGTGCCAGGGATCGAACCCTCAACTAGTTCATGACAGTCAGGTAGTTTATTTGCCGTGCCATGGTCATTTAGAAGCCATTAGCTTATGGTAGTCAAGCAGTTTATCTGCTGTCCCATGATCAGGTTGTTGTCGTTGTTGTTGATCAACCCTGCTCTGTCTAGCTGAACAGACCCATCAACCATATTCAAGCAGCCACCCTTGTAGTGTACTGTCACCTCTGCGATCCAGACTGCTGCGTGGTAAAAAGGGGCAAAAATCAAGTTACTGGTGATGACCACTGCAGGCTGGAATGGTCGGGAACTCAGGTTGACGTAGACTCTCTCCCAATAGCGGCCTCTTTGGTTGCATTTGTTATATTTCAGGTGGTCAAGTTAAGAGTGGTAGCATGCCAAAATGATGGGGTCAGTCTCCAGCTCGGCCAACCCAAGCCCAACCTTTGCAATTTCCCAAAATGCTCCTGGGTTACACATTAACAAGCTACTAGGTCAACTCTGCCACTAATTCTCAAGGGTTATACAAACAGTAAAGTTCGGGTGGGAAGAAATATGTATTAACAAACCCAAAAAAAGTGTAGAAATCCTTCCATCTGCAAGCCCTGCAGAATAATCCTGTATCAGTTGACACATTACTCAACATCATATGGCCCTAATATCAAAATCCAAAAAACTTAGCTCCTTTGTCCCAAGTTCAGTCCAACGTGGCTCTCCATAATAGCCCTTCTGAGCTCATAGTTCATTGGTCCAGTCTTCTAATATTCTTGTCTTCCACAATGGGACCTTGACCTCCACACTGGGACTCTGACTTACTCACTGGGATTGACCTCCACACTTCAGCCCGATAGAAATTAACGTGTACAATGAATAACTATTCTCCCTAATGCAAGTAATCCCTTCATATGATCAAGAAAGTCTCATAATAAAGAAACATGAGTTACAACACTCGGCATTTCAGTTAGAAACGGAATAACACATGGCACTACAGACACATATATCTGCTCAAAATAATACTTATTGTAGGGATAACATGGAAGAAAAAGTACTATAACAAATAAGCATGAAGAACTCTAACTCTAACCATGAAAAACATCATTGCATCGATATCATGGTGCCTCACAAAGCAACTATGTGAACATTAACTCACAACTAACCATCCATCCATCCATCATCCAATTCTACATTGCCCCATGAGGAGCGTAGAAGCCCAGGGCTAGGCAATTCGATCTTGACATTTAAGATGAGAGTGACCAGCCTCAGTTATCCCTGAGTGGCATTACGTGAGCAATAACCCCAACCACCCTCGGATATAAACCTTCACCAGCTCAATCCAATTGGAGTGCTGTAATTACCCGCTAAACCACCAGGCACCATAATTTGGTTATATGGTTACCACCCAGCATTGTAAATGGTTTCCTGGTGTACAGGAAACCATTAGGCTTGTCACTCAGTGTAGAGTCACCCATAGGCAGAAGGAAGAGGAAAGAAGGAAAGAAATTAACTCACAACTAACACAGCTTTAATAAGTACTGAATTTGCAAAGTCTACTCAACACATATTAATAAATAATTCACAGTTCCAAGGCACCTAATATTTGGCCCACAAAAATCACACATTTATCTGAGGCTTAGACAGAACTCTTATTCCAGTTACTAAATAATAGGATAAAGTACAGTACACAAATATATGGGAAATACCTCACTATCCAGCTCAAGAAATACAAGGGAGGTGAGCAGGAACACAGACTCGCTTCTCCAAAGGCTAATGGCATCACCTTGCGTGATTGTTCGCATTTCCTGAGGAACGACAACACTGATACTAACACGAGTCTGTTTCTTATTTTCGTCGCTATTATCACTCGCGGGGTATCTCTCATTCGCTCTTCGACACATCAAACAACAATATTATCAAATTACTTACAGAATTCCTGAGGGAGGGGGAGGATGACTACAGCACCGACCATCTGCCTCGTTTCACCATCGGTGGGCGAGTGAGTCACACGCCAACACTGCGTGATGGAAAGGGGGGGGGGGATGACTGCATACACAATTTAAAATTTTTCATTACTAAAGACTCGTGGTAGACTCAGTGTGATGTCTTTCCCCTTACAGTTGATTACCCGAAGAAAATGACATTCTCTAGTTACAGTAATTACTCACCAACACATCTCTCCATACACTTGCATCGAAAAACAATGAAAAACATCGTGCCCTACATCCCTTAACACATCCTTACATTATGCTGGATTACGTGGCCATAGGCACATATTCCTTCTCACTCGAGTTTTTATATTATAAAGAGACTTAATACTAGTAAATTACAGTAGAAAAAAAAAAATGACTTAGCAACTAGGTAACTTAATCTACGTTCTGATCATGTCCGCATGGAAACAACTATACCCTGGCCACACTGTCTCTAAACAAAATACAACTTCATTATCATTTCCGGGCACTACACTAGGGCCATCTCATGCAGTGAACTGATGTTCTCTTGAGGGTGACAGCACCTCACCATGGAGAGGCACAGGGAGAAGTGCAGAGGTTTGGCTCCTAGATTGATGCCACATTTGTGTCTCTCCACCTAGTTAGCAGGGGACACCGTAACATGCTCCACATCACCATGTTGTCTGGTTATATGGATACCACCCAGGGGTGCAAATGATTTCTCTGGTTAGAGGAAACCCTTAGACTTCTCATTCAGTGTAAAGCCATCTGAAGTGGAAAGAAGAGTAATAGAAAGAGACAGGAAGGAATGAGAATAGGAAGAGAGGAAGGCAGACACAGAGATAGAGTGATAAAAGTGAGTAAGAGGTAGGAAGCACTACTTCAAGTGAATGAGTGATGGTCACTACCACCCACCACCATCATGATCAGGTAAAAGCTATTAGCTGATGGCTGTCAGGCCGCTTATCTGCTGTATCATGATCAGATAAAAGCTATTTCTACCTGCCCTTGATTTATAGCAAGGATTCCCTTGCCACCAGTGATGGTCTGAAAGGGTGAGGCTGCCGCTAGCACTTGAGCACATAGAATATATTAATCTCTGTCAACACTAACACTGTCTGACAGAGGCAATCCATTAACTGCCAAGTCATTTTTTTATTTTTTTTCCCACTTCTGGGCCAGCTTTGCATAACTTTCCTACCCCATTCCCAGGCCAGGTGTGAGTTTCCAACAAAATAAAGATTTGTTGCCTGTGTTCACCAAATTGTTGTGCCATGTATTTGAGCCATGAAAAACTGCTCCAACAGATGACACACCTGCACGTCATCGGCCTGGAATCAGTGGACCAACAAATGACGCGTCAGTTTGTCACTGGTCCGGAATAGTGTTAAGTTGTGTGATTCTTTGTACTAATTTCATCAAACTAATTTATTAAGTTTTACAGATTCTGAGCCTTTGGTTCCTTATTGTTTGTATTAAAAAAACAGTCATAATACTGTAATGTATATAGGACATCATTAAGATGAAGGTCATGTACTGAAGCATGCAAATTGCAACTACACAAAAGGCAGAATGGAAACACTTCCACACAGCTACCAAATCAACCCAGGCCTACTGGCAGAATGACCAGATCAGTCAGGTGTGCTTTTTCCAGCCCAAAGGTGTCCACCTCAGGAATATTAGCTAAAATATCAGGGGTAATAAAACATCGGGGGTTTTATCATAGTCGTGGCTTAAGGGACACATCTTAGACCCTAGTCATGAATCATGTTGGTGGAACCTATACAAAAAGTAACCCTAAATAACTAAGTACTTTTGGCTGCAGCACAAAGCACACCAGCCTGCATAGCTGCAACTAAAAGTCAGTGAGACATAATAAAGCAAATCAAAGACACAGTAATGCTTCTGACTACATATACAGTGCACAGTATCGAGTGCAGTATGGCAATAAGGGGCATAATAACACAGGAGCAGAAAACCATAAATATTGTATTGCTAACAAGCAAATGGAAAAAATAAAATATGAGTAATAGTGATGTGAAGTGAAAGAAAAACTGCCTTAACAGAATAAAAAGTCTTGGCTTCACTGTAAATCTAAAACAAACCACACTATGTCCTACTTCCCAGGTGGCAAAAATGTCATACAATGGGTAGGAAGAAAAAAAAATACTCTTGAAACATACAGAAAGTCCTGGGAAGCATGAAGATGAGGTGGGAACCAAGTGAGTACAAAATACTGAAATGAAAAATGCTTACAGTAAAATAAAGCACTTGATGGTAATGGAAGGAAAATCATTGAGAAGAATGGAGATGGCCCAGCACATCAAAGAGAGAAGCTTTTATGTGTGCCAGAAAAATTATTATGGTAGCCTTGGATGGAGAGAGATTTTTTTTTTTTCTGTACTTAGTTTATTCAGTTTTGATAACTTTTAAATGTAGCAGTAACTCAGCAGTATCTGGTATATTTATGAGAAAGGGAAAATTAATAAGGTGGTAGATTGTTTATACCTAATGAAAAGGAACACTAATAAGAAGGTTAGTTGTTTACAACAATTTGTCAGTTCTCTTTCAGATTTAAATATATACTGTATTATTGCAGGGACTTTTGTATTGGTCCATACTTAGAATCCGACCAGGTTGATAACTTTAAGAAACTGATTGCATGTTGGATTATACACGTTTATTTTTTTTTTCCCCCCTCAGACATGTCAGCTGGTGTAACTTCTGAACAGTCATCATCCTTGACCACCTCCACTTCCACCACATGCGTGCAGTCTCCCACCCTCTCTTCCACACCTGGCCTCACTGCAGCCACTACCACTATATCCTCCACCACACTGCCCAACCCATCGTCATCCTCTTCCACCTCCTCTTCCACCTCAACATCTACCTCCTCCTCTTCCTCTGTGAGTGGAGAGGTGTTGGACATGTTACTTCAGCTCCCTGCAGTCAAGTTCCTCACTCGCTCGGACTTCTTCAACGTCCTCCACATGAATGATGTAATATTTGGTGATATATATTTATTTTGTTTTGCCTACAGATTAACTCAGTATATAATAGTAGCAGTAGATGAGTATAAGAGTAAGAATATAATAGTAGCAGTAGATGAGAGTATAAGAGTACTTGTACAGGTGTAACTAATTCAGTACAGGGTATTTTAATTTTTCTGAAAAATACAGGGTGCTTCAAAAAACTATCACATGGAAAATACTTCAGTATCTTACTTCTCTTTGCAACTCACTGAAACAACAACAAAACTTCCTCTAGAGTAATGAACAAGTAGAGACTGACTCATTGAACATAATTTGTTATCAGGATCTGCTGTACCGGTACACTCAATTTGTTTCACTAAAAATGTTAGTCCTACCCGTGAGTTCACATTTTTTAAAGCATCCTGTAATTTTTGGCATAAAGGATTTCATACAGCATTGTAATTTTGCACCCTGTAAACTCAGCCATCCATGATTTGTTTAAGTGTAACAAATCATATTTATCTGGCAGCTGCCTGCATTTTTTTTTTTTTTCTCCAATGCAAGGAAGAAAAAACCAAAGACCAGGAGCCTGCAAACCATTCCTTCCAAGAAAAAACAATACAGTAGAGAGCCAAATTCAAGATCTGTTCATTTTGAGTGGACACATCTACCACTGCCCAGTATCTGAATGTTAATAAGCTTCAGACTGAGGGGACAAGAATCTTTATTCTCTCTGACAAGGAGATAATATTTTCACCCCTGTTTGTTTGTTTGTTTGTTTGTTTGTTTGTTTGTTGGCAGGATTACTCAAAAACTAAAAGAGAGGTTTGGACCAAATTTGGTGGCTAGATAGCCCATGTCCCAGGGAATAATCAGTTAATTTTGGGCCTGATCTGAATTGTGTTAAAGAGTCTGGATCCAGAAAACACTTTCGTGAAACCCTGATCAGTGATGAGAAACCATAACCCATTATGAAGACTGGTTTGGAAATTACGTTGCCTTTGTCGGAGAGATGCTCTCCACTGAGTGCCCTTCTAATTATACCTTGGTCCCAATTAATGCTCCTATATGGTGGATGTATGAGCGTGTGCTATTTGATATTGCTGTAATTGATACACATAACTTATGGGGGGAAATTCATTTGGTGGATGAGTGACTCCAACTTTAGGGGTGAAACTTTTAAACACTGATAAATACCCCTGTCCTTAATAATGTATACGTACATACACACACACACACACACACACACGTGTCCACCTACTGTACCCTCAATGAACTGGTCTAAACTGGTTCACTGCCTCTCTCTCTCTCTCTCTAACATAAATAATACAAAGTAATACTCACCTTAATCACACTAAAATCATGCAGGAGTGGCTGAAAGTGTTATTTTATATTATATTGTGAATTATTGTGATAAAATACAAGTGATTTAGTGATATTTTTGCGATAAGCAGTGAGGTCATGTGCTAAGCGCATTAGCTAGCAAACATTTTTGCGGTTGCAAACTGTGCAGCTATGCTGTGAAATGACTCATAAATGACATTATATCAGTAAGTTTTATAAACGTAAGTGGTAATAAAAGTCTCATGAAGTTTTATAAAGTTTGTAATGCTTTTCCTCACATTGCTACTGTTTCGCTGGTTTAGCGTAAACAATGTGGAATATCGCAATAAAATCATACGAGACTGACTAGAAGCATTTTTTTTTTTCTTATTATTGTAATTATTGTGATGAGATAATGTGCCAGTAACCCCATTTTGTATGAAAAAAATCTTGTGACTTGGTGGAATTTTCCACCTCATTGGGCTATTTGCCATGTCAGACAGTCAAAACACACCTTGTATTCTCTCAGATTACTCTTCAGGCTGGGAGTACCTACAGTCATGCAGTTTGTTGCAAATGATAGTAAAAAGATTGAAGCTTGTCTGACAAAAATTTTAGCTTATAAGATTAAGGATAAGTGGGTTAAAACATGAGTTGAAAACATATTTTTTTTCCTTTTTCTCCACACTGAGCACATACTGTAAGTTGTTGTAGTGGCCACTGCAGCCAAAGGGTTAAGGCATCTACAGCAGCCAAGATAAGGCTGATCTGCATCATGGAGGGTTCTCCTGGTGTTGCTGGCATCGGTGTAACCTCCTCTTGACTCACCTACCGCAATGCATCCTCGATAGATGTTGCAGTAATCTCATCTTCTGTTGTGGTGGCTTCACCGTCATTGTTGATTTCAGACGTTGTGGATATTAACCCCTAGGGTGGTAGGTGGTGGCGACCATCATCCACTCACTTGATGTAGTGCTGCCTACTTCTTCCTTATCCTTTATTATACTTTTTCTGTGCCTGCCCTCCTCCCTTCCTATATCTCCCATCTTTCCTGTCACTTCTTATTGCTCTTCATTCCTTTACAGGTGGCTTTACATTGAGTGACAAGCCAAATGGTTTCCTGTAAGCCAAGAAACCATTTACAATGCTGGGTGGTAACCATATAACCAACCCATATGTGCTCCCTACGTGTCAACAAGTGGGTTAGTGGAGGGTTAGTGCCCCTCCCCATAAAACCAATAACTCAGAGTCAAATGGCCACCCCTTAAGGGATTATGGCATCTGGCAATAGATAGATAGATAGGAACGCAATTCTCCAGCCTCGACTTCCATCCAGGACGCGAAAACAGGCCTATTTTTCGACTAGCCAAAGATTAAAAGTTTTAGGCCCGATTTATAGAGCTTGAATTTATACACCTGAAAACGCAAACCCCACCCTACTAGACCCAATAGTTACTGAGCTATGGCCTGTCAAATTTATAATAGTTACCCGTCATGGCCCCAGCGAGAAAGAAAATACGCCGCTCGCACCTATTTTCTTTGCAAAAATACGTACAAAGTCACCAAAATCAATTTTTTTTCTGGTGTGTACAGATGTTATAAACCATTGTAATGTGCTTAGAAAAAAATAAAATGGTGACATTCCCCCCCTCCAATAAATATCTATCTATCTATCTATCTATAGCCCGACGCCTTAATCCCACAAAGGGTGGCCGCAGACAAAACGCCTCCAAGTCACTCTGTCACCCACCATTTGACTACCCTCCCCGCAGCACCCCCCCCCTCCCTCATATACCTCTCAACTCCATCCTTCCACCTCATCCTCGGTCTACCCCTCCCTCTCCCTCCCTCCACCTCACCTACATACACCCTCTTAGTCAGTCTTTCCCCTTCCCCTTCCCTCCGAGCTATCAAATCTAGCTCAGTGTATTTCTCCTAATCTTCTCAACCACATCCACATCCACCCCACAACGTTCCTTCACTTCTTCATTCGTCAACCTGTCCCTCCATGTCACTCCACATGCTCCTCTCAAGTAACTCATTTCCACTGCTCTCACTCTTGACTTGTTCCCCTCTTGCAAGGTCCACGCCTCGCTTCCATACGTCAGGGTAGGGATCACAATACCATCATGCGGTGACTTCTTAACTTCCATACTCACCTCCCTATTTCTCATCACTGCTTTCAGTGTACCAACAACCTTCCTTCCCTGCTGTACCATTTCACGTACTTCATCCCCCAAAGTTCCATCCTTACTCATCACACTACCCAAGTACTTGAATGCACTCACATTCCCTCCCCTCCCCTCCCCTCCCCTCCCCTCTCCCTCCCTCCCCTCCCCTCCCCTCCCCTCTCCTCCCCTTCCCTTCCCTCCTGTCCCCTCGCCTAACATCCCCTCCCCTTTCCCCTCCTCCCACCCCACCCAGCCAAGCTATCAAATCTAGCTAGGGAAAATGGTCATGAATCACCCCAATAAAAATATGATAAATAGTAAAAATTATCCTCCCCTCCTCCTCCTCCTCCCCATACCTCCAGTCCCCTCCCTCCCCTCCCTTTCCCTTCCCTCCCCTCCTCTCCTCCCCTCTCCTCCCCTCCTGTCCCCTCCCCTCCTCTCTGAGCTGTCAAATCTAGCTAGTTTTCGTTTCAATTCGTTTTTGAAGGCTCTAACATGCTTGCATGTGTCGGCATAAAATAAAATATCTTTTTCGAGTGGGTTTCGAATAAAGACAGCCAAAATAATTGTGATCTGCATATCTGTATGCAAAGACACAAATAAATTACAGGTAATGATTCAAAAACGCGCCATAAAGCGTAAAAAATACGCAAAATATTCAAGGCCGGGGAAGTAAACATACTGCGTGCTAGGGGATGGGGGTAGGGGGATGTGGTGGGAAGTGGTAAGGCCAGGAAGGGGTGTATGGAGATGGAAGGATGGGAGAAGACCACCACAAGACACAAAGGAAGGGCCCCAGTGAAGTAGAGGGACATGGAGGGAGGGTAGAGGGGAAATACCCTCCCCCCCCAGTATTGGGGGGATCCATGAGGAGGGGGTGGGAGGGGTGGTTTTGGTGGTGGTAAGAATGATGGGAGGTAGTGTAGTAACAAGGTAGTGGGGTAGAGGGTCGTTGCCGAGAGGGACGTGGGGAGTACACCCCCCACCGCGTGGTTATGGGCCTGGGTCCCCCTTCTGGTGTGTCCAACACTTAGTTCTGATTGGTTAGAAGCCATCTACGTCACAGCTGGGGTGGAGCCATTTGCCGCCAGTTTTTTGTGGATGATGCACAGTCGGTGTGGCTTGTCCTTTTAAGATATAATGCAAAAAGCTCGATCAATGAGCTTAGTACTTTAAGGGTTAAGAGACAGTTTGCACTATTTGGGAGTTGTGCTACATAGATCACGCACTAATTGAGACCAAGGTGTATGTGCTTTGACATTCCTGTTCCCTTATTTTCTGTTGCATTGTTCATACAGTATGTATTCATAATGCCTGGCAAAACCCTCTCCTGCTTAGAAAAGGCAGGAATTCTGTTTCTATATAGTAACAGCATACCCTTGTGTGAAATGTCTACTTGTTCTTCATGTAATCATACTCGGTCATGAAGTTGAAAAATGTCTGTGAGTAGGATGGTGTGAATGTTGATCAGAGTCAAGTGATGATCTTTGAGTGAGATAATGACTCAGTGTGAATGAAGAGAGACTTGAATTAGGGGATGAATTTCAATATTTCAGTGTGTTAGAAGAGAAATAGAGATAACTGTACAAAGGAAGTGGAGATTATAGTGGTACCGGGATGAAAAGTTGCTGGTGTTATGTGTTGATACTAAACTGAGGTCTGAGTAAGGAGGCTTAAAGAGAATTGCATGAAGTTGTAAATGGCACCAAAAAAGAATGTGTGTAGAGTACGAGTACATAGAGTGGATAGGATTAGAAACATTGTGATTAGCAGAAGGTAAGTATGGAACGTTCTTGACTATAGGATAGAAAAAGAGTGTGCTTTTGGATGTAAATGCCATATAAAGAGAATGGATGCAGTTAAGTTGGTGAATGGTGAAAAGGACATATATAAATGAGTTTGAAAAGGAGAAGGAGAGAGAGGAGAGACTGATTCTCTCTCTCTCTCTCACACACACACACACACACACACACACACACACACACACACACACACACACACACACACACACACACACACACACACACACACACACAGCAGCCGGAGACAGCAGACGTCCTAGCCATCGCTCCTAACCTTGAGTAGTTTCAGGAATTTTGTCTGTCCTGTCTCCTAGGGTCTTTCTTTAAATTTAAAATAATGAAAGTTAGTAGACTACCAAAAATGTAAAGATTTGTTGCCTATAGTATACATGAATGTTTGTGGTTTATTAGGTAACAGCTGTTTTGGTACTTTACCGGTACATTAAACATGGCCTAAAATGTAAACATTGAGGGAATGGAATTTCAAGGATTTGATGCTAATACCAATGTCATGGACCTGGTGAAAACATTAATTATGAGGATTAGTGAACTCGAAAAGAAAGTAGAGAATCTAGTGATAAAGGATGTGTCAGTAAATATGGAAACCACCATACAGAGTCTGATCCAGTCCAATGAAGCAGCCAATGAAGAGATTAGGAATTTGAAGCGGGAAAATGTTGAACTGAGGAGGAAACTAGAAGAGAGTACTAATAAAATGGAGAAGGTGAGTAATGTATTAGAAGAACATAAGGCAAAGTGGGCACACGTAGAAGAAGAACAGAAAGAAGTGGTCAGCTTAAGAGAGATCATCCAGGAAGAAAGGGAAATGAACAAGAAAGAAATGGAAGAAAATGTAGTGAAAATACTGAAGAAAAAAGAGAAAATAGTGAGAGAAACTGTAGAAAGGAACAGATGTGTGGTAGTATTTGGAAACAGGGAAGAGGAAGCAAAGGTTAGGTTCGTAAGACTCGAGAGAGACACGAACATGGTGAGAGGAATATTAGGCAAGATTGACCCCGAAGGAGACAAGTGGGTAAAAGAAATTGAGGAAGTAAGGAGGATAGGGCCTTATAAGAAAGGGGAAACAAGACCAATGAGAGTCAAGTTTACATCAGAAAGTGTAATAAATGAGATACTTAAAGTGACCTGGAAATTAAGCAAAGAGGCAGGGATGGAAAATATTATAATAAGAAAAGATCTGAATGAAGAAGAAAGAGAAGTTTTAAAATCATTAAAGGAAAAAGTAAAGGAAAAAAATGATAAGAGGGCAGAGGAAGAACGTAATACTTTTTTTTGGAGAGTATTGGATATGAAAGTAAGGAAATGGTATTTAAGGAAATAGAAGTGAAGGAAACTTGGGGGGATGGTTGTGAAAGATCAGAAGTTGAGGAAGTGGTACGGACAGAGAGTAGGAGAGAAGAGGGTATTAAAAACGCCAAAAATAATTTGAAGGTGATATATACTAATGTTGATGGTTTCATATCGACAAGGATCGAAATTAATGATTTCTTGAGAGAACATGAACCTTTGTAGAGACCAAATTAAGAGAAGATATTGATGTTCATTTGCGAGATGGTAAATACAAACTATGGAGAAAAGACAAAAGAAAAAAAGGGAGGAGGAGTGATGATAGCAGTGAAGAACAACATAAATGTAGATACTGTGGAAATGGGAGAAGGCAGGGCTGAAGTGATATATATGAAATTAGAAACTGGAGAGAATGTTAAGAGAGATATGGCGGTAGGGTATGTTCCCCCAAAGACGAGAGCATGGAAGGATGATGAATACCATGAGATGTTGTCAGATATGGCTAGCTACTTGCAAAAAATAATTGAGAAAAGCAATAATATAATTTTGGTGGGTGACTTTAATTGTAAAGAGGTGAACTGGGAGGAATGGTACTCGGGAGGCGGCGAGGATTCGTGGGGCACTATGTTATTAAATATAATAATGAATAATGTGATGATGCAATGGGTCAAAGAAGAGACACGGTTTCGAGGTGAGGACACACCAGCAAGGTTGGATTTACTGTTCACCAAAGAACCCGATGTAATAGAATCATTAGAATATCTCTGTCCTTTGGGAAAAAGTGATCACGTGGTCATTGAGTTCCAGATGTTAATAGGAAACGTCGAGCCAAGAGACGAGCTTCATAGACAGGGAAGATACAACTTTGGCTAAGCAAATTTTACAGGATTGAGAAACTTTTTTGAAAATGCGGATTGGAGAAAATTTAGAGAAACAAGAGAGATACAGAGGAAGTGGGATATCTTTCTAGACCTCTATAATTTGGGAGTGGAAAAATTTGTACCAAGAGTAAGAGGGAAACAAAACAGGAAAAAGGAGTGGTTTAATAGAAGGTGTATGATAGCAAAAAAAGAGAGAGATAAGGCGTGGAACAATTGGAGAAAGAGAGGTAACAACAGAACAAAGGAAGAATATAAAAGAACAAGAAATGAATACACAAGAATACGTAGAGAAGAAGAAAGGAATTTTGAAAAAGGTATAATTGACAAATGCAAGGATGAACCCAAACTGTTTTATAGATTTGTTAATGGCAAACTGAAACAAAAGGAAGGAATCACCAAGCTGAAAGTAGAAGGAGAGGTCTTTAAGGATGCGGCAATGCAAGCAGAAATAATGAACAAACGTTTCCAGTCAGTTTTCACTAAAGAAAAGGAGCTTGTGGAAGGGGAGGGAGTGATTAGAAATGTTCCGGTGATGAAAGATATAAAAGTGGAGGTACAGGAAGTGTATAAATTACTGGAAACTCAAGATGTAAGGAAAGCCCCAGGACCTGATGGAATTTCCAATTGGGTACTGAATGAATGCAGAGAACAACTGGCGGATAAAATTCACAGCTTAATTGTATGCTCACTGGAAGAGGGGAAAGTGCCAAAAAAATGGAAGAGGGCAAATGTGGTACCAATTTACAAGGGAGGAAACAGGGAAGAACCCCTGAATTATAGACCAGTGTCTCTAACCAGCATGGTCGCAAAATTGTGTGAGAGAATCCTGAAAGACAGATGGATAAATTATCTGGAAGAGATGAATATTTTGGCTGAATGTCAGTTTGGATTCAGAAGTGGAAGGTCATGTGTTTCAAACTTGTTGAGCTTTTACTCAAGAGCGATTGATGTGGTACAGGAGAGAGATGGTTGGGTGGATTGTGTGTACTTAGACTTAGAGAAGGCCTTTGACAAGGTACCTCATAAGAGACTAATGTGGAAACTAGAATATATTGGAGGACTAAAGGGGAAACTTCTGGAATGGATGAGAGACTTTCTGAGAGACAGACAAATGAGGACAGTAATAAAGGAAAAGATGTCTGGATGGAGGGAAGTAACAAGTGGAGTCCCTTAAGGCTCAGTGTTGGCGCCAGTAATGTTCCTGATTTACGTAAATGATATGGTAGATGGAGTGAACAGTTATGCAAGTCTGTTTGCTGATGATGTAAAGATCTTGAGGAAGATAGAGGCTGAGGAGGATTGTAAAATACTGCAGGAGGATTTGGATAGGATACACAATTGGAGCCGTACGTGGGAAATGAAATTTAATGTAAAGAAATGTAAAATATTGGAAATGGGTAAAAGTACCAGGAGACCATCACTGAATTATTTTTTGGGTAATGAATTAATCACAAAAAGGAGAGAAGAGAAAGATTTGAGAGTGCTGGTCCAAGATTGTTTGTCACCAGAAAAGCACATTAACAAGATAGTTGGAGAGACTTATAAGCTCTTGACTAACATTAGAGTAGCATTTCATTATATGGATGAGGAAATGATGAAAAAATTGATAGTGGCCATGATCCGCCCCAGGTTAGAATATGCAGCGGTAGTGCGGTCCCCACACAAAAAGAAAGATATAAACAAGATTGAGAGAATACAAAGAACAGCAACCAAGATGGTCCCCAGTCTGACAGACCTGTCATACAGAGAGAGGCTGGAAAAACTGGATTTGCCTTCGTTAGAGGAAAGGAGAAAGCGGGGAGACATGATTGCGGTGTTCAGGACCATGGTGGGAGTAGATAAAATTGACAAAGAGGATCTGTTTGTATGGGATAAGAGAGCAACAAGAGGACATGGAATGAAATTGAAAAAGTCAAGCTGCTTGAAGGATATCAAGAAATATAGCTTTCCTTACAGAAGTATAGACTTATGGAATAGCCTGGACAAAGAGATCGTTCAGTCTAAAAACTTAAACGAGTTTAAAGCTAAATTCGACTTATTGAGAAACAGCGACGGAAACCCACGAGCATAGTACATTCCGTGTATATCACAATTGTTTATATTAGGTAAATACATATGTATGTGGAACGACTTAGACAAAGAGGTGGTGCATGAGAAAAACATTCATGTGTGTAAAGGTAGACTTGATAAATGTGGATATGGAGACAGGACAACACGAGCATTGCTCAATTCCTGTATACTACAAATAGGTAAATACACACACACACACACACACACACACACACACACACACACACACACACTCACACACACACACACACACAAAAGGGGAATGTGCCTCAAGAATGGAAGAGGGCAAATGTGGTACCAATTTATAAGTGAGGAAACAGGGAAGAACCTCTGAATTACTGTATAGACAAGTGTCCCTAACCAGCATGGTCGCAAAATTGTGTGAAAGAATTCTGAAAGATAGATGGATAAAATATCTGGAAGAGATGAATATTTTGGCTGATAGCCAGTTTGGATTTAGAAGTGGAAGGTCATGTGTTTCCAGCTTGTTGAGTTTTTACTCAAGAGTGATTGACATGCTACAGGAGAGGGATGGTTGGGTGGTTTGTGTGTACAGGTATTTAGATTTGGAGAAGGCCTTCGACAAGGTACCCCATTAGGGACTAATATGGAAACTAGAGCATATAGGAGGACTGAAGGGGAACCTCCTGGAATGGATGAGAGGCTTTTTGAGAAACAGACAAATGAGGACAGTAATAAAGGATAGGATGTCTGGATGGAGGGAAGTAACAAGTGGAGTCCCACAGGGCTTGGTGTTGGCGCCAGTAATGTTCCTGATTTATGTAAATGATATGTTAGACGGAGTGAATAGTTATGCAAGTCTGTTTGCTGATGATGCAAAGATCTTGAGGAAGGTAGAGTTTGAAGAGGATTGTAAAATGCTGCAGGAGGATCTGGATAGGATACATGATTGGAGCCGGATGTGAGAAATGAAATTTAATGCAGAGAAAGGTAAAATATTGGAAATGGGTAAAAGTAGCAAGAGGCCATCATTGAATTATTTGGTGGGTAACGAACCAATCACAAAAGCGAGAGAAGAGAAAGATTTGGGAGTACTGGTCCAGGACAGTTTGTCATCTGAGAAACACATTAACAAGGCAGTTAGTGAGACGTATAAACTCCTGACTAATATAAGAGTAGCTTGTCATTATATGGATGAGGAGATGATGAAAAAATTGATAGTGGCCATGATTCACCCCAGGTTAGAATATTCAGCAGTAGTGTGATTCCCACAGAAAAAGAAAGGTGTAAATAAGCTTGAGAGAATACAAAGAACAGCAACCAAAATGGTTCCCAGTCTGTCAGATCTGTCGTACATTGAGAGGCTGGAAAAGCTGGATTTGCCTTCCTTAGAAGAAAGGAGAAAGAGAAGCGACATGATTATGGTGGGAGTAGATAAAATTGACAAAGAAGATCTGTTTTTGTGGGATAAGAGAGCAACAAGAGGACACAGAATGAAACTGAAGAAACCAAGCTGCTTGAAGGATATCAAGAAATATAGTTTTCCTTATAGATATATAGACCTGTGCAATAGCCTGGACAAAGAGGTCGTCCAGTCTAAAAACTTAAACGAGTTTAAAGCTAACTTTGACTTACTGAGAAACAGAGACAGAACCCCACAAGCGTAGCTCATTTTCTGTATATCACAATTAGGTAAATACAACTAGGTAAATACACACACACACACACACACACACACACACACACCTTAACTACAAAAAGAGCAACTGTGATGACCTAAAGAAATACTTCTTAGAAATAGATTGGGAAAAAGTGCTTCGAGGACAAGATTTAAATGCTATATATAGAAAATTTTGTGAACTTTATGAAATAGGAGTCCAAAATTACATCCCTCAGAGTGGAGGGGAAATTGTTGACTGTTGTGAAGAGTATGTACGAGGGAGCTAGGGCTAATGTGCGAATGGATGGTGAGCTGAGTGAGTTCTTTGATCTCAGCGTGGGACTGAAACAGGGTTGTGTGATGTCTCCATGGCTGTTTAATATATACATGGATGGGGTTGTAAAGGAGGTGCAGGGTAGGGCAGTGGATGTGGGGGTGGCTGTAATGAATGAGGGTGAGATTTGGAAGCTTCCGGTGTTGCTGTTTGCTGATGATACAGTGCTGTTGAGTGAAGATGAATGGAAGTTGCAAGGTTTGGTGAATGAATTTCGGACAGTGTGTAGGAGGAGGAATCTGAAAGTTAATGTAAACAAAAGTAAAGTTATGGTGTTTGAGAGGAATGAAGTCACAGAGTGTGCAGTGAGGTTGGATGGTGAGGATATGGAGAATGTGAGTGCATTCAAGTACTTGGGTAGTGTGATGAGTAAGAATGGAACTTTGGGGGATGAAGTGCGTGAAAGGGTACAGCAGGGAAGGAAGGTTGTTGGTACACTGAGAGCAGTGATGAGAAATAGGGAGGTGAGTATGGAAGTTAAGAAGTCACTGTATGATAGTATTGTGATCCCTACCCTGACGTATGGAAGCGAGGCATGGACCTTACAAGAGGGGAACAAGTCAAGAGTGAGAGCAGTGGAAATGAGTTACTTGAGAGGAGCATGTGGAGTGACATGGAGGGACAGGTTGACGAATGAAGAAGTGAAGGAACGCTGTGGGGTGGATGTGGATGTAGTTGAGAAGATTAGGAGAAATACACTGAGGTGGTTTGGACATGTGGAGAGAATGGAGAATGAAAGACTGACTAAGAGGGTGTATGTAGGTGAGGTGGGGGGAGGGAGAGGTAGACCGAGGATGAGGTGGAGGGATGGAGTTGAGAGGTATATGAGGGAGGGGGGGGTGAGTTGGGGGGAGGGTAGTCAAATGGTGGATGACAGAGCGACTTGGAGGTGTTTTGTTTGCGGCCACCCTTTGCGGGATTGGGGCGTCGGGCTATAGGTAGATAGATAGATAGAACAAAGAAGCAGAAATGAATATAAAGAAATGGTTTAAAAGAATGTAAAATAAAAAAAAGAGACTTGTTGTGGAATAGATACAGAAGACAATAGTGAGAGGGCTTATAACAACTATAAACAGGCAAGAATAAGGAGAGAAGCCCAAAAACAGTTTGAGGAAGACATGATAAATAAAATAAATAAGAATTACCAATCAGTTTTTACAGAAGAAACTAATTTTGAGAGGGATGATATGGATCATAGATGCCCAGACATATTAACAGATATACAAATATCAGAAAAAGAAATACAAGAGAAGTTAAGTAGATTAGACAGAGGAAAAGCAAGTGGTCCTGATGAAATTTCATGTTGGGTGCTATATGAATTTGCAGAGGAGTTAAGTAGACCATTATCTTTAATATTCAAGGAATCCTTCGGTCAGAGTAAACTACCTGATATTTGGAGGAAAGCAAACATTATTCTCTTATTCAAGAAAGGGAATAGACAAAATCCACTCAGCTACTGACCAGTATCACTGACCAGTGTTGTAAGTAAGATACCGGAAAAGCTGATAAGAAAAGTTTGGGTAAACCATCTAGAACACAATATAACAGAAAGGTAATTTGTTTTCAGAAAGGGAAAATCATGCGTTATTAATCTGTTAAACTACCATGACAGAGTTGCAGAAACATTACAGAAAGAGAAGGGTGAGTGGACAGTATCTGTCTAAATTTCAAGAAAGCATTTGACAGAGTACCGCACCAAAGACTTTTATGGAAACTGTATCATCAACAAGGAATCCGAGACAGTCTGTACCGTTAGATGCAAGATTTTCTAAGAAAAAGGGAAATGAGAACAGTACTAAGGGGAAATTACAGTAAGACATCACTATAACGGACTAATTGGGGCCAAAACCATGCCGAAAAATGCAAAATTCTAATAAAAGTGATATCCGGACTTCCCCCTGCTAGTCCAGACTTAAAAGCGACATCCGAACTTCCCCCTGCTAATCCGGACTTTTTGCGATATATCAGACATTAGTCCGGATTGTATGAACAGTTTTTAAACTGTTTTGACTACCACTGTGGTACTGTACTGTGCTATAACTTTACTACATTAATCAGATGGTGTAATATATATAATAATACTGTACTGTTCACTGATAAACATGTCTTTTATTTACCCTATTGTGGTGAACATAGCTGAAGTGGTCAGCCAGTCCAGACTTCTTCTGGCTTTATCGGACTTTTTGAGATATACAGGTATAGGAATTTAGTCCGGTAGCTCCTCTAGTCCGATAAAAGCGAATTCCGGTCTATTGAAGTTCGTTATATCGAGATTTTAATGTACCCATCATGGAGGGAAGTGACTAGCAGAGTTCCACAGGGCTCAGTGCTAACACCAGTTATGTTTTTAGTGTCTACCTATCTATTGCCAGACACCTCAATCCCGTTTGGGGTGGCCACAAACAAATTGCCTCCATGTCGCCCTGTCCCTCCATTTCACTGCCTTGCTCCCAACTCACACCCCCCTCTCTCATATACCTCTCCACCCCATCCCTCCATCTCATCCTTGGCCTCCCCCTCCCTCTTCCCCCCTCCACCTCACTCACATACACTCTCTTCATCAGTCTCTCACCCTCCATCCTCTCCACATGGCCAAACCACCTCAGTGTGTTCCTCATAACGCTTCCTATCACATCCACATCCACACCACAACGCTCCTTTATATCCTCATTCGTCAGCCTGTCTCTCCATGTGACTCCACAGGCTCCTCTTAAATAACTCATTTCCACTGCTCTCACTCTTGACTTGTGTCCTTCCAACAACGTCCAAGCTTCACTTCCATACGTTAGAGTTGGTATCACAATACTGTCATATAGTAACTTTTTCACTTCCATGCTCACTTCTCTGTTTCTTATCACTGCTTTCAAAGAACCAGCAACCTTTCTTCCCTGCTGAACCCTTTCAAGCACTTCACCCTCCAAACCTCCATCCTCACTCATCACACTACCCAAGTTCTAATACGTACTCACATTTTCCAATTCCTCACCATCCAGCCTTGCTGTACATTCACTGACTTCACCTCTCTCAAAGACCATCACTTTACTCTTCCCTACATTCACCTTTAGATTCCGTTTCTTACACACTCTCCTAAACTCATCCACCAAGCCTTTCAGCTCCCCTTCGTCTTCACTCAACAACACAGTATCATCTGCAAACAACAGTACAGGGAGTTTCCAAACACTATCCTCTCTCACCAGGGCCACTCCAACATCCACTACCCTACCTTGTACCTCTTTTATTACCCCATCCATGTACAGATTGAACAGCCATGGAGACATGACACATCCCTGTTTCAACCCAACCTTCAAAGAGAAAAATTCACTCAGTTCACCATCCACACGCACTGCAGCCTTAGCACCATCATACGGGCTCTTCACACCATTCAGCAACTTCCCATCTACTCCATATATTCTTAATACTTTCCACAATCCTTGTCTATCCACCCTGTCATATGCTTTCTCCAAATCCATGAAAGCCACATACAACTTCTTTCCCTTCTCTAGAAACTTTTCCACTAAAAATCTAAGAATGAATATCTGATCTACACAACCTCTTCCCTTCCTAAAGCCTCCCTGTTCTTCTCCAACTAATTCCTCTGTTCTTTCTCTAACTCTGTCAATAAGAATCCTACCATATACTTTTCCTATTATACTAAGAAGACAGATGCCCGTATGATTACCACACACTTCTTTTTCCCCTTTCCCTTTGTACAGGGGAGTAATTATACCTGACTTCCATTCCTCCGGGACTCTACCTTCCTCCCTGGCTAATCTGCACATCTTCCACATCCATTCTACTACTATCTCTCCCCCATGCTTCAGCATTTCACCACACACTCCATCAATTCCTGGGGCTTTCCCCGATTTAACTTTCTTCATTGCTTCCACAACTTCTATCCTACTGATTTCTTCCTGTCTTCTCACCTCCCTCCTTCTCCCAGCCATTTCCCAGCCACTTATACTCACATTACTTCCATCCTCTATGTTCAACAATTCCTTAAAGTGTTCTCTCCATCTGCTCACTTTTTCTCCCTTCTCCACTAGTAATCTACCATTTTTATCTTTCACTCCCCTGCTAACCTCACTTCCACCCTGTCTTACTCTCTTCACCTCTTTCCAGAACATTTTCTTACATTCCCTCCACTTTACACTCAAATTCCTTCCAAATTCCTCATCCACTCTCTTCTTTTTAGTGTACAGTATATAAATGACATAGATAGTAATATTGGAAATGAAAGCTATCTAACTATGTTTGCTGATGCAAAAATACAAAGGAGAATTACTAACACAGACTCTTGTAAAGAGCCACAAGAAGGATTAAACTACATGGCAAATAGAATTCATTGTGGACAAATGTCATGTAATCAAGTTTGGTACAAGTGGGAGAAGATGAGATTGGGATTATAAGTTAGGAAGTAAAACCCTACACGTATCAGAAAGAGAGAAGGTCCTAGGTGTGATTATCAATAACAGACTATCTCCAGCTGACCAGATAAGTGAGAAGGTACAGAACATGTATGCACTGCTTGCAAATATGAGAATAGCATTCACATACATAAATGAAGACGTTGAGAAAGATAACATCATTCATCAGACCAACCCTGGAGTATGCATCAGTAGTCTGGAATCCTCATCTCAGAAAACACATGGATAAGATTGAAAAAGTTCAAAAGGCTGCTGCAAGATGGGTACCAAGCTTAAGGGATGTAAGCTATGAAGAAAGACTAGAAAAAAATGAATCTGCCAACACTACAGGAGAGAAGGAAAAGAAGAAACATGATTATGCTATATAAATGCATATCAGGAAAGGAGAAAATAGACATAAATGAATGTATAACCTATGGGGAAGCATCAGCAAGAGGACACTGCAAAAAACTGTATAAAAAGAGAGGTGATAAAGATGTAAGGAATGGAATGGAGAGGTATATGGGAGGGGAGGGTGTGAATTGGGATCAGGGCAGTGAAATGGTGGGGGACAGGGTGATGTGTAGGCGATCTGTTTGTGGCCTCCCCGTATAAGGGATTGAGGCATCTGGCAATAGATAGATAGATAGAAATTCAGTTTCCCAAATAGGGCAGTAGATCAGTGGAATGCACTACCAAATGAAATAGTGTGTGCCAAAACAAATCATAAATATAACCCCTCCGTGGCCAACGACGTCAAATGACGTTTAGCTGATCAGTGGCCGCAGGCGTTGTTTGAGCGCAGCCTATAAAAAACTGCAAAAATTTTTGGGAAGTGAATGAACATTCTGAACATCTTCATACTGACCTACACTACACTCCCATACACCTCATCAAGCAGTTCAAAGCCTGCTGCTATAATGAGTGGATTTTCAATTGTTTTGCTCCTAGCCATGCCTAAACAACCACAACTACACCCATTATCTCAACCTGGGCAGAACATATCATCTTTGTCCTCTCTTACAAAACAAACACAACCACCTGTTTACGATTATGAAGTAATACAGACACATACAAAAAAGACATGATAATAAGTGAAAAATACATTATTGTCTTGGTATCTTTACCTATTTGCTCAGGTTTTCTGTAACGGTTTGGATCATGATGCAATGCAACTTGTAGAAAATTGCGAAAACCTTCGGGATGTGAACGAAAATCTGGGACATGAGACTGACCTTGACTTCACCCTCTCACATATCATCTGTCAGTTCACCACCTGCTGTCATGACAAGTGGATGTACGATTTTTTCGCTCATAGCCATGCCTAAAAACACATAGTTACACCCATTATCTCTTCCCAGACAGAAAATGCAATCTTTTTCCTCCCTTACAAAACACATATACCTACCCTGTTTACGAGACAGCAATATATATTGCGAAAATAAGAAGGTAAAATGATAAAGATGAACGTAAAATGATAGAGAAAGATGAACATGTTATTACGGAAAAAATCGTTTTCTCCTGTCTGTAAACTTATTTATTTCTGCTTTGTATCTGTATTCTTAATAATCAGACTTCTGAAACTGCATTACGATTCTATTTTTAGCCATGCTCGTGGTGTGGGAGCTCGAAGTTGCGACTCAACTTCCACTTTGCTAATTGGATCTGACCCTCCACTTTATTCTCTTGTGGCAGAGTCTAGCCTTGGAGGACGTGCAGTTTTCTCATTTAGGACCAAAAATTCAACTCTTTCACTCCCTTTTCCAAGCATGGGCACAACGATAACATAAAAAATAATTCGAAACTACCATTAACATGTTTTATATAAAAAAAGTGAAAAAGTATTCATAACATTTTTTTTCCAGCCAGTCCTAACAGATTATGTACTGAAATCATTCGATATCATCATAGCTCATATATGCACAATATTTCAGCACCATTTGCATTATTTTGGGAGGTAAATAAAAAAAACAACACCTGCACAGTTGTGTTGCGGCAGCACCCCTGGACGGTGATATCGGTTGCCGATATTTCTGCAACTTCCACGCTCCATTGCAAGCCATAAAATAAGTCTAGGAAGCTGGGATTTGCACTGGTAGGTGCATCTGAACTTTCTCTTCAATTTGGCAAAAAAAAAAAATCAATTTTCGAAACTTCAGAAAATGGCCCCGGTGTTGGCCTGGCGTGCACGGAAAATTCTGGGACTTTGGCCATGGAGGGGTTAAGGAGATATATGATGAAAATGATTTAAGACACGGGCCAGTACAAGCTTGACTCATTCCTGTAAAGATATAGTTAGGTAAGAACAGTTACATAGGTAAGAACACACACACACACACACACATGAAACACATATGTACACATACACAATCTTTCCATCACTCATAAATACGCACGTGCATGTGTACACATATTGGGAATGGCCGAGGGGGTCTCTAGCAGATGCCAGGTAAAATACCAAGCCAGACAGCATGACATCACCGGGCTGTTGGCAGGCAAAAATGTTCACGTGACATAATTTCCACCCAGATGCCTACATTTTGTCTGGATATAATGGAAGAATGTATGTACAATGGTTTTGAACAGTCAGACCACAGTGTCCGGGTAATGGATTGTCCTGGTAATGGATTATTAGGGTAACAGACATCAGGCTATTAGAGGGATTACTGTACGCAGATGGATGTTTACATCAGACGGGTTGAAAGGTTGGCTCTGGTAGCATCATGAGCGGCAGGTGCCTGGTGGTAGACTGGACAAGTGTGGCAGACAACAGGGTGTGCACCACTGTAGAAAAAAGCATTGTCCACCCAATGGGGACTTGCATGTATGGAACCTACAACATCTAGAGCTTTTTTTTTTTTTGAGGAGGTTGTGCCATGTTCAAAGCAATGGCATGTGTAGCACTTAAGAATGGGAAAAACATAAGTCCCTATGGAGTAGCATGAGTGGCTGATGATGACCTGCTCCAGCAAGTGGCCCCTGAATTTGAGTCACACCACCCTGGCAGCCACTGGGTTCTCATCACCATGAGGGTGGACCATGAGGCAGGTAACCTCCACTTGCTGGGAGGAATAGTTGCCAAGACATCAGGAGCAACAGGCCAAATTGTTCCATAGGAAAACTTGCCACTGGATCTTGAGTGAGCCAACCAGCACCTGACAGCCCGGTCCTTCAGCTGGGTGAGAGAATCAGGTGGCACAGTCATCTTGGCCACATCATCAGCAGATACAAAAAATATAATAGCTGGCCCTTTACCCAAAACCCTAATTGACCTCCTCAGTATAGTACTTATCTAACAGAGACTTGTTGATGGCATCTGACAGCCTGCAGGGATTTAAAAAAACAAGAGCGTTATCAGCTGACCTTCCAATGTAAGCAAGGGTCCTTGCTTCGCTGGCGACACTGTCATCTGAGTAGGAAGGCTCCACCCACATCACTGGCCGCAGAGATTGTCCTCACTTGCAAGGGACATTGACCACCCCGGCAGCAGAAGTGAAGTCCATCTGGATGTCCTCAGTGGCGAGACCGGTCACAGAATATTCCATGCCAGGCCCAACACCTGGCCAGCACACACTTGCGTTTTAAATGGGAACACTGAGGTATCACTGCACAATATACCAGTACAAGGTGGTTGTGATGGTATAGATGGGTTGAGCACCTGAGACCAAGACAATTAGCAACATTACTGAGAGGCACACATCTGACGGGGACTGGGTCTAGACAGCATTGAAAGAATGTGACTGGCTCTTACCTCGGACTGAACAGAATTTATTGTTTGTGTTATGTTTTGGTGAAATAGGCTGTTGTCCTTACTGGAAAACCTCCGAAGGCTAAGTATTATCAAGATAAAGTTGACATGTGGTAGCAAATAAAAAAAGTGCAGTATTTATTTGGCTGCATTTATGAAAAACATGATTGCCGACGACAATATACAGTACACCCGTGATATAATGAACTAATTGGTACCAGACCCTTGATGTTAAAGCTAATACAATTGTTTGTTAAAGCAGAACATCATGCTGTTCATTGATTACCCAGGCCTTTTGGCTTCTGCTGAACAAGGATTGTTAAATATAGAGCATTGTAAGGCCATACAGTCATACACAGTAATGTACAGCTAGGTCTAAATGGCTCTTTATCTTAATTAATGCTCTATTTATGGCTCCTCTCATGATGCTGGTCACCCAGAAACTGATGTAGTGTTCTGCTATATATGGAGGTGCTTGTGTGTGTGTGTTCTTACCTAATTGTTCTTACCTAATTGTATCTTTACAGGAATGAGTCAAGCTCGTATCCCGTGTCTTAAACCATATTTATCGTACATATCCTTAAATTTGTGAATTGTTTTGGCACACACTATTTCATTCGGTAGTGCATTCCATTGATCAATTGCTCTGTTTGGGAAACTGAATTTCCTTACGTCTTTATCACCTCTCTTCTTATGCAGTTTTTTGCAGTGTCCTCTTGCTGATGCTTCTCCATATGTTAAGTAATCATTTATGTCTATTTTCTCCTTCCCTGATATGCACTTATATAGCATTATCATGTCACCTCTTTTCCTTCTCTCCTGTAGTGTTGGTAGATTCAGTTTATTTAGTCTTTCTTCGTAGCTTAGGTCCCTTAAGCTTGGTATCCATCTTGTAGCGGCCCTTTGAACTTTTTCAATCTTGTCTATGTGTTTTTTGAGATGAGGACTCCAGACTACTGATGCATATTCCAGGGTTGGTCTAATGAATGATGTTATTATCCTTCTTAGCATGTCTTCATTTATGTATGTGAATGCTATTCTCATATTTGCAAGCAGTGTATACATGTTCCGTACCTTCTCGCTGATGTGGTCAGCCGGAGATAGTCTGTTATTGATAATCACACCTAGGTCTTTCGCTCTTTCTGATGTGTATAGGGTTTTATTTCCTAACTTATAATCCCAATCAGGTCTTTTTCCACTTTTACCAAACTTGATTACATGACACTTGGCCACATTGAATTCCATTTGCCATGTACTACTCCATTCATGAAGTTTATTTAATTCTTCTTGTAGCTCTTTACAAGAGTCTCTGTTAGTAATTCTCCTTTGTATTTTTGCATCATCTGCAAACATATTCAGATAGCTCTCATTTCCAGTGTTACTGTTTATATCATTTATATACACTAAAAACATGATTGGTGCCAGCACTGAACCCTGTGGTACTCCACTAGTCACTTCTTTCCATGATGAGTAGTTTCCTCTTAGTACTGTTCTCATTTCTCTTTTTATGAGAAAGTCTTGCATCCAACAAAACAGTTTGCCTCGAATTCCTCCTTGATGGTACAGTTTCCATAAAAGTCTTTGGTGTGGTACTGTGTCAAAAGCTTCTTGAAATCTAAATAGATACTGTCCACCCATCCTTCCCTTTCCTGTATTGTGTTTGTTACTCTGTCATAGTAGCTCAACAGATTAGTAACACATGATTTTCCTTTTCTGAAACCAAACTGTCTTTCTGTTATCATACTGCGTTCTTCTAGATGATCTACCCAAGCTTTTCTTATAAGCTTTTCTAATACCTTGCTTACAACACTGGTCAGTGATACTGGTCGGTAGTTGAGTAGATTTTGTCTATTTCCTTTCTTGAACAAGGGGACAATATTTGCTTTTTTCCAAATATCAGGTAGTTTACCTTGACTCAAGGATTTCTTGAAAATTAAAAATAATGGTTTACTTAACTCCTTTGCACATTCTCGTAGTACCCAACGTGTGTGTGTGTGTGTGTGTGTGTGTCACGCTGGTTGATGTTTCCAGCGCATCCATTCTTTTACCGAATGAAAATTTGTTAAATGAACCTAACATTTGGTCAGCTCAAGGTGGTAATTAAAACCAAACTTCATTGAAAGAGGGTTTACTGTAACCGATAAACCAATTTCTGTATCTGATGCCCAACTGACGTGTGATTTTGTTTCATTCTTCGCATCTAAGATATCTCACACATGAAATGAATCAGAGCACTTCTCTCAGTGAGGAAATCTCAGTTGAATTCAAATCACGGTGCATAAGGGGTCACGTGCTTTCATCATTTTGTCCATTGGATGTAAACAAAGTTAAATGTCATCTCAGCGATCTTAATAAAACATGTTGCCCACTTGATCTGTTTAATTTGTCACAATTACCAGGTGTGTATGAACATGCAGCAGACTTTACAAGGTCTATACAGAAAATATCCGACCTTTGGCTCTAAAAAGGTAAATAGCTAACCTGTTGAGCTAGGATGCTAATACCTCTCAAAGCAGATCCCTTCTGACTTGACACACACAACCTAGTGTTCTTTCCACTGCCTGAAACATTTTTCAGAGTTGGTTATTGGTATCTCCTGGAGGTGCATCATTGCATTTGTCGTGATCTCTTGACTGAGATGAACATAGCACAGAACATGTTTGAGTGTGCAGATCACAATCCAGACTTTCTGAAGACTTTTATCACTTGGAGATGAGACTTGGGTGTACAGGTACAACCCAGAAACCAAAGCACAGTTGCTCCAGTGAAGGCATGCAAGGTCACCTTAGCCGAAAAAAGCACGACAGGTCTGCAGCAAGGTGAAATGCCCTCACATGTTAACATTTTTTTTTACCACCATGGTGTTGCGCACCTTGAAACACACCAGAAGGTCAGACTGACAACAGATATTACTACCTCAACGTTATCTGTCATCTCTGTGATGCAGTTCAGTGGAAGAGACCAGACCTTTGGAAAGCAGCAAGTTGGAAGCTTCACCATGAAAATGCCCCTGCTCATTTTTCTCATCAGATTCAGGAATTTCTGCCCAAGTACAACATCCCGCAGGTCCAGCAGGCTCCATACTCACCACACAGGGCTCTATGTGACGTTTGGTTATTCCCCAAGCTTGAAACTCTGCTGAAGGGTTCCTGATTTGAGATGAGAGGAGAGATTATGATGAATGCAATGAAGCACCTGCAGAAGATGCCAAAAACTGGCTTTGAAAAATTTTCAGGCAGTGGAAAGAATGCTGGGCTTCATGGGTCAAGTCAGGAGGGGCCTACTTTGAGGGGGAATTAATGCCCTAGCTCAACAGATTAACTATTTATTTTTTTAGAGCCTAAGGTCGGGTACTTTCTGGAAGGACCTTGTATTTGTAAAATCGTAAACAGATGCTTCTTAGGAGGCAACTTTGTGCAGTTCGAGAAGTGCCTTGTTCCAGCCCTTACTTAAGAATCCTGGTTTTGGTGTTGAGAGCATGTTAAACTATCACCCTGTCCCCCAGTTTTTCTTTCTTGTCCAAGATTATTCAGTAGGCTGTACAAGATCAACTTGTACCATTATTGGAATGAAACAGAGTTGTTCTTCCTGTTCATTTGGCACATAGGAAATACATATCAACTGAAATTGCATTAATGAAGATCCATGACAGCTTGGTTCTGAACACCTGCAGCAGGATGTCCTCTGTATTGGTTCTGTTGTGTCTGATGGTTTTGACACAGCAGATCAAGAACTACTGGTAAATGACATGCTTTTTCATGGTGTCAGTGATGTTCTTCCTTTCCTTAGATTGGATCCATCTGACAGATCCCAGAGAGTAGCTGTGGACAACACTTACTCATGCTCAGTTTCCCTTCTGTTTGGAGTTCCTCAGGGATCTGTTTTAGGTCCTGTGCTGTTCACAGTTTATATGAATAGTTTATCATCTCTACTTGAAGGACATAATGTATCCTGTCATTTTTATGCTGATAACACTCTGCTTTATGTTAAGATAACAGATATCAATGATACCAAGAGTAAACTGGAATCCCTGAGGACTGATATTAAAATCTGGGTGGCAAAGAGGAGACTTAAGCTGAATAATGGTAGAACAGAAATAATCATTATTTGAGGAGACAGGACAGGTGATGGTGCTGATAATGGCCCTGGCTTTGAAGATTAGTGAGTCACAACTTTATGCAGCTAATTTTGTTCAAAATTTAGGTGTATATTTTAATTTAAAACTAAATCATAAAGAACACATGAATCACATTGTTAAAGGTTGTAATCTGCACAACAGAAACCTTTACTCTACGAGACAGATGCTCAACAGACATTGCCTCTTAACACTGGTCTGGGCTATGGCCTTGTTTCATGTTGATCATTGTGATTAGTTAAGGATTGGTTGCCTGAATAATCTATGAAGGAAGGTTCAGCCAGTGTTGAACAGAGCAGCAAGGCCTATCTTTGGCCTTCACTTAACCCCTGCTGCACTAATTCATACCAACCTGGTTACTTTCCCTGAGTCATTGTTTTCGGACTTTTTTTTTTTTTAATATTAAGTTGATTTTTTGTAATCATATCAAGCGTTTTTGAGCTAGAACTCTTCATCACCCTCATCTTTTTGTAATTTACGCCTCTTGGGTGGGTGTGAGGATAGCGATAAGTCATCAACACTGCAGGAAGTAGACAGACGTGAGTTCGCCATTGCTGGACTACAAACGAGAACTGAATTATTAAATATGCAGTATTTGGCAACTGTGGTGTGGTAGGGCTTGGCAACTGCTCTGATGGCATAGAGGGAGACTCAATGTTCCCATGGAAACCACTGATGCTTCCTCACGCTTGAAATTATGGCGCAATGACCCATTGCCTCGTATGAGGTGATCAGTGCGGCCTGGGGTGGCCTGCATATCGTCTCACCTGCATATCACAGTGAGCGCGGCGGGGGTTAAGAACCCTGATCATCTCATTTCTGATCGAGTTGCACTGGTTGCCAGTAAGGGCTAGAATTGAATTTCATCTGTGACATACTGCTTTCCAGGTTCTCAAATTTGGTGAACTAAAGTATCTTGTTAAATTGTTAAAACTTCAGTCATCATGCCCATGTGTGATATTAAGAGAAGGCAATTCCTTGCACCTTGATGAGCCTGCAGCCGCTCATCAGTCACCATTCTCTGACCGGTCTTTTTCCTATACGCCCCTAGGTTTTATAATAAATTGCCATAATTCATGAGGCAATTGACTTCTGCTGAATCTTTTGAAGGGTAGCTCAAAAGCATTCTCTTTTAAAGAAGCTATGATTTAGGGAGACGTGTTGTGGCAGACAATTACCTGGTTTATTTGCTGTCACTGGTTTTTCTGATGAAGTCTGTATTGTATATGAGTGATGTTGCAATTCTTGTGGTGTAAAAATGTAAATGAGTGTTGAGCATTACTAAATTCTATAGAAAGAAGTGGCACTTTTAAGAAACAAAAGACCTGATTATTATATTATTATTATTATTATTATTCTATCTATCTATTAATTGCCAGACGCTTCAATCCTGTTTGAGGTGGCCACAAACAAATCGCCTCCAAGTCGCCCTGTCCCCCGCCATTTCATTGCCCTGCTCCCAACTCACACCCCCCTCTCTCACATACCTCTCAACCCCATCCCTCCATCTCATCCTCGGACTCCCCCTCCCTCTTCCTCCCTCCACCTCACTCACATACACTCTCTTCGTCAGTCTTTCACCCTCCATCCTCTCCACATGGCCAAACCACCTCAGTGTGTTCCTCATAACACTTCCTATCACATCCACATCCACACCACAACGCTCCTTTATATCCTCATTCGTCAGCCTAGTCTCTCCATGTGACTCCACAGGCTCCTCTTAAATAACTCATTTTCACTGCTCTCACTCTTGACTTGTGTCCTTCCAACAACGTCCAAGCTTCACTTCCGTACGTTAGAGATGGTATCACAATACTGTCATGTAGTAACTTTTTCACTTCCATGCTCACTTCCCTGTTTCTTATCACTGCTTTCAAAGAACCAGCAACCTTTCTTCCCTGCTGTACCTTTTCAAGCACTTCACCCACCAAACCTCCTTCCTTACTCATCACACTACTCAAGTACTTAAACGTACTCACATTTTCCAATTCCTCACCATCCAACCTCGCTGTACATTCACTGACTTCACCTCTCTCAAAGACCATCACTTTACTCTTCCCTACATTCACCTTTAGATTCCGTTTCTTACACACTCTCCCAAACTCATCCACCAAGCCTTGCAACTCCCCTTCGTCTTCACTCAACAACACAGTATCATCTGCAAACAACAGTACAGGGAGTTTCCAAACACTATCCTCTCTCACCAGGGCCACTCCAACATCCACTACCCTACCTTGTACCTCTTTTATTACCCAATCCATGTAAAGATTGAACAACCACGGAGACATGACACATCCCTGTTTCAACCCAACCTTCAAAGAGAAAAATTCACTTAGTTCACCATCCACACGCACTGCAGCCTTCGCACCATCGTACATACTCTTCACAGCATTCAACAACTTCCCATCTACTCCATATATTCTTAATACTTTCCACAATCCTTGTCTATCCACCCTGTCATATGCTTTCTCCAAATCCATGAAAGCCGCATACAACTTCTTTCCCTTTTCTAGAAACTTTTCCACTAAAGATCTAAGAATGAATATCTGATCTACACAACCTCTTCCCTTCCTAAAGCCTCCCTGTTCTTCTCCAACTAATTTCTCTGTTCTTTCTCTAACTCTGTCAATAAGTATCCTACCATACACTTTTCCTATTATACTAAGAAGACAGATGCCCGTATGATTACCACACACTTCTTTTTCCCCTTTTCCTTTGTACAAGGGAATAATTATACCTGACTTCCAATCCTCCGAGACTCTACCTTCCTCCCAGGCCAATCTGCACATCTTCCACATCCATTCTACTACTATCTCTCCCCCATGCTTCAGCATTTCACCACACACTCCAATAATTCCTGGGGCTTTCCCCGATTTAACTTTCTTCATTGCTTCCACAACTTCTATCCTACTGATTTCTTCCTGTCTTCTCACCTCCCTCCTTCTCCCAGCCATTCCCCAGCCACTTATACTCGCATTACTTCCATCCTCTATGTTCAACAATTCCTTAAAGTGTTCTCTCCATCTGCTCACTTTTTTCCCTTCTCCACTAGTAATCTACCATTTTTCTCTTTCACTCCCCTGCTAACTTCACTTCCACCCTGTCTTACTCTTTTCACCTCTTTCCAGAACATATTCTTACAGTCCCTCCACTTTACACTCAAATTCCTTCCAAATTCCTCATCCACTCTCTTCTTACTCTCTCTTACTAATCTTTTCACCTCTCTCTTTCTTTCTACATATAACTCTCTTCCGCCTCTCAACTTCTTCCACGCCCCTATTTCTCATCCATTCATTGTATGCTTTCTTCTTTTGTGCCACAGCCTGTTTCACCTCTTCATTACACCATACTGTTCCTTGCACCCCCCTCCATCTTCTCTTCCTTCCACACACCACATCATATGCTGCACATATTTCTTCTGTAAATATCCTACAGACACCTTCCACGTCTCCCATCTGCTCCAATTCATATTTGCCCAATCGTTCCTCCACTTCTCTCTTATACTCTGCCTTTTTCTCATCCTCTTGTAACCTTTCCACTCTCCTTGCAACTACTCCTTCCTCTCGTCTTTCCCTTCTATTATTATTATTATTATTATTATTATTATTATTACCATTATTGTTATATCTATCTATTGCCAGATGTCTCAGTCCTGTAAGGGGTGGCCACAAACAAATTGCCTCCATGTCGCCTTGTTCAATGCCACTTCACTGCCATGTTCCCAACTCACACCCCCCTCTCTCATATACCTCTCCATTCCATCCCTGCATCTCATCCTCAACCTCCCCCTCCCCCTCCCCCTTCCACCTCATTCACATACACACTCCTCATTAGTCTCTCTCTCTCCATCCTCTCCACATGGCCAGACTATCTCAGTGTATTTCTCCTAATGCTTTCCATCACATTCATATCCACACTACAACACTATTTCACTTCCTCATTTGTCAGTCCGTCTCTCCATGCAATTCCACTTGCTCCTCTCAAATAGCTCATTTCCACTGCTCTCACTCTTGACTTATATCCTTCCAACAAGGTCCAAGCTTCACTTCTATTCATTTGAGTTGGTATCACAATACTGTCATGCGGTGACTTTTTTTCTTCCATGCTCACTTCCCTGTTCCTATTCACTGCTTTCAAAGAACCAGATCCCTTTCTTCCCTATTGTGCCTTTCAAGCACTTCACCCTCTAAACTTCCATCCTTACTCATCACACCACCCAGGTACTTAAATGCACTCACATTTTCTATTTCCTCCTCATCCAGTCTCACTGTACATCCACTGACTTCATTCCTCTCAAAGACCATAACTTTGCTCTTCCCTACATTCACCTTTAGATTCCATTTTATACACATACTCCCAGACTTATTCACCAAGCCTTGCAGTTCCCCTTCGTCTTCACTTAACAGTACAGTATCATCTGCAAACTACAGTACAGGGAGTTTCCAAACACTGCCCTCCCTTCTTAGGGTTGCTTCAGCATCCACTATCCTACTTTGTTTCTATTTTATAACCCCATCCATATACATTTTGAACAACCTTGGGGACATGACACATCCCTGTTCCAATCCAACATTCATATAAAAAAATTCACTCATATCACTACCCACACGCACTGCAGCCTTAGCACCCTAATATATACTCTTCACGTCATTCAACAACTTCCCATTTACTCCATATATCCATAATACTTTCCACATTCCTTGTCTATCCACCCTTGTCATATGCTCTTTTCTAATCCATGAAGGCTGCATACAGCTTCTTTACCTTCTCTAGAAACTTTTCCACTAGAGACATAAGATTGAATATCTGATCTGCACAACCTCTTCCCTTCCTAATACCTCCCTATTCTTCTCCAACTAATTCCTCTGTTATTTCCCTAACTCTGTCAATAAGTATCCTACCATATACTTTTGCTATTACACTAAGAAGACAAATACCCGTATGAATACCACACACTTTGTTTTTCTCCTTTTCCTTTGTACAGGAGAATAATTATACCTGATTCCAATCCTCCAGGACTCTACCTTCCTCTCAGGCCAATCTGCACATCTGCCATATCCATTCTACTACTAACTCTCCCCCATATTTCAGCATTTCACCACACACTCCATCAGTTCCTGGGGTTTGACTCTCTTCATTGCCTTCACAACTTCCATCCTACTGATACCTTCCTGTCTTCTCACCTCCCTCCTCCTCCCAGCCATTCCCCAGCCACTTATACTCGCATTACTGTCATTCTCTATGTTCAACAATTCATTAAAGTGTTCTCTCCATCTGCTCACTTCTTCTCCCTTCTCCACTAGCAATCTACCATTTTTCTTTCACTCCCCGACATACTACTTTATCACCCTGTCTAACTCTCTTTACCCCTTTCCAGAACACTTTCTTGCATTCCCTCCACTTTACACTCAAATTCTATCCTAACTCCTCATCCCCTGTCTTCTTACTTACTTTTACTAATCTTTTCACCTCTCTCTTCCTCTCTACCTATAACTCTCTCTTCCATCTCTCAACTTCCTTCACACCCGTTTCTCATCCACTCGCTATATGCTTTCTTCTTTTGCACAACAGCCTGTCTCCCCTCTTCATTCCACCATGCAGTTCCTTGCACTCCCTTTCGTCTTCTCATCACCCCACACACCACCTCACATGCTGCACAGATTTCTTCTGTGAATATCTTGCACACACCTTCCACGTTCCCCATCTGCTCCAAATCATATTTACCCAATCACTCTTCCACTTCTCTCTTATATTCTTTCACATTATATTATTATTATTATTATTATTATTATTGTTATTGATATTATTATAATTATTATTATTATTATTATTATTATTATCTATCTATCTATCTATCTATCTATTGCCAGACGCCTCAATCCCGTTTGGGGTGGCCACAAACAAATCGCCTCCACGCTACCCTGTCCCCCACCATTTCACTGCCCCGCTCCCAACCCACACCCCCCTCTCTCATATACCTCTCCACCCCATCTCTCCATCTCATCCTCGGCCTCCCCCTCCCTCTTCCCCCCTCCACCTCACTCACATACACTCTCTTCGTCAGTCTTTCACCCTCCATCGTCTCCACATGGCCAAACCATCTCAGTGTATTCCTCCTAACGCTTCCTATCACATCCACATCCACACCACAACGCTTCTTTATCTCCTCATTTGTCAGCCTGTCTCTCCATGTGACTCCACAGGCTCCTCTTAAATAGCTCATTTCCACTGCTCTCACTCTTGACTTGTGTCCTTCCAGCAACGTCCAAGCTTCACTTCCATACGTTAGAGTTGGTATCACAATACTGTCATGTAGTAACTTTTTCACTTCCATGCTCACTTCCCTGCTTCTTATCACTGCTTACAAGGAACCAGCAACCTTTCTTCCCTGCTGTACCCTTTCGAGCACTTCACCCTCCAAACCTCCATCCTTACTCATCCCACAACCCAGGTACTTAAACGTACTCACATTTTCCAATTCCTCACCATCCAACCTCGCTGTACATTCACTGTCTTCACCTCTCTCAAAGACCATCACTTTACTCTTCCCTACATTCACCTTTAGATTCCATTTCTTACACACTCTCCCAAACTCATCCACCAAGCCTTGCAGCTCCCCTTCGTCTTCACTCAAAAACACAGTATAATCTGCAAACAACAGTACAGGGAGTTTCCAAACACTATCCTCTCTCACCAGGGCCACTCCAACATCCACTACCCTACCTTGTACCTCTTTCCTACCTTGTACCCCATCCATGTACAGATTGAATAACCATAGAGACATGACACATCCCTGTTTCAACCCAACCTTCAAAGAGAAAAAAATCTCTCAGTTCACCATCCACATGCACTGCAGCCTTAGCACCATTATACATACTCTTCACAACATTCAACAACTTCCCATCTACTCCATATATTCTTAATACTTTCCACAATCCTTGTCTATCCACCCTGTCATATGCTTTCTCCAAATCCATGAAAGCTGCATACAACTTCTTTCCCTTCTCTAGAAACTTTTCCACTAAAAATCTAAGAATGAATATCTGATCTACACAACCTCTTCCCTTCCTAAAGCCTCCCTGTTCTTCTCCAACTAATTCCTCTGTTCTTTCTCTAACTCTGTCAATAAGTATCCTACCATACACTTGTCCTATTATACTAAGAAGACAGATGCCCGTATGATTACCACACACTTCTTTTTCCCCTTTTCCTTTGTACAAGGGAATAATTATACCTGACTTCCAATCCTTCGGGGCTCTACCTTCCTCCCAGGCCAATCTGTACATTGTCCACATCCATTCTACTACTATCTCTCCCCCATACCTTGGCATTTCACCACGCACTTCATCAATTCCTGGGGCTTTCCCCAATTTCACTTTCTTCATTGCTTCCACAACTTCTATCCTACTGATTTCTTCCTGTCTTCTCACCTCCCTCCTTCTTCCAGCCATCCCCCAGCCACATATACTCGCATTACTTCCATCCTCTATGTTCAACAATTCCTTAAAGTGTTCTCTCCATCTGCTCACTTTTTTCCCTTCTCCACTAGTAATCTACCATTTTTATCATTCACTCCCCTGCTAACTTCACTTCCACCCTGTCTTACTCTTTTCGCCTCTTTCCAGAACATTTTCTTACAGTCCCTCCACTTTACTCTCAAATTCCTTCCAAATTCCTCATCCACTCTCTTCTTACTCTCTCTTACTAATCTTTTCACCTGTCTCTTTCTTTCAACAATTATAACTCTCTCTTCCATCTCTCAACTTCTTCCACGCCCCTATTTCCCATCCGTTCATTGTATGCTTTCTTCTTTTGTGCCACAGCCTGTCTCACCTCTTCATTCCACCATGCTGTTCCTTGCACACCCCTCCCTCTTCTCTTCATCCCACACACCACATCACATGCTGCACATATTTCTTCTGTAAATATCCTGCACACATCTTCCACGTCCCTCATCTGCTCCAATTCATATTTGCTCAATCGTTCCTCCACTTCTCTCATATACTCTGCCTTTTTCTCATCCTCTTGTAACCTTTCCACTCTCCATACAAATACTCCTTCTTCCCGTCCTTCCCTTCTTCTCTATCTCCATCCTAAATGGGCCTTGATTCTGGCCACCACCAAGTAGTGGTCAGAAAGTCCACTCCCCCAATCTTTATAAGCTCTTGCATCCATTACACATTTTCGTATGTCATCCACACACACATAATCAATCATTGCCTTCCTTTCATTCAGTTCACCACCCACCCTTCTCATCACTTGCCATGTATACCTGTGGATCATTTTGTGCCTGAAGAGGGTATTGGCTATCACCAACCCCCTCCCAGCACAAATGTCCACTAATGCACTGCCATTCTCATCTATCACAGCAGGCACACCCCACTCACCAACTATTCCATCCATCTTCACGTTCCTTACTTTACCATTCATATCACCGATCAAAAACACTTTCTCATTCCTTCCAAACTTTTCCATGCACACTTCCACATTTGTCCAGAACTCTTCTCTCACTCTGCTTGCATGATCTTGCGTTGGCGCATATACACACACAGTCGCCCACATTTGTATTCCAACTTTCAATCTTACCCACACAATCCTTGACCCAACTGATCCATACTCTCTTATGCTCTTCTTCCATCTTTTACTCACAACTATACATACTCCTTCTTTTGCCCTCTCATTCTCACCTACTCCTGCAGTTATACCCCATCCATACTCCCATTCTCTCAGATTCTCACCTCTCCATTTCGTTTCAGTTATTCCACATACATCAACTTTCGCACTCTCAAGCATCTGGACAATCTCTCTCTCTTTCACCTCATCATTCACTCCCCTTACATTCCACATTCCAATTACCATGTCCTTTGTCCGGTCCTTGGTCATCATCATTTGGTCAGTCCTTGTCCGAGGCTTATTGTTTGTCTTTTTAGTCAGTTGTTTTCCGGGGAGGGGCACTGACCCTCCGCCAACCCTTTTAGTCGCCTTTTACGACAAGCAGGGATACTGGGGGAGTATTCTTGAAAAACCCTTCTTTCTTTCCTTCCTTCCTCTTTTGTCTTTCTTCATTCTATCCTTGTCCTTCTGCCTACAGGTGATTTTACACTCCCCTTCTGTTTTTCTTTCCTTTTCCTTTTGCCTATGGGTGACTCAGTACTTAGTGACAAGCCAAATGGTTTCATGTACACCAGGAAACCATTTACTATGCTGGGTGGTAGTGCGTGTGGGTAGTGAAATGAGTGAATTTTTGAATCTGAATGTTAGATTGGAACAGGGATGTGTCATGTCCCCAAGGTTGTTCAATCTGTATATGGATGGGGTTATAAAATAGAAACAAAAGTAGGGTAGTGTGCTGGAGTGACCCTAAGAAGAGAGGGCAGTGTTTGGAAACTCCCTGTACCGTAGTTTGCAGATGATACTGTATTGTTAAGTGAAGACGTAGGGGAACTGGCAATAGATAGATAGATAGATTATTATTATTATTATTACAGTGGTAGGTGGTGTTAACCATCATCCACTCACTTGATGTAGTGCTGCCTACTTCTTCCTTAGCCTTTATCATTCTTTTTCTGTGCCTGCCCTCCTTTCTTCCTATTTCTCCCATCTTTCCTGTCACTTCTTATTGCTTTTCTTTCCTTTACAGGTGGCCTTGCATTGAGTGATAAGCTAAATGGTTTCCTGTAAGCCAAGAAACCATTTACAACGCTGGGTGATAACCATATAACCAAACCATATGTGCTCCCTACGTGTCAACAAGTGGGTTAGTGGAGGGTTAGTGCCCCTCCCCGTAAAACAAATAACTCAAAGTCAGATGGCCACCCCTTATGGGATTATGGCATCTGGCAATAGATAGATAGATAGATTGTTATTATTAATAATATTATCATCATTATTATTATTATTAGTCCCCTGCCAGTCAAACTGGTCGGGAAGTGTAGGTTTGCACAGTTGCGTCAGGACATCAGTATATCTGTCAGCCCACCCTAAATTTCGTATCTACTCTGTAGCTTCCACATGCATAGACAGATTTTGATATAACTTCACACATTTGTACCCCATACCAAGACGGTGTGTTGCACAGAACAACCAGCCATCTACTCCCAAAGTCAATTACATATGCATGGTTATCATCTGGTAGGGGACTTTGTATTGCATGACAGTACTTGATTCACTTATTATTATTATTGTTGGAGGGACAGGTTGACGAATGAAGAAGTGAAGGAACGTTGTGGGGTAGATGTGGATGTGGTTGAAAAGATTAGGAGAAATACACTGAGGTGGTTTGGACATGTGGAGAGGATGGAGAATGAAAGACTGACTAAGAGGGTGTATGTAGGTGAGGTGGAGGGAGGGAGAGGGAGGGGTAGACCGAGGATGAGGTGGAGGGATGGAGTTGAGAGGTATGTGAGGGAGGGGGGGGTGAGTTGGGGGGAGGGGAGTCAAATGGTGGGTGACAGAGTGACTTGGAGGCGTTTTGTCTGCGGCCACCCTTTGCGGGATTAGGGCGTCGGGCTATAGATAGATAGATAGATTATTATTATTATTATTATTTGTATTATAACTGCTAATTTCCATAGTATCTTTTGGTATATTTTTCTTATTGTCCTAAGAGGCTTCCAAAACACTTCAGTGAATGTCTTTGTCTGGTTTTTGCTGGCAGTCCATAACATACCTTTGTCCCAGGCACAACAAGGTTATACAATATTAAAAAACCTTTAATGCCACCGAGTATTGATGGAACAGTCTCATCAACTGGGTTTTTCTTGCTGTGTAAGAAATTCCTTTTATTACACAAAGCTTCAGCAACAGATGAAGGACACTGGCTGCAAAACCTGGGGAAGACCTGCCTGTGACTCTTTTTTCATGAAGGGATAATTGCCATGGAGCCACTTACTGCATTAGGCACACTTCAGTGCTTATGTACTCATGGCCACAGATAACTTAGGGAGGACATAGATGCTGATGGCTAATTTTGTTAAAGATTCAACAAATTGGTGCACAAGCAAAAATAAAGGAAACAAAAGTGAAAACAAAAGAGACTATATTATGTGGGATAATCCCAGTTAGGAGAAAAATGCAAACACCAAAGAAACAGTATGTACCTGGGAACAAATGAGAGTACAGCATTTTCAGGCTGTCACATTTTTTTAACATTTCCTGTTGTATAACCCAGTGAAAAATGTGGTAAGGAAACTATAACCTAGTGAAAGATGTGGTAAGGAAACTACATAATTTGCATCAGTTTAACAGTTGTTAATTTGCTCTCAGGTTTAGTGATTATTCCTGCAATATGTAAAAGGAGTATATTGTTCTGTAACTGTCAGATGTATACATGTCTTTAATCATAAGCTTATGTGTGGCCTGTATTTGACTTAGGCATATAATGTATAGTTTTTCAGCTTCAAGAAACTAGTCATCTGTAATAATATCCAGATTTACAGACTTGAAAATCCTTGTACAGTTTTAGTATTTACAATATATTTTTCTCCTTAGGATGCATGGAGTGTATATGAACGTAGTGCCTCTCTTCGGCACATGATCTCCAGAGTTCGTCGTGACCCAGCCACCTTTGCCCGTTACCAACATAACAGAGATTTAGTCAACTTGGTCAATCAGTTTGCTGACCGGGAACGTGACCTGCCACGAGGGTGGGAAGCCAAGTATGATAGAGCTGGCAAGGTGGGTAAAATAGCAGTGTGGTAGAGGAGACTGGGCAAGTAATAATATAAATTCATATTTAACTTGCTGATGCTGTAATAAGTGAGTTCTCCTCTTAATTTGCTTTTCTTAACTGTTTGTCAGGAACAAGACATGTTAAGGTACACTGAATTTATTTCCGTTGAATTTGAAGTAGAAAACTATAACATTTGTAAATGCAGCAGGTACATAGGCTTGTTCCTTTTTCAGTGTGTAGTTGAGAGTGTAATTGCACTGAAGATTAGCCTGTATGTGGTGGTGCTGTGACCCTGACTGTAACAGCTAAAGCATCCTCCTGGGAACCAAACCTCCTCATATTTCCCTGCACCTTCTGTGAGAAGGACCCTGGTCTGACCTGGTGAGGTTCTGACCACTACAAGAGGACATCAGTTACCTGCAAGGTGTACATACTGTACTGCACCTGTAGGACAACCTCATAGAAACAGTTGCCCATCTGTAGTTGATGGGTCTGCCCAGCCAGACAGACTGGGATTAAGCAACAACAACATCAACAACTTGATCTTGTCCCTTGACTTTTGGTTATCTACAGTTGTTTCCCTAAATTTGTCTTCAGAGCTTGACCTTAGTCATGGCAGCCAAGTGAGAATGTTATGTATTATGCAAAAAAATGCCTTTTCCCTATCGTTACACTTTTTAATTAAATATACATATTAACTCGACAAAACCCTTTCATTGATTTCTCTGGCAATGTTTATGAAATTTTCATATGTTACTAAGGACACAGTTGTAAGACGCTTTTACTTCTATGTTTTTTCTTGCAAGTCTCTATCTATCTATCTATCTGTCTATTGCCAGACGCCTTACTCCCATACGGGGTGGCCACAAACAAATCGCCTCCACGTCACCCTGCCCCCTGCCATTTCACTGCCCCGCTCCAAATTCACACACCCCTCTCTCATATACCTCTCCACATCATCCTTCCATCTCATCCTTGGCCTTCTCCTCCCTCTCTCTCCCTCCTCCTCATTCACATTCACTCTCCTTGTCAGTCTCTCACTCTCCATCCTCTCCACATGGCCAAACCACCTCAATGTGTTTCTCCTAACGCTTCCTGTCACATCCACATCCACACCACAATGCTTCTTCACATCCTTATTCGACAGTCTGTCTCTCCATGTGACTCTAGAAGGCTCCTCTCAAATAACTTATTTTCACTGCTCTCATTCTTGACTTGCGTCCCTCCAACAACGTCCAAGCTTCACTTCCATAAGTTAGAGTTGGTCTCACAATACTGTCATGTAATGACTTTTTCACTTCCATGCTCACTTCCCTGTTTCTTATCACTGCTTTCAAGGAACCAGCAACCTTTCTTCCTTGTTCCTTTTCAAGCACTTCACCCTCCAGACTTTCATCCTTACTCATCACACTACCCAAGTACTTAAACGTACTCACTTTTTCCATTTCATCATCATCCAACCTCACTGTACATTCACTGACTTCACCTCTTTCGAAGAAGATAACTTTACTCTTCCCCACATTCACCTTTAGATTATGTTTCTCACACACTCTCCCAAACTCATCCACGAAGCCTTGCAGCTCCGCTTCGTCTTCACTAAACAACACAGTATCATCTGCAAACAACAGTACCGGGAGTTTCCATACAATCCCCTCTCTTATTAGGGTCACTCCAACATCCACTGCCGTACCTTGTATCTCTTTTATAACTCAATCCAAATACAGATTGAACAACCATGGAGACATAACACATCCCTGTTTCAACTGAACTTTCAAATAGAAAAACTCACTCAGTTCACTATCCACACACACTGCAGCCTTAGCACCTGCATACATACTCATCACAGCAATCAACAACTTCCCATCTACTCCATATATTCTTAATACTTTCCACAATTCTTGTTTATCCACCCTGTCATATCTATCTATCTATCTATTGCCAGACGCCACAATCCCGTACGTGGTGGCCATTTGACTCTGAGTTATTTGTTTTACAGGGAGGGGACCTAACCCTCCACCAACCCACTTGACCCGTAGGGAGCACGTATGGTTTGGTTATATGGTTACCACCCAGCGTTGTAAATGGTTTCTTGGCTTACAGGAAACCATTTGGCTTGTCACTGAATGTAAAGCCACATGTAATGGAAAGAAAGGCATTAAGTAGTGACAGGAAAGATGGGAGAAATAGGAAGAGAGGAGGGCAGGCACAGAAAAAGAATGATAAAGGCTAAGGAAGAAGTAGGCAGCACTACATCAAGTGAGTGGATGATGGTCACCACCACCTACCACTATGCTTTCTCCAAATCCATGAAGGCTGCATACAACCTCTTTCCCTTCTCTAAAAACTTTTCCACTAAAGATCTAAGAATGAATATCTGATCTGCACAACCTCTTCCCTTCCTGAAGCCTCCCTGTTCTTCTCCAACTAATTCCTTTGTTATTTTCCTAACACTGTCAGTAGTATCCTACCGTATACTTTTCCTATCATACTAAGAAGACAAATGACCCTATGATTACCACACATTTCTTTTTCCCCTTTTCCTTTGTACCTGACTTCCAATCCTCCAGGACTCTACCTTCCTCCCTGGCTAATCTGCTCATCTTCCACATCCATTCTCCTACTATCTCTCCTCCATGCTTCATCATTTCACCACACACTCCATCAATTCCTGGGGCTTTCCCCATTTTAACTTTCTTCATTGCTTCCACAACTTCTGTCCTACTGATTTCTTTCTGTCTTCTCACCTCCCTCCTTCTCCCAGTAATTCCCCAGCCACTTATACTCGCATTACTTTCATTCTGTATGTTCAACATTTCATTAGTGTTCCCTCCATCTGCTCACTTTTTCTCCCTTCTCCACTAGTGATCTACCATTTTTATCTTTCACTCCCCGATTAACTTCATTGCCACCCTGTGACTCTCTTTATCTCTTTCCAGAACATTTTCTTACAATCCCTCCACTTCACACTCAAATTCCTTCCAAATTTCTCATCCACTCTCTTCTTCTCTACATATAACTCTCTCTTCCACATCTCAACTTCTTCCACGTCCCTATTTCTCATCCATTCATTATATGCTTTTTTCTTTTGTGCCATAGTCTATCTCACTTCTTCATTCCACCATGCTGTTCCTTGCACATCCATTCGTCTTCTCTTCACCCCACACACCACCTCACATGCTGCACATATTTCTTCTGTGAATATCTTGCACACACGTTCCATGTCTCACTTCTGCTCCAATTCATATTTACCCCATCATTCCTCCACTTCTCTCTTATATTTCAATTTTTTCTCATCGCCTTGTAACCTTTCCACTCTCCTTGCATGTACTCCTTCCTCCCATCCTTCCCTTCTTCTATTTCTTCATTTTACTTGGACCTTGAGTCTGACCACCACCAAGTAGTGGTCAGAAAGTCCACTCCCCCAGCCTCTATATGTTCTTGCATCCTTTACACATCTTCGCATCCTTTCATCCGCACACATAATCAGTCGTTGCCTTCCTTTCATTCAGTTCACCATCTACCCTTCTCACCACTTGCCATGTATACCTGTGGATCATTTTGTGCCTGAAAAGGGTATTGGCTATCACCAACCCCCTCCCAGCACAAATGTTCACAAAAACACAGCCATTCTCATCTGTCTCAGCAGGCACACCCCACTCACCAACTACTCCATCCACCTTCACATTCCCTACTTTACCATTCATATCACCAATCAAAAACACTCTCTCTTTCCTTTCAAACTTTTCCATGCACAGTTCCACATTTGTCCAGAATCTTCTCTCACTCTGCTTGCACGATCTTGCATTGGCGCATACACGCACACAGTCGCCCACATATGTAGTCCAACTTTCAGTCTTACCCACACAATCCTTGAGCCAACTGATCCATACTCTCTTATATTCTCCTTGCATCTGTTACTCACAACAATACACACTCTTTCTTTTGCCCTCTCATTCTCACCTACTGCACATATACCCCATCCATACTCCCATTCTCTCACACTCTCACCTCTCCATTTAGTTTCAGTTAATCCACATACATCCACTTTTGCGCCCTCAAGCACCTGGACAATCTCTCTCTCTTTCACCTCATCATTTGCACCCCTTACATTCCACATCACCATGCCTTCGTTTACTTGATGTAGTGTTGCTTTGGGTGTCTGCCCTTTCCTCTCTTCCTTCCTTTCTTTTCTGTCTTTGTCTCCTTTATTCATTCCTCTTCCTTCTGCCTATGGGTGATCAGCACTCCCTTCTCTGTCTTTACTTTCCTTCATTCTTTCCTCTTCCTGCTGCCTATAGATGACTTTACACTGAGTGACAAGGCTAATGGTTTCCTATGCACCAGGAAACCATTTATTATGCTGGGTGGTGACCATATAACCAGATTATGGTGCCTGTTGGTTTAGTGGGTAATTAAGGGGCTCCAGTTGTGTAGGTTTATATCCATGGGGTGGTTGGCATTTATTGCTTATGTAAGGCCACCCAGAGATGAGTGAGTTTGGTCACTCTCATCATACTGTAAATATCTGGACAAACTTGCCTAGCCCTGGGCTCCTATGCTCCTCATGGGGCAACATGGGATGGGATGACGGATGGATGGATGGATACTAGTAGGCATTATATATAATTAAATTACAGACATTATAAGTGCTTACTGAAGATTTATTGTTCAGTATTTTATCGATGATACATATTTGAAAATTATAGTAATCTTAGAACACAGTAATGATTATACTTGTGTCTCAAGTAGGCCGAAAAGAGAAATGATCCTTCTTATAGAATACTCAAAGCACATAAATGTTTTATCCTCATTCATACATACTTATTTCATTGGACACAAGTATTACGTATGCATAAATGAAAAAAAATTGTGAATCATAAAATGTTAGTGATACTTGATAGTACCATTGGTACCAAACAAAAAAAGATGAAACTCAGCTAAAGACATATAAGCAGTACCAAATAAAAGCAAATGAAACTCAGCTAATGACAATATGCAATCCATCCACACAACAAAAAACCCTCTCTGCCTTATATTCTCCTATTTGGAATGGAAGACAAAAGCTGTGAATATGTAGAGGTACTATGCACTTTTTGTACATGATTCTGGTCTGCCAATGACTGTTCATCCAGCTTGGTTGCATGACTCTTGTACGTGACCAGTTATGTCAGCATCAGTGTGTACTTTCCTGTTCCTTCATTGTCTTTCATTCTTGGTATTTTCATGCCTAGAGTTTCCTGTCATTCTAACATTAGCAGTTATTTCACATTCTGAAACTAGTTGAGCTGCAGTAAGGTAGTTCAGATTTTTGGTATTCATCATCTGAATCCTCGTCTGTTTCTTCCCCATCTTGTGGAGGGAAAATTGTGATTTTTTCTTGATCTCTTCCTCCAATTTCTTCATTTGAATCCTAGGATTCATAATTCTCATTGTCCACTCCAATATTTGTAGCACCTCAACAACAGTCAGACTGAAGCACGAGAAAAGAGAAATCTATAAATAATCTAAATAACAGTTCAATCATCATATCCACAAGTACAGTATGTCATTAAATAATACATTATATTAGTTACCCTAACCATTGAGAAATAAAAAACATAAAAACTGCAAGCTATAAAATTCTCTGTCATCATCTGTTTTTGCTAGACACTAGTATCAGAATAGTAGCTCCAGTGCTGGGTGTCACCTACAGGTGACAGGCTATATAAATTATAAAATAGCACTGAGGCTAGTTTTCAAATGGTTATATGGATGTTTTGCTATCTTTGAGCAACTATTTAGGTTGTTCAACAAAGACACCGAATCAAGTCACGTACCTTTTTACTCTTTTGGCAGCCATTATGAATATGGTACTTGAGAATTTGGTGAAAACTCTTCATCACACCCTCCTCATCCTCTTGCCATAGCTCCACATGTAAACAATGGACCCAGCTGACTATATCCAAGAAAACAGTCATGATTGATCTCCGTTGAAACCTGAAATTTAAGGGCTAAGTAATGAAACTTAAAAATCTGTGTGCATACAAACTCCTGTCACTATAGGTGACACTGGGCTCTGAAGGATAAGTATGATACTGTGTGAGATAGATATAACAATTGTAGTGTGTGCTTGTTTGGTTCCATTATGAAATTTAAGCTGCAGCATTTAATAATAAAAAAAAAAAGTCATGTAGTACGGCATGCCATGATGCAGTTAACCCATGGACTGTGACAGGAGATAGTCATGAAATTTTTGGTTGTTCGGCTCTTGGCAAATTAATTGATCCATATGATATACCCTTAGATGCACTTCATCATCTAACCCATGAAGTACATATTTTTGTTCATCTCACCATAGTTATGGAGGAATTGTAGTTGGAAGTTTCCCAACTGGCAGGAAACTGGTAACTTCCTGAGTGGGACTAAGAACCGGTACGGTACTGTCAGAGCCTTATTGAGTTACCAGTTAGCCCAGTATGCCATGACTTGTGTATGATGCATTGCTTTTAGTAATTCATTTCATCCTGCTTTTTCTTCGGTTAGTCACTGTCAGCCTTGCAATTGATTTTAGCATCAAGAGCCTTAGGTTTGAGCTGTCATTACTGTATGTGTTAATGCAAGGACAGGTGGGTTAGGAAGTGCATGAATTTCATTTGTAGCAGCTACTGTTTGTTTCTGGGCTCATTCTTCTGGGCTTAACTTTGGGGTGGGGATGAGAGATGATAGTTAGCTTAATGTGCCATAAACTTTGTGTAACACTGCTCCTTCCAGGAACTGTACTACAGGGAGAAAAATTGCACTCATAAGAGGTGTCACAGCCTTCTGGTGGCAGCTTGATATGTGTCACAGCCCATGGGTTTATTCTGTTTTGAATTCTTTCACTGTAAGGGATCTCTTCAAGCCTACAGTAACTGAATTGCTTGTTGGTAGCCAGAAGATAATAATAAAAGGCATATTTTTACAGGTGTTAATGGAGGTCATTTGCAACTTCCCAATTACAGGAGCTTTCACCTAAACTGAACAGTATTATGTGATAGTTTGGTAATCAGAATACAGTGCAACCTCTAAAATTTGAAGTGCTTGTGTCCACAAACTATTTGAACTTTCGAAAACTTTGAACTTTAGATAAAGAATTTATCTTGTGATAGATGGGGGCACTCCCTATCCACTCACTCGATGTAGTGCTGCACGTGGGTCCTGCCCTTTCCTCTCTTCCCTCCTTCCTTCTTTCCTTCCTTCCTTTTCTGTATTTCTTGTCTTCATTCTTTCCTTCCTTCCTTTTCTGTATTTCTTGTCTTCATTCTTTCCTCTTCCTTCTGTCTGCGGGTGACTGAGTGACAAGCCAAATGGTTTCCTGTACACCAGGAAACCATTTACAATGCTGGGTGGTAACCATATAACCAGACTATGGTTCCTGGTTGTTTAGTGAGCAGTTGAGGTGCTCCAGTTGAATTGAGTTGGTGCAGGTTTATATTCATGGAGTGGTTGAGGTTTCTTGTTCATGTAAGGGTACTCTGGGATGAGTGAGGCTGGTCACTCTCATCTTACTGTAAATGTCAGGACCAACTTGCCTAGCCCAGGACTCCAGTGCACCTCATGGGGCAACACTGGATTAAATGATGAATGAATGAATTAATCCATGTCTTATTTGTCTTAGTTTAGAGTTGCTTTTGATGGGCTAACTATGTAGCTAGCTTCAGGCATCCCATTTTACAAAATTTTCATAACACTACCTTTTATCTTTTATCTCTGTTATAGTACTCAAGGTAATGATAATTATCAGTACAGTACTCATTACTAACCAGGAAGTATTTTTCTTGTGTATTTCTATTTCCTCATCTTCTGTATACTCATGTGTTTTAAAACACCTTGCAGTTGTGTTCATATTCAACATCGATCAATAAGTTGTAAGGGTAAATAATTTTGCTTTCATTTACTTATGTACAACAAAACCACATGCATATGCACACCTTTCATCACCACCTTGCATTTCATGGTGGGTGATCAGCTGTGATGTTTGTTTACAGCCTGACCAATGTGCATATTTTGCATTGCCCACCCACAGAATGCTTATTTTAAATGATTTATGATGTATTTTATGATAATGTACACCTATACAAGTCCACATTATTTAATCTTGAAATCACAAATAGTGATGCAAAATGTGTGTTTGTTAATGAGTGGAAAAGATGCTGGAGGTTTATATTTACTCTGAAATTACCTGGTAATTTGCTCAAAGGAAGAGGATATTCACAGGCCCAGACATGCAGAAATGGCATGTGCGAGGCCTAGGGGAACTAGGCTTATGATGGAAAAGTTGAGAGGTAGGATGGGACTGGAGTGTTTTGGTGATGTGATGAAGAGAGGTAGACTGAGATGGTTTGGGCATGTGGAGAGGGTGAGGGATGATAACTGGGTGCAGAAAATGAGAAGTGTTACTGTTGGGGGTAGGGTAGTGAGAGGTAGACTGAAAAAAGACCTGGGACATGTCATTGAGTGTGACCTCAGACATAAAGGACTAAATAGGGAAACTGCCAGAGATCAAACAGCATGGAGAGCTACCATTAGGTGACCATGGCCGATGCATGCAAGAATGTTGGAACCTTGAAAAAACAAACAAAATAATAGATTGCACAGTTGTTTAACAGTGATTCCAATAATCTAAGAGAGATATATTAGAAGACCGCTGCCTACCAACAATCGTGTCCATGTTAAAAGTGAGTAAAATTTGCTAGTTAATGATGTCTGACAAGTGGTGTTCCATGGTGTTGCATGGTTAAGAGACATTTACCATAATTTCACTTGGCAAAGAACTTTAAATTTTGTCTCATTGCTTTATAATGCCGTATACTGCTATGTTTATAACACAGTCACTATCTTTGAGAACATGTGCAAAGATAGTTACTCTAGTTTCAGTCAGTACAGAATTTCTGAGTACTTTCACATTTTCATGTCATACATGGATGTTTCCATCACCACATTCATCTCACAACACATGCACAGTTGCACACACTGTGTACTTGTGGCTGGATTGTTGCATATTTTTTTTTCACAATACTGCACTAATCAGCAAAGCTAGGACACCTTTTTGCAGCCACGATTATTGTGAATCTGAGTAAACCTAAACTGAATCAAAGAATGTAGAACTTCTTAACCACAGGAGGAAAGGAAACATTTATTATGGGTGACCAGATGCTTCATAGTAAGGTCCTCAGTACGAGATAAGTGTACTTGCCAGTTTTAGATGCTAGAGTCTGCATTCATTTGTGAGCCAGTTATGGGAATTAAAAATGACAGATTTAATAGATTATGGTATTCGAAGTTAAGATGTTTCAGAAATTTAGACATCTGAATTTTTGAGGTTGTACCATATAATGAAAGACATACTGTACAATAATTATACCAATAGTGTCAATAGTCAGCAGTTTTATCCATGTGAGTACTCTACCCTTTCTTCAGTTATCCAGAAATTGATTTTCCCTCCAACTCGCTGTTTTTAAGCTGTGTCCCCAAACCATATATACTTTTAAAAATATGCAGTACAAATTTAGCCATAGTTATGTTTCCAAAATTACCATTGTTCATGTCGTTCATGTCTTTCACTAACTTACTGATGATGAAATATATAATCTGTCTTATCTATCTATTGCCAGATGCCTTAATCCCGTAAGGGGTGGCCACAAACAAGTTGCCTTCATGTCTCCCTGTTCCCCGCCATTTCACTGCCCTGCTCCCAGCTCAAACCCCCCTCTCTCATATACCTCTCCACTCCATCCCTTCATCTCATCCTTGGTCTCCCACTCCCTCTCCCCCCTCCTCCACCTCACTCACATACACTCTCCTCATCAGTCTCTCACTCTCCATCCTCTCCACATGGCCAAACCACCTCAATGTGTTTCTCCTAACGCTTCCCATCACATGTACATCCACACCACGTCGCTTCTTCGCTTCCTCATTTGTCAGTCTGTCTCTCCATGTGACTCCACATGCTCCTCTGAAATAACTCATTTCACTGCTCTCACTCTTGACTTGTGTCCCTCCAGCAAGGTCCAAGCTTCACTTCCATACATTAGAGTTGGTATCACAATACTGTCATGTAGTAACTTTTTCACCTCCATGCTCACTTCCCTGTTTCTTATCACTGCTTTCAAGGAACCAACAACCTTTTTTCCTTACTGTACCCTTTCAAGCATTTCACCCTCTAAACTTTTGTCCTTACTCATCACACTACCCAAGTACTTAAACCACTGACATTTTCCATATACAGTTCTGCCCCACAGTACGCTAGTATATGGGCGGCAGAGGGCGTCGCGTACTAGGAATTTGCGTACTCTGAATACATAACATAAACTTATGGGAAAAATTACATGTGGGCGGCACCCCCCCTTCATGGGCAACCCTTGAGACTCCTTTCAGACTTAAGTATTGTACTGTACAAACTCTCTAAGACATACTACCTAAGATAAAGTAAACCAACAAGATTATGGCTTTACTAAGTCAGCAAGGATATAGCTTAACTAAACCAACAAGAATATGGCTGCTCACCTTAACCCAAGAGGACAACAGGTGAATTGTCTCCTACACCACTCGATTTCGGGACAATTCGACATCAAGTCAATTTGCCGTCACAGCAATAACAAGACAATTTGCCGTCATTAATGAAGACAGCTATGGGTGACACGAACAATTCAAAGGTGACTACAGCGAGTAAGAAACAAGTTAATTAAACCACCAGTGATGGAGAGTGGAGACTTGTGTATGAGCCATTTCCTGGGGAGGATCAAGAAGATGATGCAATGTCTGAGGTGTCAGAAATAGACTTTGAAGGGTTTATGAACGAAGTGAGTGCATTAGCTACTGAAAGTGTTGAAAGTGCTGGTGACGAGAGTGGTGAGGAAGTTGGTGTGTCGAGTGGTGCAGGAGAGAATTCGCCGTCAAGTCAATTCGCTTTCAGACAGTTCCCTGTCAAAACATGGACGATTCCCTGTCAAGACAATTCGCACCCTGGACAATTCCGTGTCATTCTATGAATAGTGTATACTTATTATAAATTAATCAGTACTTTAATAACCATCAAAGTCTGTGTAGGCTTTGGATATTATTTATTAGTTGCACCTTTAGTCAGTATTGACTAAAGGTGCAACTAATAAATACAGTAATCACTCTAATATCCGGACGCCCAATATCCGAACATCCCCACTATCCGAACATAAGAATGTTTCGTACTGTACTTTTTTCCATGCTATACTTACCTCATTTCACTCTTTAATGTCCTTTATTGGTGTGAATAGGGTGTTAGGAGCTATGCATGTGCAGTAGGAAGGTGTTTTTCTGAGTTAGGCTAGGTTAGGGTCCATAAGTACCAGTCCAGGAGCCAGTCACCAGAATGTTTATTATTGTGTGGACCTACTTCTAAACCCTCATTTGATGTTTCTTTTGCATTTATTTCAGTCATTTATGTGCCTTATTGGTGTGATTTGGGTGTTAAATAGGTGATATGCATGTCCAGAGGGAGTTGTATAGGTGTTTCTCTAGTTAGGGTCCATAAGTACAAGTCCATAAGCTGGGGCCCAATATCTGGACAGAACCAATATCTGGACCTACCTATGGCTCTATTACGTCGGATATTGGAGTGATTACTGTAATATCCAAAGCCTACGCTATTGAACATTGACTTTTATGGATCCCCCTGAAATATAGTTATTAACGTATTGATTAATTAATAGTAAGTACAGTATACTGACGGGGAATCGTCCATGTTTTGATGGGGAATTATCTGATGGTACTTGTGGTTGGGGTTGATTGCTCATGTAACGCCACTCAGGGATGAGTGAGGCTGGTCACTCTCATCTTAAATGTCGGGACCAACTGCCTAGCCCCAGGCTCCTATGATCCTCATGGGGCAATGTAGGATTGGATGATGGATGGATGGGTGGATGGATGGATGAATTGACTTAACAACGAATTGTCTCAGAACCCTAGTGTGCAAACTCCTGCACCACTCAACACACCACCTTCCCCACCACTCTAGTCACCAGCACTTTCGACACTTTCACAAGCTAATGCACTCACTTCATTCTAAACCCTTCAAAGTCTATTTCTGACACTTCAGAAATCGCATCATCCTCTTGATCCTTCCCAGGAAATGACTCATCGACAAGTCTCCACTCTCCATCACTGGTAGTTGGCACTTCTTGGGGTGGCAGTGTCACGTGCTCGGGGTAAACCCCGGATTTGGGTCACTCTTCTCTGCTGTCTGGCCTACTTATGAGTTCAGTTTGCATCACTATTAAAAAATACACTAAAATTTGATAAAAAATAGGTCCTTGCATACAATGAGGATCGCGTACTCTGAATTTGCATATTGTGGGGCAGAACTGTACTTGTATAGTGATGAACCAAATCAAGAAAAATACGGTAATGATAGTGGTGGTGGTGATGGGAAGAACTGGGGAGAAAACTCCGGTTGATGAATGTACAATATCTGAATATACAGTGAGCCTTATGTTTCACGCGATTTGGGTTCTCGAATTTTCCTTTCACAGGAAAGACCAAAATTTTCAAGAACTTATGTCTCATGATCAAGAATTCACCTTTCATGTCAATATATGGGGTGCTGGTGGGCAAGGCAGTTGTCAGCTGTTGTCCATCATGTTGTTTCCACAGTTCCTGCCAGCTGTGAGATTGTGTGTATGTTGCTCTGGTAATGATCATAGCTGCAGTCCTTTTTTTGCCTTTCTCTTCGTTCAGCTGTTGTTCTCATGTGGTCTTCCTGTAGTGTATTATGGCTTCCTCTTCATTGGAGAACTAGGTAATAGTGGTGATGGTGAAATACTGGTAAGTTTAAAGGATGGAGGCAAGAAGAGAAAAGAACATCATGAGTTTCGAGTCGATGTGAAGAAAAAGTATTCAGCCAAAGATGAGATGAATATTTTTCTGGTTGGTGATCCATTAATTAATGTTTTTTAACATTTTTATCATATTCATATGGTTGTCAGTTATTCTGGTATCCTGTTTTGTGAGAGTTATATCTCAAAATGAGGAAATGAATGACTGGGAGGGGCTCTAGAACCAATTAGATTTTTTACCATTGAATTAAGACTTTTCAGGTTGCGAAATTCTAGTTCTGTGCCAACCTCTTGGTACCAATTAGATGCGAATTAAGGGCTCACTGTACTGAGAAGTTGATATGTGACCTAGAATAGAGTTGATTACAGTGTACAAAGTGGTAAAGAAGTGATAATCACTTACCATGACGGGACAGAGTGATGTTTGGGTGTCGGGGAAAGGGGACATCCATGGCTGAGGGGATAGAGGAGGAGGAATAAGCACTGTTTCCAGCCTCTCTAGGACTAAGGCTAGGTCTGAAACCCCTTAAAGCCACTCCCCACAATTGTTGGCACTGGCAGGTTGTGAGAAGTTGGGCACTGTGGAGGTGCCAGGTTGGGAAGACTATGATGATGGGGCAGGCATTGGGGTTTGGTTCCGAGGCAAGGTAGGCAGGGATGGGGGTTTGGGAAGAGTATTACAGTAATTTTCTTCACAAGCTGCTCCCTCTGCTCCCACAAGATGCAGGCAGTTACATTCTGGAGGGACTGCAGCTTGTCTGTGTTGTGCACCACCATCATTAGGGCATCCTTGAGCCAGTCAGCAATTTCCAGCATCTGGCTCTGCTGCTGATGAGTGCCCCCTCAACATGCTGTGGCTCGGTTGTTGCTGGTGCCTGCTGTGTGGCCTCAGGTGCCAGGCAATCCTCTTCCTCAGCCTCGTAAATGAGGCTGTCAATCATCATTTCAGGAGCTGCATCAATGATGTGAAGGATGTTGTTGACAGTGTGGGCAACAGAACCCTCCTCTGGCATTTGCTGGGCCATCTCTGCTGCCTGGCACAGCACATCTATGATTGGTGTTAGTGACATAGCCGGGTAAACATCAGGTAACATGTTCTGCCACCCATGCTGAATAGTCTCCATACTAAGATCGTCCCAGGTGGCAGGGTTTTTTTTTTTTTATTATTATTATTAATTTTTTTCCATGCCTTCCAAAATTGTTTTACTGTCATTGCTTGAGGGTTTCAGCTGGAGGTGTTAGTAAGTCTTCCTCAAAGTATGCCCAGTCCTAAGTTGCCATTGCTGCCACCTCGGTCCCACAGTCAGTTGCCTCTTTTGTAGCTTTATTGGTGCGTGCGTAGTACAACCCCTTGAAGGTCATGATGACCTTATGATCAAGAGGTTGAATAACACTACTGGTGTTGGGTGGCAGGGAAACAGCCTCAAGAGGTGGGTGATGGTCAACAAGATACCTGTATTGCAGGTGGCAAGGACAACTGTCCAAAAGCAAGATCACTTTATTTATCTATTTATTTATTTTTTTTCTAGCAGTTCCTCTTGGGTGTGGTAACAGAAATCATATTGAGCCCTCTCTCCAGCACACATGATAGTGTTGCTCACCCTTTGGAATTATGCATTCACTGAACACCCAACTGCTCCACATTTTCATGCTGTAAGCAACGTTGGGTCTGGTTAGTACTTGGATGGGTGACCGCCTGGGAACGCCAGATGCTGTTGGCATCCCTACGTCAAGTGGGGTTGGTGGAGGATTAGTGCCCCTCCCTGTAAAACAATTAACTCTAAGCCCTTGGCCACCCCGTCTGGGATACATGGCGTCTGGCAATGAATGAATGAATGAATGACCTCAGCCATGTGAACTTATGAATCACCAGAGGCTTTACCTTACATTTGCCTGTTGTCAAAATGTGTTCTTTAGAGGCCATTTACCCATGTGCTGAGCTTTCGTCCTTCATCAGAAAGGTGGAAGGTGGAAGGCATTTCCAAAAATGACCAGTTTTGTCCATACTGAACACCAAATCTATTTTGTAACCACCATTCTCTACCACCATCCTAAAGGAGGTAGGGAAAGTTTTGGCTGCAGCCACATCCACAGTCCCCACCTCATCACACACCCCAACATGATTCATTTCTTTGTGCTCTTTTGGTCTTGCCCTTGAAAAGGGTGAAGGATTGTCAGCTCGCATCACTTTAGCACCATTTCCTTAGTTTTCAGTAGCCATTTGGCAAATGATATTGTTGTCCACTTTCATATTTACATCCCTCTGAGGGAACTGCAAGAAGACCTGGATGAACTATACTGATGTAGCCAAAAATGGAAGATTCATGTCGTGTGACCGAGAAGGGTGTAAGCAAGAGACTACCAAAATGGCACTATAATATGGGAATGGAAGGCATTGCCAGGACATCACATGAGAAGGATTTGGGTGTAATAATACAGAAGGAATTATCACCAGGGAATCATTATAAATAAGACAGCCAGTGGAGCATACAATCTGTTAACGAATATAAGAATAGCATTTAATCATGTGAGTGAAGATATGCTGAGTAATTGATGATGACTGTGGTAAAGGCCTAGATTAGAATATGCTGCAGTTGTGTGGTCTCCACATGAAAAAAATGTGTCAATAAATTAGAGAACTTTAAATAAGTGGCATTCATGGATCTGGAAAAAGCAAATGACAAAGTGGACAGAGAAGGATTGTGGAAAGTTTTGCGCACGCACGGTGCACATCCACCTAATCACTGTCATTTCTGTATGAGTCAGTGAATATCCTCCTCCTTTACTGCCCAGGTCTCACTACCATACAACATTACACTCTTAACACATGCTGCATACAAAGACCCCTTAGCATGTAGGGAGAGCCCTCTCAGTGTCAGAAGAGGCAAGAGCTCCCTGAACTTCTTCCAACCACTTCTCACCCTAGCCACAGAGCTAGCTCCAGCCCCACCTCCAGCACACAACATTTCTCCCAAATAACAAAACTCTTCCACACACTGATGATTTTTATTTCCCTCTTCTTTCAATCACCATTCTTCCTGATTCTCATGTGTTTGTTTATTAAGCATTACGACACACCTTCCAAAACCTACCTAGATCTACTGAAAGTTGTTATTAAAGCCTAACCTTACATATTCATATTCTAGCCTTACCTAACCTAAATTGTCTTACCAAACAAAGCAGTATAACTTAACCCAACCAAAAATAACCTAAACTGATCGCACAGCCAAACCAAACTAACCACATCTAACCAATAATAACATAACCGAGTCAAACTTAACTGAACCTAAACTACAGTTAATCATAACCTTTCAGGTCTAACCTAACCTAACCAGTGATAGCTTAATCAAACATGGCAAAATACTGTATCATAAAATAGGTTAGGTTAGGTTAGGATAATAATTTTGCAAAAAATTATGTACAAATTTCCATTAAAGTATTTATTTAAAGTGGAAATGCAGAAACAGACAAATCTTTTGCCACAGCCTTATGTTTGCCAGCAGGCAATCAGCTGACTTTGTTTACAATTTACTGATATGCCTAGCGTGGTCCAGTCATTCATGCTTCATGTGTGTATATCTGACTCATAGAATGCATAGTTTACTGTTTATTTATGATAATACACACTTATCAGAGTCTGCATTATTGACATTTTAACCCCTTGGCTGCTAAGAGCCTCTGAGGTGGACCTGTCGATAGCCTGCTGCAGACCTCTCAGAAGGTGCCCTTTGATTTCAAATTTTGCCCCTTTGATTTTGGCGAGAATACGGAAGGTATCATCCCTTCCAAGCACAGAGTTGCCACACAGTGGTTCTCTGAATCACCAGCATCACCAGGCAGGTGGTGAGCATGTGGGGTGATTGGTGAGGCAGCCATGGACTCAGTGACCCGAAAAAACAGCCAAAAATGACCTCTCATCAAGCAGTCCCACAATGCCGTAAAAGGCTCTACCTCTTCACAAATATGCTCATAGGTAAATAGAAAGGTGTCGACTTCTGATGCGTGTGCTTTTTCTTTTCTTTAACTATAAACAAACGTGAGTTGAAAATGATTGATTTTTCCCCAAAGTAGCCACACCAGGGCACGATGTAGCTCGAGCCTGTCGCAGCCTAGGGGTTAATTAGTAATTAGTGAGGCCATTGAGTGATTTGCCTCTGACTGTCGGTGGCCTTCATACCAGTCACCCCAACCCAACCCATAGGCTTATCCCATCCCAGACCATGACTTTTGTGGTATAATGTGCAGGGGGGATTTTTGTGTACAAAATATTTGGGGGAAGAAAGTGCACATTATATGGCAGGAAATGTGGTAGGTTGGGGTAAATTATGGAAATTTAAGTTAAGTTTGGATAAATCAGCACTGATAAGAGTAATTTTGTGCAAAAAATATCATTCTAAGATGGTGTCAACCTGTCTTTGGCATACCACAAAATGACATCCATCTGTTTTCAGGACTGTTGGATATTGTAAATATCATTGACCACCATTAGGACATTCGTTTACCACCATAAAAATAAACAGTGAAGTATGGAAAACAAACTTTAAGAAGAAAAAGTGAACTGGTAAGGTTTTGCTGCTGTTTAAACTAAATTATACATTTACTTTAGTGAGTCTACAGTTAGGGGCAAGGCAAATGGCAGGTTGAGGGTTTGATGATGTACGTGTACCCAGTAACAGTTTAAATATTCTCGTTTATTGTCCCCTTGTCATCACATCTGTTAACCAAACCATGCATCTGTGTTTCTGGTACTTACCTTAACATTATGTACCGTACTGTATTTGTGGGTCTAAATTGTCACAAAAGGGAAAGTTGGGGTTTGAGCATGGGGTGCCTGGGACCAGTTAGGATAATGTCCTATAGGTTCTGTGTATTTTTGTCATGGAGGAAACTGTGTTATTACATTCCATGTTTAGTACCATTTATGCACAGTAACAAAGGGATCACTCTAGGTGAATACAAATAGGTAAATACAGACAAACTTAAAAAGCACTTTCTCTGTATTCATTAACACATCATATCTCACATAGAATTGCTTTCCTTTGTCATCATTGTCACCTATTTGGACTGTATGCTTGATCTTTTCATGGCACCTTCACACTGTGCACAGTGTTGACTTGTTAGTGTTAAAGTGCTTTGCAGTGTCAACCACGCTCTCCTTAGCATCATGCCAATGGAGACTCTCTTTTCCTCTCAAGAGACAAAGGTGCATGATGAGGCATCTCATTAGCACCACTGGCAGATGCGGCAGAAGATGGGGAAGCCATAACACATCAAAGAGCACCAAGATTATTATATGGCACTAGGTTCACATGAGATTTTAATGCGAGTGGAGAAGCCAGGGATCATGGTCAGGTGGCAGAGACAGTGGGGAGAGGGAGAGTGAGAGGGGGAGGGAGGAGGACAGGGATGGAAGGTACACATGCACAGTGACCATCTGAGGAAACAGTGTTGGCATATGTAACTGTGCAGGACCTTTAAATGTTGTCACTGATGGGGACTGACTTCTGGTATTTCCCCACACAAACTTCTCCAATTCAACAAAAACAAAGTACAGCTGTGTCTGCTATCCTATATATTTTTTTGAAGCTGTCAGACAATAAATATTGCATGAAGACTGCATCAGTGATTCCTTTGTTTGGCATAAAATCAAACTGCATCTCATCAGCTTTCACTCTTTGCCTCATCATACCTGCCTGGACTCTTTCCATTACATTCATAAACTGGTCCAACAGCTTTATACCTCAGTACAGTGATCCCTTGGTTATAGCAGTTTTCATTATCACTGCGATATGAAAGTCAGCACTCCAGATGTTATAGCGCATTTTTTTGACTAAAAAAGCAATTGTCATCGTCCACCTGAGCTGGTTTCTACCAACATTCATGATGCAATATGTGTGTTTTCTGATGGCTTTGAGGGATTCAGAGATGGGGACCTACTCCTGGAGTTAATCTCAGGTGGTGGAGACCACCAACTCCACCCCATAGCCTTGGAACTCCTTAAATCAGACCCATCTCAGGTCTGTTGTACGTGTTTCTTCCGTATTGTGCCCTTTTCCTAATTTTCTATCAACTTAACCAATGCTTTTTGTGTGTTTCTGGTACTTAACAGTATGTATGTGTATATTGGGTCTAAATTGTCATAAAATGGAAAATCAGACCTTGGTGTTGGGGTGCCTGGTAGCTATCTATCTATCTATAGCCAGACACCATAATCCCGTAAAGGGTGGCCGTTTCTCTTTGAGTCACTTGTTTTATGGGGAGGGGCACTAACTTTCCACCAACCCACTTGTTGACACATTGGTAACATGTATGATTTGAGTAAATGGTTACCACCCAGCATTGTAAATGATTTTCTGACCTGCAGGAAACCATTTGGTTTATCACTCAATGTAAAGCCACCTGAAAAGGAAAGAAGAGTAAGAAAAAGTGACAGCAAAGATGGGAGAAATAGAAAGAGAGGAGGGTAGACACAGGAAAAGAATGATAAAGGTGAAGGAAGAAGTAGGAAGCACTGCATCAAGTGAGTGGATGATGGTCACCACCACCTATCACAATGCCTGGTAGCAGTTAGGATAAATCCCATAGGTTCTGTGTTTTTGCTGTCGTGCAGTTCTGTTATCACACATCATGTTTGTTAACAGTTATGCACAGTAACCAAGTGATCAGTGTAATTTCCAATTTCCAGGGCATCAGCCTTCCGCTTATATGCATTTACAGTCAAGCTCTTCAACCAGTCATCTGGAACAACACACTCATATGTAACAGAATAATAGAATTCTTTAACTTGATATCTAAGCCTATTTTCAGAGGCCTTAAACATCTTAGCAGTCAACCCAGACATGCCCTCTGCCTTCCTCAACTGCATTCTGTTGATTGCCTTTCCCACAAGACTAATGTCAACCAATGGCCAAGGGCCAGACACTGTATCTGCTGTCTCCAATCTTTCCCTGTTCCAGTCAAACTCCTTATTCAGCAGCCAGTTTAATGCTGTCTTCAAGCATACTTAATATCCCCACTGTCCACCACTACCCTTCCTTCATCATTCTTCACACACTGCTTACATGATTATGATATCCCTGTTTTCACTTGTCATTTGTTTAGCCACCACAAAAACCACATTCTTCCTTTCAGCACTATTTAGTTTAACTATTAAAAGTTTCTGATAATCAGAGTTTGCCCTATATATCATGTTCATGACTGTACTCTTAGCTGCAAAGTGTTCCTCTCTGTTACTGCCCTTTATGTTGTCCTAAATAATTTTCTTTTCTCTTTAGCTGCATCTACTAGTCCTTCATCGGACCTCCGTTACCTTATGCTTTGACGAGTCCCTTGTCCAGCCACACACCAGATCAGCAGCTCTTGAGAGAGATTCTTGATTGCTCTTTAGTGCTCATGTACACTTCTTTTTACTTCCCTATGCTCAGCTACCACTCTATTCATCTTGCTAAAGGAGACATCTCTTGCAGGTTGGTTTTTCCAGTTCTATGCATTCCTCCTGAGAACATAGGTCTTTTTCTTCATTTTCCTTTTGTTCAGTACCATGTCATCCATCAGTAATTTGTGTTGCTGCACACACACTTCACTCGCAATATCTATCACATCCTTTACAAGCCTTCTATTGGCTGTCTTGACTAGGAAATAGTCTGTCTGCCTACTGTTACCCCCAGACTCATATGTAGTTAGTCTGCTGTCTGTTTCACCTAAAAATGTGTTGTACTCAACTACAGTAATCCCTTAACCCCTTAACTGCGGGTGTCATTCCAGAATAACATTGAAAAAACTGGACCAAACTGCGGGTGTCATTGTGGAATGTTTGTGAATATTTTGAATACCGCGCGTTTTTTCCGCGCGCCAGTTGTTTCAAGGGAGAGTAGCTATTAAGTTCCTTCATTCCAGCCGACCCCCATCTCCCTCCTCCCACCCCCTGGGCCCCCCCCCCATCCGTGCCCAAACTCGCATCAGTCTCTTTGTGAGTAACAATGTTGCTGACATGGCAGTGAAGTGCGAGCAATTACAGTACCTTTTACCTGCCTCCGTGAACATAGAGTGGGTGTTTATCGTATGTGCAGTGTTCATATATGTTTATAGTATTATTATCAGAGTGTGGTTGGCATTTGGTAATGGTGTGTGGGGTGAAAAATAATGATTTTAGATTGCTCACTTCTAATGGCACTGCCCGCCCAGTGAAAGTCCATGAATTAATGAAACCTACATCATTGCAAAGCTGAAGATTAGTACTTTCTAATGGTACCTTATTTTTCGCTCTAGCGTTATTCTGTGCAGAGTTATAAAGGTTTAAAGTTTGTTTACATTTTGGCTGGAACCCCCCCTTGGGGGGGGGTCAGTCGGGTCAAAACAATGCCCGCGGTTAAAGGGTTAATTATCTAGACGGTCCGTATCCGGTTATGCTGCATATCCATTCATTAGGCCTTGGCTATGTTATAACTTTATCTGGATTTATTTGTCCCTAACTGGACTTAAAAGTTCCACTTCAGCGGCCGGCCGGCCGACAAAGTAAAAAATGTTCGTTCTATGGCTCACCAACCTCTCTGTCCACGCGTGGGTAATAGACCCTAACCCACAAGCTGAGTGAGAATGGCTGTACAGATCCCTGCCGTATGGTTGAAATCACCTGGCCATTCCCATGACCAGTAACAGACCAGCAGCGTGCGAGGAAGACAGGGCGTAACCCACAAGCTGAGCAATAATGACTGTACGGATCTCTGCCGAATGATTGAAATCCCGCAACCACCCTGATCACTGGTAACATTCCAGCAGCACACGAGGAAAACAGCATAACCCACAAGGTGAGCTAAAATGGGTGTACGGGTCCTCACTGAACGGTAAAAGTCCTGTGGCATCCCTCATCATGCCCACCACTGCATGCCTTTTCTCCCTCCCTCTTCCTCAGTCCTCCCTCTCCCATGCGTCGCCCTCCATCCCTGCATGAGTTTTTTAGGTTTTTGCGATTTATTCACATACTATTGGTCGTATTGAAATGCTGAAAAGACCATGAGAAAACTCATGAAATTCTGCATCTAGACTTATGTTTAGCTCTTGCATGGTGTGGGCAGATTATTGCACTACAATGTTGGGAAGTTTTTTTGAAGGTATTATTTACTCTCCAACAAGCTCATTCTCACTGCTTTTTTGTACTTTTACTCCTCAGTTTTGCGCATTTTTATTAGCTTATAGTATAAACACCATTGAAGATGTTGGTATACAATTTATACCAGTATAACCAATTTCCATGGGGCATATTGAAATTGAAAAAAAAAAATTTCTTTGTGTCACGGTTAGCCATTACTCTTGCCATCTCAGAAACGTTTTGAATTCTTGAGAGGGTTAAAAATACTTCAACTGTTGTTTTCATTGATTTTTTTTGTGTGTGTGGACTTTTGTCATTTATGCATTGCTTTTTTTGTGTCTAGCATTACATTAAATATTCCCATTTGTATTTGATGTCTGAATACAGCTGAAGGACTGGAGAAAACTGCCAAAATTAGGAGGGGTACTGTACATTATAGGTAGTATATTTGTGAATTTTTGTTGTTTATGCATTGTTTTCTTAGTGTTTAGCATTACACTGGATATTCCCATGTGTGTTTTGATGTCTAAATACTGCTGAAACACTCCAGAACACTGCCCAAATTAGGAGGGTTATTGTGCAAATTGGTAGTTTTATTTTTTCATTGTTTATGCATTGTTTTCACAGTGTTTAAGATTATATTGCATATTGCAGTGTGTGTGTTGATGTCTAAAAACAGATAAAGGACCTCAGAACACTGCCAAAATTAGGGGGGGTATTGTACATATTGTTATTTTTATTTATGTATTTTTTTATGGATTATATTGCATTTTCCAATGTGTGTTTTGATATCTAAGAAGAGCCAAAAAACTACAGAACACTGACAAAATTAGGAGGGGTACTGTGCATATTGTTTGTTATTTTTTATGCATTATTTTTGTAGTGTTTAGGGTTATATTGCAAATTGCAATGTGTGTTTGATGTTTAAGAACAGCGGAAAGACCGCAGAACACTGCCAGAATTAGGAGGGGTACTGTACAATCATATAGGTTGGGTATGGGTATAGGTAGGGTATGGGTACAGCAGAGGCTGTTGCTCCATATCCAGATATTGCCCGTATCTGGTCATGCCTTTGGCTCCATTATGACAGATAATCAAGGGATTACTGTATGTTCATTACTTCCTGAAACTCTAGTATCCTCTCATCTTCTGCATTCCTTGTATCATATTTGAATCCCCCATTCACTCCATCATATCCTTGTGCTGCTGCACCCACATTGCCATTAAAATCCCAGTCCAAAACTATAATCTCATCATCCCCATACCTCCAACCACACTTATCAAATCAGTCTAGAATCTCTCTCTCTCTCTCTCTTTTTTTTTTTTTTTTTTTTTTTTTTTTTATATCCAAGCCATCCTGTGGAGCATATACCAATATTTTTGTTTTCCAGACATTAATTTCAACACTGTGATCCTTTCATTTACTGTTATTACATTCATAACTTCTCTCCAGAGAAATGAAGTTGCTGAATGCACATTGAGGTTGGATGAGGAGGAAATGAAAAATGTGTGTACATTTAAATACTTGGGTAGTGAGATGAGTAAGGATGGAAGTTTAGAGAGTGCAGTGCTTGAAAGGGTACAACAATGAAGAAAGGTTGCTGGTTCTCTGAAAGCAGTGATAAGAAACAGGGAAGTGAGTGTGGAAATAAAAAAGTCACTGCATGACAGTATTGTGATACCAGTCCTAATGTATGGAAGTGAAGCTTGGACCTGGAGGGATGCAAGGGTGAGAGCAGTGGCAGTGAGTTATTTGAGAGGAGCTTGTGGAGTCACATGGAGAGATAGACTGACAATGAGGAAATGAAGGAGCATTGTGGTGTGGATGTGGTTGTGATAAAAAGTGTTTGGAGAAATACATTGAGGTGGTTTGGCCACGTGGAGAGGATTGAGAATGAGAGACTGACGAAGATAGTGTTTGTGAGTGAGGTGGAGGAGAGGGAGGGAAGGGGAGGCCAAGGATGAGATGGAGGGATGGAATGGAAAAGTATATGAGAGAAGGGTGTGTGAGCTGGGAGCAGAGCAGTGAAATGGGGGGGGGGGGGGCAGGACAACATGGAGGTGATTTGTTTGTTGCCACCCCTTACGGGATTAAGGCATCTGGCAGCAGGTAGATAGATTGACATTTTACGGGACTAAGGCGTCTGGCAGCAGGTAGATAGAATGACATTCGTAACATGTCTTATCCATTTCTCTTTAACAAACGTGCCCTCTCCACCATATCCATTCATACTTCCATTCCAGAATAACTTGTACCCACAATCCTTCCCAACAGTCATGCTGCAGATTCTCCTCCCAGTCAGGCTTCCTGTATGCTGCAGACTTCCACCCACCTCCTGCTCAATGTCTCTACCACCTCCCTTTCTCTACCCATCATACTACCTACATTCCAAAATGCCACCCTGAATCCTTTGGGTGATTTAATTCCATCAGGCCTGCTTTTTATAATGTGCTTGATTTTCATCATAGTTGGTACAAAGAAGGTGGAGACAGAGCTCAGGCCCCTCCTGCATAGTAACAAGCCCAAATGGGGAAACAGGGATCCACAGCCCACTAGTTTTGGCCATTGTCCTCAGGGCACCCCACCAGGGCAGCCATAGGTACACCCATCCAAAAGCACTTGTGAGGCTGTGCACTGTGACTGTCATGCCATTATGCACTCAGTGATATGGCAGCCTCCTGAGTGCTGCCTCCAGGATCAGGCCCTTCACCATTGGATGGAAACAACAATCTGGGAACTGCAGTTCCCTGTCCCATGTGGCATAGATCTGTGTCCCAGCTCCATTCTGGCCCAAAGCTGCACTGACAGAACCTTCCCATCCCATCAGGTCTGCCACTAGGTAGTGAAAGTAATGTTTTCCAGCCACATCCCCTTGCCAGCACTAACCCCATTCTGAATCTGTCAGGGTGACCCAATGGCACTTTGATAGGGCAGACTGAGATGGATTCAGAAATTATCTTGCTGATATTCCATGGCAGTCTTTCTTATCTAGTGATATCAGTTCTGCTGATATCACTAGATATCAGCACACATTAATGACTTAATACTAGCTGGTATAGATTTATTCACACCAAGTCAACAGTTCACTAAAAGAAACTCTCCAAATTGGTTTGATAGCAATTGTGCCAGAGCAACAGTCCAAAAGTCATTAGCATATAACTCTTACTTTAGATCAAGAAGATCTGAATCACTCTGTCAATTTAGAATTGCTAGAAACCATGCAAAAGCAGTAATAAATCATGCTAAATCAAACATTCTTTAAAACCAAGCATCAAAACTACTTAACCCGTCACGTCCCGAGGTTTTCCGCACCTCCGATATCCCCCAGTCCCGAGGTATTTTCAAAAAAAAAATTTTTGGCTAAAACCTTCGCTTTTGGTGAGAAACATCGAAAATTCATAGAGAAATCGCTCACCTGAGGTTTAAAATACCCAATCCAGGTAGGAGTTCCTCCTTACCTGACTGGGTTTTCTAACATGCTGGCACCAAAGAAAACGATTTCTATGGGAGGGTAACTATTTTATCCACTCATAAACGGTATTTATTTATTTACTTGGTACGAATGTATATGTAGTATGAGAGTATATTGGTTTTCAAGCAGTAATAAAGGCATTATAAGCATTGTTTCACTCACTAACTAATCACCATACCTGACCTTTTTTTGCCACATTACCTGATCATTATTTCTGGCTGTTTCTTCTTCTAATGCTATGTAAACATTGTCCTCCACATTGTCATCGATTGGGGAATCACTCTGGCCCTGAATATCTTTACTAGCCAGGTCAGTGGTAACAGGTCCTTTGCCAAGACAATGGCGTGAGGGGGGGAGGGGGGAGGTTATGCGGTGTAAGGCATTGTCCCTGCTTGGCATCTTGTAGAGGAATAGAGGAAGGTGTCCCGTGTATACATACGAAAAATCACGCGCGAAAATTGAAAATTGTGCAAATTAGGGACCTTGCAATTGCACGACGTACTGGTACGTCGCTGGGACTGGCAAATGCAAAGCGTTGCAATGTACCCATACGTCGACGGGACGAGGCGGGTTAACAGTCCTTTTGACAATAGAATATTCTGGTCAACCCTCATTTCTTTCATTAATAACTTTAACAAGTCATCACCCTTTCCCCTATTAAAATCTTCAGACGGTAACATTACAAATGACCCGCGTTGTAAAGCGAATATCCCTGCCAGCACATTTGCCAGAAATTCTACCTTAGAGGATGTCAGCCAGAATGTCTCTTTACTAGAACCTGACCGTTCTGAAACTGTCCCACTTAAAATACAGACTAGGTACGTAAAATACATCTTAAACAGTTTACCAACCAACAAAGCTCCGGGCCCAGATGGAATTCCTCCAGTCGTTTTGAAAAACTGCTCCCCAGAACTTGCCTGTGTTCTAGCTAAATTATTCAGACAATGCATACGTACTTCTTTATTCCCCAAGTTGTGGAAAGAAGCCAATATCCACCCAGTTCCAAAGAAAGGAAGTTACTCTGGCCCTTCTGATCACAGACCAATAGCTATTGCATCTTCTCCTGGTAAAGTATTTGAAATTGTAATCAATAAGCACACAGTTAAACACCTTGAATCCAACAACTTAATTAATGATAGACAGAATGGTTTTCACCACAAAAGAGCCACCATTGATATACTCAATCTCCCGACTCATACCATCCATCAGTCAATTGACTAGCATGGAGAAACTCATGCTGTAGCCCTTGGTATTTCTAAAGCTTTCAACAGAGTATGGCACCATTCCCTGCTATCCAAACTCCCTTGCTATGGTCTAAAGTCTTTTGTTCCTCCACTTTCCACATATCTCAGCGATAGAAAAATAAGACTAAAAGTAGATGATGTATATTCCAATTTCCACTCAGTTGTGGCAGTTATACCAGCGTGCCACAGAGATCAATTCTGGCTCCATCCCTATTCCTAATTCATATTAATGGTTTCTTATCTGTTACCCATAATCCTATCCATTCATACGTAGATGACAACACTTCACAGTTCATTCACACTCAAACAGTCATTCACAAAGTTTAATATCTCTAACTCTCATCTAAGTGCAGCCATCTCCATAAATCAAGATCACTGAATGGGGACAAAATAACCTTCTCTCATTTAATGCTAGTAAATCCTAATATATACAATTTACTAATAAACAGATATTGCCAGATTCATATACAGTATTACCTTCAGTGCTACAAATATTCCTGTCTCCAAAAGTATTGAAATTCTCAGTGTTTCACTTAACAGTGCCCTCAGCTTACCTCTCATGTCAGCTCATTTGCTAAAACTACCTCAAAGAAACTTGGATTATTGTACACAGTCCGTAACTTCTTCACTGACAAGCATTTAGCTATAATTTATGAGTCACGTGTGCTCTCAGCTAGAGTATTGCTCACTGTTGTGGAGTGGATATGGAGAAGTTGCACTAAAACAGCTATACAGAATTCAGAACATAGCTGTTGGAAATATCAATAACCCTGCTATTGCAAATGAACTACCTCCCCTACAAGTAAGAAGGAATGTTGCCTCCCTTGCATTATTTTACAGATATTTCTATGGCAAATGCTCAGACGAAGTTGCGTCCATTGTGCCACCTCTTCATGGTTTCCCTCGTGCTTCACAGGCATCTGGTAGCACTCATGACTGGAATGTCATACAGGATGTCTGCCTATTAGAATTTTTTTATTCCCCGAACTGCATCTCTCTGGAATTTATTTCCCTGGAGTTGTTTCCCCCCAAACTTCAACCTACTGTTGTTCAAATCCAGCTGTTACAGATATTTTATGAATGGAGTTTGCCAGTAATCTGGTGTATGGATTATTTTTTTATTCATTTGTTTTTCCTTCCTCTGTTATGTTATTTAAATAAATAAATAAAATATGTAGTGTAATGTGGAGAGCATGGAAAGTGAGAGACAAATGAGGAGAGTGTATGTGAGTGAGGTGGAGTCTGGGAGAGGGAGAGAAAGTCTCAAGATGAGGTGGAAGGATGGAGTGGAGAGACATATGAGAGAGGGGGTGTATGAGTTGGGGGGAGGGCAGCAAAATGGCAGGGGACAGGGCAACATGGAGGTGATTTGTTTGTGGCCACCCCTGGTGGGATTGAGGCGTCTGGCAATAGATATATAGTAATGTGCAATAGGGAAGTAGAGAAATGTTTTCAGGAGAGTATGTTTACCTACTTCCTGGGTTAGTGACAGACTGAAAAGGGTCAGCAAAGTGAGATGATCAGGAGATAGTCCTGAGGACTAGTAAAATGGAAGCTCCAGCTCTCTCTCTCTCCAGCTTTCCCATCCACTTCAGGAGTACTACTGTGATTGACTGATGCTGCAGTTTACTCCCTGTCTTTCATTTTAATAGCTTTAGTGGATGGGGAATTTGGAAGGAACTTGAGTGTAAAATGGAGGGAATGTAAGAAAATGTTCTGGAAAGAGGTAAAGAAAGTTACCCAGGGTGCCAAAGAAGTTAGTTGGGGAGTGAAAGATATAAAATGGTAGATTACTAGTGGAGAAGGGAGAAAAAGTGAGTTGATGGAGAGAACACTTTAAGGAATTGTTGAACATAGAGAATGAAAGTAATGCAAGTATAAGTGGCTGGGGAATGGCTGGGAGAAGGCAAGAAGAAATCAGTAGGATGGAAATTGTGGAAGCAATGAAGAAAGTTAAAATGGGGAAAGCCCCAGAAATTGATGGAGTGTGTGGTGAAATGATGAAACATAGGGGAGAGATAGTGGTAGAATGGATGTGGAAGATGTGCAGATTGGCCTGGGAGGAAGGCAGAGCCCTGGAGGATTGGAAGTCAGGTATAATTATTCCCCTAGACAAAGGAAAAAGGGAAAAAGAAGTGTGGTAATAATAGGGGCATCTGTCTTCTTAGTGTAATAGGAAAACTAAATGGTAGGATAATTATTGACAGAGTTAGGGAAATAACAGAGGAATTAGTTGGAGAAGAACAAGGAGGTTTTAGGAAAGGAGGAGGTTGTGCAGATCAGATATTCATTCCTAGATCTGTAGTGGAAAAGTTTCTAGAGTAGGGAAAGAAGTTGTATGTGGCCTTCATGAATTTGGAGAAAGCATATGACGGGGTGGATAGACAAGGATTGTGGAAATTATTAAGAATATATGGAGTAGATGGGAAGTTGTTGAAGGCCATGTAGAGTATGTATGACGGTGCTAAGACTGCAGTGCATGTGGATAGTGAAGTGAGTTAATTTTTCTATTTAAAGGTTGGATTGAAACAAGGATTTGCCATGTCTCCATGGTTGTTCAGTCTGTATATGGATGGGGTTATAAAAGAGATACAAGGTAGGGCAGTGGATATTGGAGTGGCCGTAGTGAGAGAGGGCAGTGTTTGGAAACTATCTGTACTATTGTTTGCAGATTATACTGTGTTGTTAAGTGAAGCCGTAGGGCAGCTGGAAGGCTTGGTGAATGAATTTGGGAGAGTTTGTAAGTAGTGGAATGTAAAGGTGAATGTAGGGAAGACTAAAGTTATGGTCTTTGAGGGAAATGAAGTCAGCGAATGTACAGTGAGGCTGGATGAGCAGGAAATGGAAAATGTGAGTGCATTTTAGTACTTGGGTAATGTGATGAGGAAGGATGGAAGTTTAGAGAGTGAAGTGCTTGAAAGGGTACAACAAGGAAGAAAGGTTGCTGATTCTTTGAAAGCAGTGATAAGAATCAGGGAAGTGAGCATGGAAATAAAAAAGTCACTGCATGACAGTATTGTGATACCAGTCCTACTGTATGGAAGTGAAACTTGGACCTTGCTGGAGGGACAGAAGTCAAGAGTGAGAGCAATGGAAATGAGTTATTTGAGAGGAGCATATGGAGTCACATGGAGAGGCAGACTGACAAATGAGGAAGTGAAGGTGTGTTGTGGTGTGGATGTGGATGTGATAGGGAACGTTAGGAGAAACACATTGAGGTGGTTTGGCCATGTGGAGATGATGGAGAGCGAGAGACTGACGAAGAGAGTGTATGTGAGTGAGATGGAGGGGGGGGAGTGGGAGGGGAGGCCAAGGATGAGATGGAGGGATGGAGTGGAGATGTATATGAGAGAGGAGGGTGTGAGTTGGGAGCAGGGCAATGAAATGGCAGGGACAGGGCGACATGGAGGCAATTTGTTTGTGACCACCCCTTATGGGATTAAGGCATCTAGCAATAGATAGATAGATAGATAGTATCACTAGAGTAGTGGTTGCATACTATACAAGTCTGAAGGGATCTTCAGCCAGCATGTCTCAGGAGGTTTGTCAGAAACATCAAGGTTTGGGTCGAAGTCTACTTCTTGAATGTCAGATTCAGTATAGAACCAGATTTTGTTATCTGTCTGCATTACAGAGAACATCAGTGACCAGTTAGGTGGTGTCAGGATGTCAAAGAACTGTCCTTTGCATGATTGAGTAACAGACAGCATTATCTGCCAATATAGGTTCAAGAGGATGTCATTTCACTTTGTGAACAGAAACTCAGTCACAGTAGTCAGCTTGAGACAATTGCATCTTTCTTTATGTCTGTCACATTCACATCACTCATTTGAGGTGTAGAAAAGGAGGAGGAGAAGACAGGAGAGATGGGAAACTAGTGAAGAGTTGGAGAAGATCTTGCCTCTGCAGAGATAAAGACTGGAAACAAGGGGTAAAAGAGGAATTTGGCAGCATAGACGTAGACAGGATGAGAGGTGGAGTAGAAGCTCAAGGAGTGGACTTGATGATGGTGTTGTAACCCCAGCCACAGTATATGCTTGCTTGCAACACGTAGCAACAGTAACAATAAAAATTAAAAGTGTAAAAATATGGTATTTGTATCTGTAAGATATACAGTAAACTCTCAGTTATCTTTTGTAATTCAGCCAAGCCCTACGCAGAATAACGTGAAATGCTAGATAGTGCTTAGTACCTCCCATCTGCTCAACATTCGGTGTTGAACATGGTATTGTGTTACTATCCGTCTCAACCCTCTATCCTAAAAACTTTCCCATGAGTAAAAGATGAAAACTAAGCATAAAATACGATAGGATAATGATATAGTACAGTACAGCGCCATTGGCTACCAATTATGAGCGGGTTGATATGCCTCAGTGCCGGATGTTGTATAAATGATAATAATAATGAAAAAAAAAAAAAAAAAAAAAAAAAAATAGAATAAGAAATTCAGAGAAAGCTAGAGGAGTGAAAACTGGTAAGTAGTGCTTGGGAGTAGTAGGAGCATTGCATGTTCCTACAAAACACAAAACAGACAGAAAGAGAAAGAATGGCAAGGCCAGATAGGAATGCCCAGTTCATTCCAGTTTAGCAAGCTAAACAGGGGAATGGAAAGAAAGGAGAAACAAAGGGGAGAAGAAAAGATACTAGGAAGGAGAGAAGCAAGAGCAACAAACCTATCATAAACAGCATGAAAACCAGTAAAAACCCAGGCTGGGGAAGTCAAATGACATTCATTTGAACTGGGATTAAAGCTGAAGAGCTTTTAGGGTAGTGGACAGGGTCCACAGCATATCACAATTTGTCTTTCCCACCAGACAAATACTTTTAGGTCTCACACAGCCAGTTAAGTTTACAGTCATAGTTTCCCCTGTTACACAATATCAGAGACTGCATACCTCCAGCAACGCCTGTGAAATTCATTATTTCCTTCATCCCTATCCAGATGCACTGTAAAATAATATAAGTTCTTCCTTGACCCATTGCCTACCTATCAACAAAATTTCATTTAAATCCAGTACCAACCATTGAGATATTTTGTACACAAGCAGATGGATGAACAAACAGACATGAATGACTACATAACCTGCAACTTCGTTGACAGAGATAAAAATGCCAAAACAAACATGGCAGAAAGGATCAAGCAGGTTGGCAAGTTAGTCTGGAAACAATGGAGTCAGAGACAGTTAGCATGTAGAATGTGCATTTGGGTATTATTCATAATAATGCCATAATCCCTACAGTATCAGATGATGTCTGTGGTAACAGACCTCACATCCCAGATGATTTTTATTTCTTGCTGAGGCTACAGTTGCTTTGTTTCATTTCGTTTATAAAGGGATCAGCACGCTTGTATGTGTCAGTCTTCATCATCTAATGGTGGCTCCCCTTGCTGCTTGATCTCTGGCAGCCTTCCTTTTCAGTTCTTTATCATTGAGATCACACTGTATTACCTCATCCCAAGTCTTCTTCGGTCTTCCTCTCGCAACCCTATCCCCAACATTCACACTTCTCACTTTCTGTGCCCAGTTGTCATCCCCCATCCCTACCATATAGCCAAAATATCTTGATCTACCCCTCCTCATCACAACACCAATACACTCCAATCTCATCCTTTTGCCCATCTGTTCAGTTGTAAACCTAGCCCCCCAGGCCTCACATTCAAGGACTCACTACACATCCACCTAATCATTGTCATTTTTGTACATTTGAGCCTTCAGTTTCCTCTGCCATTACTGCCCAGGTCTCACTACCACACAGCATTACATTCCTAACACCTGCATACATCATCTGATACTGTAGGGAGAGCCTTGTTGATGTCAGAAGAGGCAACAGCTCCCTGAACTTCTTCCAATGACTCCTCACTTTAGCCACAGATGTAGCTCTAGCCCCACCTCCAGTACGGAACGTGTCTCTCAAGTAACAACACTATTCCATGCACTCAAGAGACTCACCAGCAAGATCAATTTTTTCACACCTGACAATCTCCCTGACACACCACATGCACGAAATCAGCATTATCTCACAGTCTGCCTCTAATACCACCACATCTCTTATCCATCCATCCATCCATCATCCAATCCTGTGGTGCTCCATGAGGAGCATAGGGGCCTGGGGCAAGGCAAGTTGGTCCTGACATTTAAGATAAGAGTGACCAGCCTCACTCATCCCGAAGTGGCATTATGTGAGCAATAAAGCCCAACCATCCCTAGGATATAAACCTGCATCGGCTTAATCCGATTGGAGTGCCTTAATTACTCACTAAACCATTTGGCTTGTCACTCAGTGTAGAGCCACCCATAGGCAGAAGGAAGAGGAGAGAATGAAGGAAAGAAAGAAGAGGGAGTGTAAAGTCACCCATAGCCTGAGGGAAGAGGAAAGAATGAAGGAAAGAAAGAAAAGGAAGGAAGGAGGAGAGGAAGGGCCAGATACCCAAAGCCATCTCCTATGTACCCACTTATCACAAACACTGCACAAGATAGAATTACTTCCCATGCCCTTGTGGCAAACCGTACATGGCCACTCTCCCTCTTCTTTGACAATACCGCCACCAATCCTAGATACCATCACTTTTGTTTTATCATCATTTACTCTGTAGACCCTGTGCCCCTTACCATCTCTCCACTTCCTAATTCTTTTCTTCGCCTCTCTTTCATTTTCTGTAATCAACACCAAGTCATCAGCATACATCTCCCATGGGAGTCCATTTCTGAAGTCATATGAGAGGGCTTCAAGTACCCTGATGCACACCAGCATTCATAGAAAACTCATTCAAACCTCCATTCACTCTCACATGGGAGTGAGCACCCACATACAGTGCCATAATTAATCTAACCAGCCACTCTTCAATCCCAAGCTTTCTCGTTGCCCACTTCACCACCTCCCTAGGGACTTTTTAAACAGCTTTCCCCAAATCAACAAAAATAAAGTACAGATCCCTTTGCTTTCCTACATGTTTTTCCTGACACTTTCGATCAATGAATATGACACCAGTGGTCCCTTTGCATGAAGTAAACTTAGACTGCATGTAATGAGTATTCACTCTTTCTCTAAGCCAGTGGTTCTTAACCCATGGGTCGCGACCCAGATTTGGGTTGCCAAGCCATTTGGAGTGGGTTGCCAGGAGACAAATATATTACTGATATTATTAATGTTGTATACTATTACTTTTTAACATATTACCGTACTTGTCAATACTTCACACTTTACATTCTCTCTCTCTCTCTCTCCTACAGTAGGCGATTGCATTTGGCTTAAAAAAAAGATTATTACCATGCACACAACTGGGAGTAGAGTACCGGTACTGTACATTTTATATTTTAAAACTTAACCGTTTTCATTTTGGAGTAGGCTAATGATGCCCAGCTCATGGCTTATGTACGGTACCGAGGTCCAGAAGACATGGAAGAGGAATTTTTGTTCTGTCGGCCATTACACACAACCACAACCAGAGAAGATATTTTCAGTACTGTGGACTGAAGGGCTTCAGTGGAATCAGTGTTTTATGTCTGTTGTGATTGTGCACCAGCAATGCTGAGAGTACGTCATGGCTTCATTGCTAGAGTTAAAGAAGAAAATCCATTCGTGCTGATTGTTCACTGTCTCCTTCACCGTGAGAATCTTGCTTCTCAGGGGTTGTCACCTGAGTTACAGAAAGTGATGCAGGAAGCCATCCAGGTAGTCAGTTTCATTAATCTAGGGCTGTGCCCTCCAGGATCATCAGTCGGATGTGTTTTGATTTTGGTTCAGAACATGTACACGTGTTGTACCACTCTGAGGTTAGGTGGCTGTCACGAGGAAGGGTGCTCCAATGGTTGCCTGAAATGCGGAACGAGACTTAGATATTTCTAGCAAAAAAGAATCATTCACTGGCCCCAAAGATTCTCTGAATCAAAGTAGGTGATGCAAATGGCTTATCTTGCAGATATCTTTGCTGAGATTAACGCCTTGAACATTTCAATGCAAGGTCACGATCAGACATTAGTTGGGCTGTCAGAGAAGGTAACTGCATTCAAGGGGAAACTGAAGTTGTGGAAGAGTAAAACTGAGACTGTGAAGTTGTGAAAGAGTAAAACTGAGACTGGGAAGACTGTGTCGTTCCATCTTTGAGTGAATTTCTGGAAGATGAAAAATTTTCTCACCCAGGTCCAAAGCATCATTGTGGAACATATCTCCAGACTAATCGAAGAGTTTTTCACTACATTCCTGAGAATGTGATGAAATATGCCTGGGTAAGAAATCCCTTCAGCATTGAAGCTGAAGACTTACCTGACGAGATTTCGAACATCAGCTACCTCCAGGAGCAGCTCATCGAGGTTCAGAATGATGAAACACTTCGTTATGATTTCAGGAAACAAAACAAATCACTGAGCTCATTCTGGATCAGAGTTTACAAAGGAAAGAAAATTCTTGGATGCGAAGCCCTGAAAGCACTCCTTCCCTTTGCTACAACTGATCTGTGTGAGACAGGATTTTCTGCACTCACACAGTACAGAAACCGTCTACAACCAGAGCATGACCTAAGATGCAGTCTGTCATCTAAATCACCCTGGTTTGAGAAGCTGATTGAAACTTTTCAGTGCCAGGGATCTCACTGATTATAGTACTTTATGTCTTAAGCAACGTTGGGTCTGGTTAGTACTTGGATGGGTGACCGCCGGGGAACACCAGATGCTGTTGGCATCCCTACGTGTCAAGTGGGGTTGGTGGAGGATTAGTGCCCCTCCCTGTAAAACAATTAACTCTAAGCCCTTGGCCACCCCGTTTGGGATACCTGGCGTCAGGCAATGAATGAATGAATGAATGAATGTCTCAGACAGCACCCAAAATAGTGACTCTATCCTTAATGGTCAGAGTAAATAGGTGTATCATGAACATGAATGAATTATTTTGATTTTAAGATCTTCGATTTATTTTTTTTTCTGCCAAAATGTGTTGATATTTTAGTTCTTAGGAAGTACATATAATAAAAATGAAATTTATTTATTATGACATCAATAAAATATTGAAATATTACTTTGGTTTTAGTCACATGATATGACACATATGTTGTTTCAGTTCTGGTGCCGAGTAAGTTTCCGAGGGTTTGGGTTGCCATATAGACCATCTTATGGATTTTGGGTCGCCAAGAAAAAAGGTTAAGAACCACTGCTCTAAGCATACCTTCTAGAACATTTTCTATTACCGTACCTCCAATATCTGGTCCAAAAGTTATACACCTCTTTAATTTCCTCTTTCCAGGGCATCACCCTTCCACTTCTACATTCTGTATTTACAATAACATTCTTCAGCCAGTCATCTGAGACACTACACACATACTGGATATAATTGTATTTATCAAATCAGTAACTAACCTCACTCCATTATCTCCTGAGGCCTTCAGAATTTCAGCAATCAACCCAGACACACGTGCTGCCTTCCCCAGCAGCATCCTGCCTATTGCCCTGCTCACAGTAGCAGCATCAATCAAAGGCCAAGAGCCAAACACTGGATCTGCTGGCACCAGTTCTTCCCTGTTTCAGTCAAACTCCTCATTCAGCAGCCAGTTATAATGCTCTCTCCAGGTGTCTTTATATCCTCAGTGTTCACCACTACCTTTCCTTCATCATTCTTCACATGCGATATCCCTGTTTTTCCTCTTCATTTGATTTGCCACCTTAAATATCTTATTCTTCCATTCATCACTATTTACGTGTAGGGTATCCATCATGCATGATAATTATTTGTTTTACTCATGCTTTATTTCTAATAACATTATTTATGAAGACAGTAAATAATTGTTCATGGAGAACCGGTAATACAATATTACAATCAAGTCTTTTTATACGACTGTTCGCTATGTGATAAATTGCTATAGCAGTAATTACAGAGTTCTGCCATTTTTTTAGATTTTGAATAAAAAATGGTCACAATTTTGCAAAAACAGTAATTGCAGTGGCCACCTCCAAGAATCTTGTGCAGACAGTGACACACGCAAACTGACAGTCAGCTGTCTGATCTAGCATGGCTGCCCAGCGTTTACATTCTCTGTGATCATCTGCCTTTCGTTCCATTTTGTGCATGAAAGGTCCATTGAAACACCATTGTTATCACTAAATAACGGTGCAGTGTTTAACAAATAGTGCACTGTGCAATATTAAGTGATGTGAAACCTTTTTCATGTGAAATTCTGTAACGCGTGACTTGGAAATTATGTCAGCCATATGTCCACAGCCTTCCCAGTTAGTTGATGACAGGGTCTCTAGTTAGCTGATTGAGGCAAGATGGTCACCCAATGTTTACATTTGCCTGTGATTGCCTGTCTTTTGTTCCATTTTGTGCATGAAGAGCGATTGAAACACCATTGCTCTCGCCAGATTGCAGTGCTAGTGCATAACAAATAGTGCAGTGTGCAGTATTGAGTGAAGTGATAATTTTATGTTTGTGAAATACTGAAACTTTTGATTTAGAAACTGTGTTTGGCAAGCATGCTACCCCTAGTGCAGGGGTCAACAGTTAGGGGTAAATTACCCCATCAGGGGTAATTTCAAGTTTTCTAGGGGTAATAAAACCAATAACGGACTTCAGTAGACCGGAATTCGCTTGTATTGGACTCAAGGAGCTACTAGACTAAATTCCTATATATCAGAAAAAGTCCGATATATCCAGAAGCAGTCTGGACTGCCTGACCACTTCAGCTATGTTCACCACAATAAGGTAGATAAAAGACATGTTTATCAGTGTACGGTACAGTATTGTTATATATATTATACCATTTGATTAATGTAGTGAAGTCATAACCCAGTACAGTACCACAATGGTAGTCAACACAGTTTAAATACTGTTCATGCACTCCGGACTAATGTCTGATATATCAGAAAAAGTCCAGATTAGCAGGGGGAGGTCCGGATGTCGCTTTTATCGGAATTTCGCATTTTTCGGAATGGTTTGGGCCCCAGTTAGTCTGTTATAGTGAGGTCTTACTGTATGAACACACCTTATCTCTAGAAAATGAGAGCAGCCAATTTTGGTTGGCTGATGGGACACCCTTCACCCACTCCCTCCCAGTCAATGCAGGGCAAAGTAACACCAACTCATCCCTGCCTTTATTCAGATGGGTTCTGTTAACTTCATCTGCCAACTTGATGAATTAAACTAGGCATATGAACTCACAAAAAGCTCGTATCTGTTTTTTTTTGCTACCACTTTTACCATAACTTTAGATGAGGAAGGCAGGGATTAGAAATAGATTTTGTAGTTTCACTCAGTATATCTTGTTTGTCTTGTATAAAAACAAAACATCTTGGTTTGTAATGTTTTATCAGTATAACCAAAAAATGAGCAGTGCCTATAGGCCGGGGTAATGGCAGTGTTCCAAGCTCTTGACACGGGGTATTAGTGAGACCTAATTGCCAACCCCTGCTCTAGTGAAAAGCATGGTCTGACTGAGAGACACCCAAGGCAAGTCTAAAAGAGTATTTTCTTTTCTTTTTTAGTTGGGCACACCCTTCCTAACCTCATTGAACCCATGTTTTATTGACCTCACAATACTGTAAATTGTTCACTTGATGCAACCCTGTCATACAGCATGACCTGACTGTAATAATAATAATAATAATAATAATAGTAAACAGCTGCCCACCCATCTGGACAAACATGTCTGCCCATTAATATGTCCATGAACACTGTGCTGTCATTGTTTGTTCGTTTCATTTAGTTTTTGAGGGCTCCAACATGCTTGCATGTGTTGGCCTTGGCCACCTAATGGTGGCTCTCCATACTGCTCGATCTCTAGCAGCGTCCCTGTTTAGTCCCTTATCCCTGAGGTCACACTCAGCGACCTCGTCCCAGCTTTTTTTCGGTCTACCTCTCACTTCCCTATCCCGAACATTAACACTTCTCATTTTCTGCACCCATTTATCATCCCCCATCCTCTCCATATGCCTAGACCATCTCAATTTGCCTCTCCTCATCACAAAACCAATACACTCCAGTCTCGTCCTACCTCTCAACTCATCTATCATAAACCTAGTCCCCTCAGGCCTCACACTCAAGGATGCACTGCACATCCACCTAATCATTGCCATTTCTGTAAGTTTGAGCCTGCAAATATCCTCTTCCATTACTGTCCAGGTCTCACTACCATACAGCATTACACTCTTGACTCATGCTGCATACAAAGATCCCTTAGCACAGAGGGAGTGTCCTCTCATTGTCAGGAGAGGCAACAGGTCCCAGAACTTATTCCAAACCACTCCTCAGTCTAGCCACAGAGATAGCTCCAGCCCCTCCTCCAGCACATAACATGTCTCCCAAATAACAAAACTCTTCCACACACTCAAGAAACTCACCAGCAAGTTCAATCCTGTCATGCCTGGCAATCTCCACATGCTCTCCTCAACACAACACATGCATGAAATCAGTATTATCTCACAGTCTACCTCTATTACCACTACATATCTGCACCCACTTATCACAAACACTGCTCAAGATAGAATTACTTCCCACGCCCTTGTGGCAAATCGCACATGGCCACTCCCCCTCTTCTTTGACAGTACCACCCCCAAGATACCATCACATATATCTGCATTTACTCTTAAGCCTTTGTGCCCCATACCATCTCTCCATTTCCTAAATATTTCCTATGTCTCCCTTTCATTCTCTGCAATCAACACCAAATCATCAGCATACAACATCTCCCACGGGAGTCCATTTCTGAAGTCACATGAGAGAGCATCAAGTACCACATTAAACAACAAGGGGCTCAAGACTAACCCCTGATGCACACCAGCATTCACAGAAGACTCCTCACTTAATTCTCCATTCACTCTTACCTGGATGAGAACACCCACTTACATGGCCATAACCACTCTAACCAACCACTCCTTGATACCAAAGTTTCTCATTCCCCTCATCACCACCTCTCTAGGGAGTCTGTCAAAGGCCTTCTCCAATTCAACAAATACAAAGCACAGTTCCCTTTTCTTTCCTATATATTTCTCCTGAAGCAGAAGAACACTGAATATGGCATCAGTGGTCCCTTTGCCTGGGAAAAACGTAAACTTCATCTCATCAATATTCACTCTTCCTATAATCATACCTTCTCGAACTCTCTCCATTACCTTCATTATCTGATCTAAAAGCTTTGTACCTCTATAATTTCCTCCTTCCAGGGCATCATCCTTCCCCTTTTACACATTTACAGTTACACTCTTCAGCCAGTCATCTGGAACAACACACTCATATATAATTGTATTTATCAAATCAGTGGCTAACCCCACACCCATATCTCCTGAGGCTTTCAACATATCAGCAGTCAGTCCAGACACACCTGCTGCCTTCCCCACCTACATGCTGCCTATTGCCCTGCTTACAATATCAGCATCAATCAAAGGCCAAGGGCCAAGTACTGGATCTGATGGCCCCAAACCTTCCCTGTCCCAGTCAAACTCCTCATTCAGCAACCGGTTGTAGTGCTCTCTCCAGGCGTCTTTAATATCCCCACTGTTCACCACTACCTTTTCTTCATTATTCCTCACACACTGCACACCTGTGATATCCTTATTCTCCCCCTTCATCTGATTTGCCACCTTAAATATCATATTCTTCTTCTCCCCACCATTTAGGTTATCAAGTAAAAGTCTCTGAGATTCAGACTTTCCCCTGTAAACCTCTCATCTAGCCCTATGCTTGGCAGCAAAGTATTCCTCCCTGCTACCACCCTTTCTCCACTCCCAGAAAAGCCTTCTTTTCTCCTTGACTGTCATCACATTATCATAAAAAAAAAAAAAAGATCTATGTACATCACCTGCAGGAAAGGTATGGGGCCGATGCAGGATCTACTCCTGAGAACATGTCAGTAAACTGTGGCTTGGTTTATCACTCAGATTTTCACTCTCGTCACTCATCTTGAGAGAAAACATTTAGAAAAATGCACAAACACACTCTTTTTCTGTTGAAAAAGAATACTGTTCTTCTTCTCTCATTAACTTACATTCATTGTGTCCTGGCAGTTGTGTCCAGACAGCAGGAGTCACAAGACACCAACATAGGAAATGATTGGGTGAACATCAGAATTGGGAGGAGTTAAACCAGATATACCCAGAGTAGCAGTCAGGCAAATAACCCCTCCCAGCTTTCCCCCATACTTTTGCACAAATGTTTGATGTGCGACAAACAGTACGTCACAGCCTGGCACACCTGGTCTGTTATGATGTTTCACATACGTCATGATCCCAAAGGGGTTAATGAGTGGGGCATCTCATTCCAATTTTTTTTTTCCCTAACTGGCCAGTGCAGTTAACCAGCATTGATTCACCAGATTTTTTTTTTTTTTTTTTTTTAATTTATTTATTTTTTATGAAGCAATTAGTATACATAGGAGCCTAGTTTAGAGATATGTGAATAAACAGCACAGCCTTTAGGGTGTTGAGATAATAGATCTTTACAGGCAATTAACTTAAAGTAAATTGTGGACAGTATTGTACCATATTTACTTTATATATGGAAGAGGGAGGGGCTGAGAGAATTAATAGTGAGCCATATTAGCCTCATATAGATGGGTTTGCACCATTGATAAACAGGGTTGGCATGATTTAAATCAAGTGATTTAAATGGTGGCAGCCATCATCCACTCACTTGATGTAGTGCTGCCTACTTCTTCCTTAGCCTTCATCATTCTTTTTCTGTGCCTGCCCTCCTCTCTTCCTATTTCTCCCATCTTTCCTGTCACTTCTTATTGCTTTTCTTTCCTTTACAGGTGGCTTTACATTGCATGACAAGCCAAATGGTTTCCTGTAAGCCTAGAAACCATTTACAATGCCGGGTGTAACCATATAACCAAACCATATGTGTTCCCTACGTGTCACCAAGTGGGTTGGTGGAGGGTTAGTGCCCCTCCCCATAAAACAAATAACTCAAAGTCAAATGGCCACCCCTTACGGGATTATGGCGTCTGGCAATAGATAGACAGATAGATAGATTTAAAACTGATTTAAATCATGGTTTAAATCAGCAATTTTTGACACAATTTTTGGGTCATAAATGTCATAAATGTAAAAAATATTACATTAATAATTTCACAAAGTTTTATTCACTCATTTTCTCCCAAAATAAATGCGTTGCCTAGCATATGTTTATTTCTTATTTATTAATATATTATATATTTTTTACTTATACAATAGGCCTAATAGGATGAATATGAAAAGTTATCAGTCGTATAATCCAGCTAAAAATATGAAAATCTGTGGTGAAAACCAGAACAGGGTAGGTAAGACTGAAACTGAACAGGAATAGAACATGTGATGAAGTTCATGGGGAAAAGTGACCCATTTAAGCAATATCACTTTCCAGAGTAAGTAATTACAGACCTATCACCTTTTACATGGTGGCAGAATTTTTCAGGGCAAATTGATCAAGATGCCCTAAACACAGCACAACAGCTGCATACTGCTCATGCCTCTTCCGCAGGGGTTGAGAGAATATTTTTGACACTTGGTCTTGTCCATACAAATGTGTGAAATATTCTTGGAAATGACAAGGCAGGAAAGTTAGTAATAATTTTCAAGCATCTGAACCAATGAAATATTATTTAAATAGTGAAGTCCTGTATAGTGATATATATATTTACAAAAAACCATTCAATATACATAATACATAAACGTAATAAACCAGTTACAGTTGATCACTGTACTTATTACAAGGAAAAATGTTCTTTAATGAAAATTAAGAAATATGTTACAGTACAGTACCCTAAATGTAAATGTTTATTCCTTTAATTTAAAATCTTCAGGAATAATAATAACATTTTAGTTTCAGAAAGAATAGAGAATTATAAAATTTATAATTTATTAAGACTACAAAAAATATATCATTTTTTATCACTGTTCCATCAAATCAGAAATATTATTTGATTTTATCTTTTAAGGAGCAGCCATTATAACTTATGGATGTATGATTGTATGGTTTTGTTTCATTTATGTCTCTCACAGTGTATTGAATCTTGGCCAAGTAAAAGCACACTAAAATACCTTACATGTTACTTTATTCGTCCTTATCTGACATTTTGAATGTAGCTATGGTATTGTGGGACAGCATGAAATAGAGGTATATGAGGGAGGGGGGGGTGAGTTGGGGGGAGGGTAGTCAAATGGTGGGTGACAGAGTGACTTGGAGGCATTTTGTCTGCGGCCACCCTTTGCGGGATTAGGGAGTCGGGCTATAGATAGATAGATAGATAGATAGATAGAAATTTTTATAGTTTTTCAAATGTACACAATTTGATACATATTTTTGGAAATTTGGGACGTTATATATTGATGACATTTATGACTGATTTATATCACTGTCTTATCATAAATCATTTATGACATGCTTTTTTCCAACCCCGCGTGATATTGTTTATGTTCCTTTCTTCATATTTCTGACTCAGTCACATTTTCCTGTACAGCTGTTCTTCATTGACCACTCCAGTAAGACAACGTCATTCATGGACCCACGGCTGCCGATTGACATGCCTTTCATCAACCCTTCTAAGCTTGCCCTCCCAAGTACCCACCATCGTCGTGCCCATTCTCCTGCTGCTGCTCACCCCGATGATGATGCTTCCAGGGTTGGTATAGAGATTAGAGGACAGAAGAGAAAGGTGTTGTGTTAGAGAAGGAAACCTAGTCTGGTTAGTGAGGGTTTGGAATATAAAAGAAAAGAGTTGGGCTGAATCCTAAGTTCAGTAGAGTTTTGGATTGAGAGCCTGGAGTATAGGGACCCAGCTTAGTAAGAGAGAGTGGTTACAGATAATACCTTTTTGTGTTATGTTAGTCAGTCATATAGTACATACAGTAAACTCAAAATTATCTGTTGTTGCAGTATCCAGCCCAGCGCAATATTCGGCGCTGCTGACTCAGCTCTGTTAAAGCAATATCTGTCAATACTGTATTATGCAACATCCGGGGCTGGAACGGGACATAACTGGCTGTTCTATACAATATTCAGCATTTTTTTTTTTTTTTTTTTTTTTATTTTTTTTTTTTAATGTGAGGAAGAAGGAACCAACTGGCCCTTAAATGGTACCCAACTAGCACTGTATTACTGTACTGTATCATTATTTTATTGTATTATATGCATAATTTTTTTCTTTTTCTCTTGATTCCGGTGTTGCTGTTTGCTGATGATACAGTATTGTTGAGTGAAGATGAATGAAAGTTGCAAAGTTTGGTGAATGAATTTGGGACAGTGTGTAGGAGGAGGAATCTGAAAGTTAATGTAAACAAGAGTAAAGTTATGGTGTTTGAGAGGAATGAAGTCACAGAGTGTGCAGTGAGGTTGGATGGTGAGGATATAGAGAATGTGAGTGCATTCAAGTACTTGGGTAGTGTGATGAGTAAGGATGGAGCTTTGGAGGATGAAGCGCATGAAAGGGTACAGCAGGGAAGGAAGGTTGTTGGTACACTGAAAGCAGTGATGAGAAATAGGGAGGTGAGTATGGAAGTTAAGAAGTCACTGCATGATAGTATTGTGATCCCTACCCTGACGTATGGAAGCGAGGTGTGGACCTTGCAAGAGGGGAGCAAGTCAAGAGTGAGAGCAGTGGAAATGAGTTACTTGAGAGGAACATGTGAAGTGACGTGGAGGGACAGGTTGACGAATGAAGAAGTGAAGGAACGTTGTGGGGTGGATGTGGATGTGGTTGAGAAGATTAGGAGAAATACACTGAGGTGGTTTGGACATGTGAAGAGAATGGAGAATGAAAGACTGACTAAGAGGGTGTATGTAGGTGAGGTGGAGTGAGGGAGAGGGAGGGGTAGACTGAGGATGAGGTGGAGGGATGGAGTAGAGAGGTATATGAGGGAGGGGGGGGGGCATTTGGGGGAGGGTAGTCAAATGGTGGGTGACAGAGCGACTTGGAGGCATTTTGTCTGCGGCCACCCTTTGCGGGATTAGGGCGTTGGGCTAGAGATAGATAGATAGATAGACTCTTGAAAAAGTTTTTAGGATAGAGGTTCAAGATGGATAGTAATGCAATATCCGGCCCAATGTTGAATATTGAGCCGATGGGGGGTACTTTGCAGTATCCCACGTTTTGCTTTAACCGGCTTAGGGCTTGGCTGAACTGTGCCAGATAATTGGGAGTTTACTGCTAATAATGAGCTGTCTTCAGGACTGCTTGTAGTGCAGTGTGTTGGTCATTAAAGAATTGAAGTAATTATTTGCTAAGCTAATATCCTATGGTGCCATAGATAATAAAGTTTTTCTGCCGTATGCAAAGAAAAATTATATTTTGTTTTATGATAGCTTTTCAGAAATTAGGAAACATCAGTACAGTAGTACGTTGGGTAAGCAATTATTCTTTTCTCTTCATTCAAGTCATTCTGTATGCATTAGTGTATTGCAGTGGATTCAGCCACTCAGCTCTTGTAGATGATATAATTTTTTTTTTTTTTTTCAGTTATATGTTGTATATACAGTGCTTTACGCAGGATAAAATATGGAGACGTTTTGCATGATTGAACTGTTGTTATTGAAATCACACTGACACATGAAAACTTCACTGTGTTGTCTCTGTATAAATGAATTTCATATTTTTATCTGCCTTGATGAAGCACAGAGAGCACGACTGTATTTAATAATGTTGAGTATTATTTTCTTATGAAACTCTTTCACATTAATTGTAAGCACAACTATTCACTTGGCTCAGCACACACAGCTTTAAGAGGAGCTCTGCAGGTTGTGCTTTAACCCCTTCAGTCCAGTGACATGTTATATCTTATACTTGTCGCTGCCAAACCAATTTGCTCAGTTTTGGGGAGCCCCCTGGTTGTAATGGGGTTAGTGAATGCATTATCAAACCACCTCAGTTTAAAAAGTCTCTCCTAAGCCAGATAATTACCTTTGTCAATAGCAAGAATAAAAAAAGAAACACATACTTGGATTGAAGGAGTTAAGTAAGGGCAGTCTTTTGCAGAAATAACTGTAGCATTGTTAAACAAATATTTATAATGAAAATTAATACCTCCAGTCTTGAGTAGAAAGTAATTACGCCTGTCTGGATGCCCTTCCCCCACTCCTTCACAGGCCTCACTCACCCTCACCACTAACCTTTCACAGGTACCCATCCCCCCGCCCCGCCCACCTACCACTATAGGCAGTGTTTGTGGTGGCATCGCAGCTCATGTCACCCCAAACATTCCCACTGCCTACAATGACAAGGTGATTCTTTGTATCCAGTTGCTTTATTGAGAACAGTATTGTATGAGAAGTACGACTGGTCATCTGCTGTGCCAGTTAGAGCTTTTGAATATTTTGATTCTAGTAATTTGTAAAAGCTTACCTTATTTACCAGTAAGTGTTGATTATTTTTTGCATGAAACACAAGTAATTTAAGTGTGATAATGGACGTCTTGCTATCGGTGAACAATAACTGATCACATACTAGTGTCCACAGTAAACTGCACTGTAAGGAGAACACACACTGACTGCTTATCTTCACAGCCTATTTTTAAAAGACAGAATATATTGTTGTGTATACTATTCAGTATAGATCATCATATTGTGTGCAATAGGACCCTGTAGATACATTATCAGTCATATACAGACTAAACGCAGCACCAAGAATTTGTTCATTGAAGAAAATAAGAAATTTGTTCATTGAAGAAAATAAGAACCAAGTCTAATCAAAGAAAAGACCCGAATATCATACTTCAAACAACAGGACAAACCACGACACTCCCCAACACCCCATACACAAGACAGCGTACTACAAATACAAGAACTCAACACCCAGATAAACAATAAAATATCAGAACAGCAAACACTAAACTGAAATAATTATCTCCAAACACTTGAGCACAAAACAAATACCAGCAAACTGTACAAAATACTAAACAGCATCACGCTTTCCAACAGTAACACTACACAATCACACACTGCCATCATAACAACAGACACCATACCTTCAAACAAACGACGAGCAAACACTCTCATCAGTCACTTTTCATGTCAGCCATCTAAACTCCCATCGTGACAGTTGATGTATCATCTGATGTAAGAGACAATTCTCCACAGACCCAGACTTTGCACCTTTCACTTACAACCAGACGAAGCACATCATTAGCAACCTTAAGCACTCATCTGCCTGTGGACCAGACAACATAGCAACATTCACCTTAAACACCTTGGACCACAAGGCATACAAGCATATCAAACTACAGCTACTCACAGAACATAATATCCAACATCTGGAGCATGGCATTATCATCACTATCCCCAAACCCAACAAAGACCCCACGTTACTTTCCTCACACTGCCCCATCACACTCCTCTGTACCCCCTCTAAAGTCACTGAACGACTGGTACTACAACTAGTTACACCTCACACCTCCCTAGCCCCATCACAACATGGTTTTAGGCCACTGCACTCCACAAACACACTTCTTACAGACCTTACACAGAGAGTTTTTGATGGCATGAATTCACCCAGGCCACCACACAGAACACTCCTAGTCACACTAGACATTAGCAAAGCCTTTGATGCCATCCCCCACCACAGCCTTACAAACAAAATATTCAACACAGACATGCACAATAATGCAAAAAGATGGCTGGCAAACTACTTAGCAGGCATATGTGTACATGTAACATTTGCTAGTCAGTCTTCGAACATCAGAAACTTCACAAATGGCATCCCCCAAGGATCTGTTTTGTCCCCTACACTCTTTAACTTATACATGCATAACATACCCACACCCCACACACCACAGATACACATAGCTTCCAATGCAGATGACATAACACTTACATGCACACACCAAAATGCAATTACAGCTGCACACATCCTCCAACCTTACCTCAACATACTACATGAATGGTTAACTACAAACAGACTCAAAATAGCCCCTGCCAAATCTACAGTGACCCTTCTCACAAAGTGGACAGCAGAACACAGTCACATTCCACATCTCACCATAAACAACACTCCCCTACCATACACACACACACCCAAAATCCATGGTGTAACATTCAATACTGTATATCATTTAAACAACACATCACAGACATTGAAAATAAAATAACACCAAGACTCAGTGCCTTGAGGTCACTTGCCCATACAACATTTGGACACAACAAAGAAACCACCACCACAGTATGCAAACAATATATGTTCAGTGATGAATTATGCAAGCCCTGCTTGGTATCCTAACCTCACTAAAACACACTACAACACTCTACTGACCATAAAGAATAAGGCCCTAAAAATATTCACAGGCTGCACAGCTTCTACACCCACAGACCACATACATCAAGAAACCAAAGTCCTCAAAGTCAAGGATCATGTAGACATGAGAGGCACCCAAATTCTCGCTGTAGCCTCCACAAACCCACAACATCCACTACACTACATGGCAGCACATCCACCCACACCAAGGAACATCAAAACAACACCCAGCACATGATATCATATACAAATACAGTACAGTAATCACTCCAATATCCGACGTAATAGAGCCATTGGTAGGTCCGGTTATTGGTTTTGTCCGGATATTGGGCCCCAGCTTATGGACTTGTACTTATGGACCCTAACTCAGAGAAACACCTATACAACTCCCTCTGGACATGCATAGCACCTATTTAAGACCCAAATCACACCAATAAGGCACATAAATGACTGAAATAAATGCAAAAGAAACATAAAATGAGGGTTTAGAAGTATGTTCATACATTAATAAACATTCTGGTACTTATGGACCCTAACCTAGCCTAACTCAGAAAAACACATTCCTACTGCACATGCATGAGGTAAGTATAGTATGGAAAAAAGTACAGTATGAAACATTCTGGTAAGTATAGTATGGAAAAAAGTACAGTATGAAACATTCTGGCTACTGACAGCAAGTCCCTGGCCATCTCGATGAATAACCACCTCCTCTCGGACTCTGCCAGTAAGAACGATTTCCTGAAGCACTTGCAGTACACTCTTCCTGAAGTCTTGCACTGAACGTAGTCAATAACGCACAGAAGTCCGTTCTCTTCACAGTGTTCACTTTTGTCCAAATAATGCTCCATTGTAACTTAGTGTTGCACATTAACTTTTCCCCTTTTTTTCCAAATTTCCAAAGCCAAAACAAAGAAGTCTGTTTACGTTAAATTTAGTTCCACTGAGTCTTTTCTCTCAACTCGAAAACCTTAACACAACACACCGTTTTTTTCACTGCACAACACTCAAAATTCCCGTGTGGTCTAGTGGAGAAGTTCTTGCTGTTTATTCACTGTCAGAGTCCGAGAGTATCACTGGCAGGCGACCAAGGGGTGCATTGCTGGGTCGTGGTGATGGCGTACCCACTGCAGAGGACTCTGAGGAAAGCCGCAAACTCACGTCGAGCGGTGACTCCACCGTGGCTGATGAGCTGCGCTGTGGCTCGGAGCATGAGGGCCTGTCTTGGGGAGGCAAACGGAATGGAGCCAGGGCTGGGCACAGCAGGGGTCACGGGCCTGAAAAAACTGTCAATCGTTGACTGACGCAAGAACCGACGATTCTGACGATTGATGATGCGCTGCCTGAAAGCACGCACTTCCTCCACGAGTCCCAAGGGCCCCATCTCCCTGTCGCAGTCCGGGTGTTCCAGGTGGTCTAGGACGAACTCTAGATGTTCCTGGAGTGCGCTCAGCTCGGGGATGGCTGGAGTAGTGTCCTGCTGAGAGGAGTCCGCATCATCGTCGCCTTCGTCGTCGGAATCTTCAAGTTCGGTACTGACACCAGCAACTGAAGACGCGATCTCGATATCAGACAACGTCTGATACCCAGGATTGCCCTCGTCGTCGTCCAACCACTCACGAACATCGTCCACATCAACAACATCGCCGTGCGTACGTAGCCATGCATGGAAGTCATCCACGTCAAACCCTAGAAAATCGTACTCCACATCCGTTCCGAGAAGCAGACGAGACCAACCATTTTCAAGAGTTTTCACAGGGACTTCCTTCCATGCACTAGCCCAGTTGTACAGCGCAGACTTGATGTTGTAGCGGCGAAGGTTTTCCAAAGTCCGCTTGCCTCGTGTGTCCCGTCCTTCCCTACGCTCGTCCTCGTCCTCGAGAACAACCATCACGCCGTCCAGGAACTTCCGACGGTATAGGCGCTTTGTTGCCACGATCACTCCTTGGTCCATGAGTTGAATGAGAGCAGTCGTATTAGGTGGCAGAAACATGCACCTAATACGGCCATTCTCAGCAACCAAGTCCTTGTCGCACGGGTGGGCAGGTGCATTGTCGAGCAGAAGGAGAGCCTTTACCTGGTCATGAGGGATTCCCAGTGTCTTCGTCTGGTAATGGATGACCTCTTTGACGAAGCGACGGTGAAACCAGTCTTTGAAAATCACAGCTGTGAACCATGCTTTCAAAGAATGGTACCAGACGACAGGAAGGACATCCATCACCCCACGAAGGCACCGAGGCTGCTTTGCAAGGCCAACAACAACGGGCTTAAGCCGGTGCATGCCGTTAGCACTGGCACAATACAAAGCAGATATCCGTTCCTTGGAAAGCTTGCGGCCAGGTACACGCTTCTCCGTCTCCTCGGCTAGAGTGTTCGTTGGCAGCAAGCGATAGAATAGGCCAGTTTCGTCAGCATTGTAGACTTGACCGAGAGTTAGGCCCTCCCTGTCGATCAAGCCTTTCACCTTGTGCCGAAACTCGTCAACTCCATCCTCGGTAGCGTCCAATGCTTTGCCATGTGCTTTACGGTTAGTAAGGCCATGTCGCAACTTGAACGCGAAGAGCCAACCCTCGGATGCCTTGAAGTCTAGGGCGTCGTGAAGCCTTGCGAACTTCTCAGCAGCAGCCTTCAGCTCCGTTCCATGTACCATCACACCAGCTGCACGTTGCTGTCAGTACCAAATCAACGTGGATCGGTCAATTTCTGCAAACTTGGGGGTAAACATAACCTTCCTTTCCACGTTGCGTTTGCTTCTCAATGAGAAGTCAGCCATGTACTGCATGAGTTTGTCTCGGGAACGTTTGATATCGAACAGAGTCGACCGGGCCAGGTTATACTCACGGAGAATGCGGGAAGAAGATCACCCCGCATCAACTTTCTCCAATATCTCCCTCTTCTTTTCCAGAGTCAACACCACTCTCTTCCTTTTCTGAGGTGGCGGGGCCATCATCACACACACTAAGAGGAGGCCCGAGAGCAGCAGGTAGGGCACCACCACAAAAGCGAGCACGTGGGCAGCCATTGCAAAGAGCGTAGGTCCAGTCTTGGTGAGAGACAGGCGGGAAGTGGGGAGGATGCAGCAGCGCTCTATCGGACGTCGGAGGAATGACACACCAAAACAATGCTCTCCCGCGGCGGGCGCGGCAAGTTCAAATTACGGACGGGAAAAAATCTTTTATTTTTTTATTTTTTTGGGTTTTCGGACCATTTTGGGAATGTTGGATCCCAGGACGATAAGGTCCAGGTAGTGGGGATGTTCGGTTATTGGGCGTCCGGATATTAGAGTGATTACTGTACTGTCATCTCTCCCCGTTGCCCACCTCAGACCAGCTTCCAGAAGCATATCAATACTCAGATCACTCGCCACTCCATTCAGTCACTTAAAGACAACACCCAGTTGCATGCATGGCCTCCTGATATCCAACCTTCTGAATCCTATCTCCCTTGTGAGGACAGGGTCCACTTGGCCAGGCTGAGATGTGGGCATCATCCAGCCCTCATAAGTTACCAGAAGAGGCTGGATGACTCGGTCGCTGATGTCTGTCCAAAATGTAACACAGCACCCCATACTATTAAGCACATTATGGAAGACTGCATTGCACACAATCACCTGCGCCAACAACACAACATACTCTCCTTGAGAGCTCTGTGGAAAAGCCCGGTCTCGGCCATGGCTTTCCTTAGGGACTCAGTGCTGCTCAGCTAGACTTCCTAGGGAACAACTACTACTGCTTCTGACAATTGTGGTTTTAATTTGCTTTGTTTGTAGGTTCTCCGGACCAAAATATTGTCGTGTCATCTTCTCGTTCATTTGTTTATTTATGGTGGATATATTTTCAAGGCAGAAATCTTTGGAAGGCAGAGTCATCATGACAGAGGTGGTGCTGTATAAGCCTTCAACGTAACTTGCCAACATGTTGAAAAAGGATTTTGGAGCTTTTGAAAGAAAGGGAAAATCAAATATACAATAAAGGTGGAGACAGGACAGAAAATAACCAGCAAGGCCTTGTGCTGAAGCTGAAGGATGGCACTGAGATTGACAAGCATAAGTGTAGCACTAGCCGATCAGGGTGACACTCCCAAGGGGAATGGGAATGCCAGTGATAGGGAGAGCTGGAGCTCCCATTTCACGAGCTACTAGAATATCTGACCATCCCCCTTTGCTGACCTCTTCAGTGCAACAATAAGAAGGAGAGTAGACCAGTATACTTTCTCAAACACTTTCCTCTAACTGTCTCATGCACTATAGTCGTTCTGTTTTATGAAGGCAGTTTGGGTGGGACGCTCTGGGACCTCACACTGTTATCTCTGTTGTCACATCACCGCCGACACACGTGTAATTATTTGTGTTCACCTCTCTCTCTCTCTCTCTCTCACTCTCCTATTTTAAGCTAGTAACTACTTATAAATGAATTTTAAACACTCTGTATAGATGTAATTCAATAAAAAAGCTGTAGTATAGTATAAATCTCATAAGACTTGTCAGCGTTGCCTTTGAGACATTGTCAGGTGGTGACACGAGGGACAGCCCTGCGTGAGTGGGTCATACTCGGTCAGTCTCCCGCCATGGAAGCTATTTAAAAAAAAAAAAAACGCACCTGTAGACTTTTACCTCAGGGGTGGTGTGGAAAAAAAGTCGAAAACAAGTGAAAAAATTAAGAAAATACAATTAGTAGTAGTTAATATATAATATGAGAGAGAGAGAGAGAGAGAGAGAGTGCACGTGTGTGGCGACGATGTGGCAACAGAGCTAACAGAGTGAGGTCCCAGAGAGCCTGACCCAAACTGCCTTGATAAAATAGAACGGCTGTAGACCATATGTGCTTTACATATCACACAATGTACCTCACTGCGTCACAGGGGTTGACGCCAGCAAGGGCATGCGGCCAGAAAACTTTGTCCCTGCTTCTTAGTGGTGGACATATTGTGGGAAGATGTGACGAGGGCTCTGCCAGTATTGATTCTGGTGTCAGGATGGGATGGTGTTCAAAACCTGTGCTAGAGGGTACAGGGCATTGCAGTTCCCAGGCAGCCACTTCCATCCAGTAGAGATGGGCCAGAACCTGGGAGTAGCATCCCAGGAGGCTGCCCTGTCATTGGGTGTATAATGGCGGGACAGTTACAGTGCCAGTGTGCACTTAGAGGGTGTCCCTGTAGCTGTCCCAGCAGGGTGCCCTGAGGTCACTGCCACCACTGGTCATGGCTGGTGGTTTATCGGTCCCAAATCCCATGCCTGGACCTGGGACTGTGCGGGTAGGTGGGGCCTGTGTTATGTCTCTCCCCATTATTTAATAACCAGTTAGGACAAGAAAGAAATTCAAAGCAAGTCTGAGGAAACTAAATCACCCAAGGGGATCAGAGGAGTGTCATGGAATGTGGGAAGTTTGAGGAGTAGAATGGGGGAAGTAGTTGTGGCATTCAGTAGGAGGTGGGTGGATGTGGGATGTGTGTAGAAGTCAGGTATTGGGGAGGATCAGCAAGAATGATTGCTGAAAGGGATGGATGGTACAAGTTGTTTTGGCAGGGTAGGAATAGATGGATATGGTGGTGTGAGTGTGTTGGTTAAGGAGAAATGGGCAGAATGTGTCATCAGTATTATGTGAGCCAGTGAATGGATAATAGTAGTGAAAATTTTGTTCAGTGAGATTATGTTTGCATTTATATTGGCGTATGCTCCACAGGTAGGCTTGGATGAAATAGAGGAGGATAGATTTCGGGATGACCTAATACTTGTAGCAAGTGGTATGGGGGATGATGAGAATGTAGTTTTGAGAGGGAAAGTAAATGGACGTGTAAGTGAAGCAGCTCAAGGATATGAAGGAGTACATGGGGGATTTGCATATGGTACAAGAAATGAGGAAGGGGAAAGGACACTCGAGTTTGGGAAGGCAATGAACATGATTGTGTGCAACAGAAGTTTTAGGAATAGAGAGAGTAGGTTGATTGCAAATGAGTCTGAGGGAAATAGCAGCCAGATAAACTATTTCCTGGTCAGAAGGGCTGATAGGAGGTTGATGAGGAATGTTAAAGTTATAGGGATCAAGGAGTGTGTGCAGCAGCGCAAGTTATTGATATGTGATGTGGTACTTAAGGAGCAGGTGATGTAAAAGAAGACCTATGCATCTAGGTGGAAAATATGGAGGTTAAAAAAGCAATCAGTAAGGGATGTCTTCTACAGAAAGATGAATAGAGTGGTGGCTGAACAGGGAGGCATTGACAGAAGTGTTAATGAACAGTACAGAGTTCTCAAGAACAACCTCTTGAGAGTTCTGATTCACTGTTTGGATGGACAAGGGGCCCCCAAGACATAAAGTAATTTGGTGGTGGGATGAGGATGTAGAAGCTGTACTTAAGGAGAAAAAAAGGCTTTTCTGGGAATGGAAATAGGGTGGTAACAAAGTGGATTACTTGGCTGCCTATTGTTGGGTTAGAAAAGAGGTTTACAGGGCAAATTGAGTCTCAGAGACTTTTACTTGTTAACCTAAATAAAGTGGAAAGGAAAAATATGATATTTAAGGTGGCAAATAAGATGAAGAGGGAAAAAAGGGATATCATAGGTGAGCAGTGTGTGAGGAATGATGAGGGAAAGGCAGTGGTGAACAGTGGGGATATTAAAGATACCTGGAGTGAGCATTAAGACTAGTTGTTGAATGAGGATTTTGACTAGGACAGGGAAGGATTGGAGCCAGCAAATCTAGTGTTTGCCCTTGGCCTTTGATTGATGGTGCTCCTGTGAGCAGAGAAGTAGGCAGGATGCAGGTGGGGAAGGCAGCTGGTGTGTCTGGGTTGACTGCTGCAGTGCTGAAAGTCTCAGGAGATATAGGAGTGGAGTTAGTCACTGACTGGATAAATGCAATTATATATAAGTGTGTTGTCCCAGATGATTAGCTGAAGAGTGTAATTGTAAATATGCACAGGAGTAAGGGTGATGCCCAGGAAAGAGGAAATTATAAAGGTATGAAGCTATTGGACCAGATAATGAAGGTAATGGAGAGAGTTCTAGAAAATAAAATTAGAGAAAGAATGAATATTGATGAGATGCAGTTTGGGTGTATGCAAGGCAAAGGGACCACTGATGCCAAATTCATTGTTCGACAGCTTCAGGAAAAATATATAGGAAAGAAAAGGGAACTGTATTTTGTTTTTGTTAATTTCAAGAAGGTCTTAGACAGAGTCCCTAGAGAGGTGTTAAAGTTGGCTATGAGAAAGCTTGGGTTGGAGGAGTGGCTGGTTAGGGTGGTTATGTCCATGTAAGTGGGTGCTCGCACCCAGGTAAAGGTGATTGAAGATTTGAATGATGAGTTTTCCATGATTGTTGGTGTGCACCAAGGGTCAGTCTTGAGCCCCTTGTTTATTATTGTACTTGAAGCCCTCTCATGTGACTTCAGAAATGGACTTCGATGGGAGATGTTGCATGCTGATGCTTTGATGTTGACTGCAGAGAATGAAAGGGAGACAGAGGAAAGATTTAGAAAGTGGAGAGGTGGTATGGGGCTCAAGGGCTTAAGAGTAGGGCTGGTGGCAGTACTGTCAAAGAAGAGGGGGAGTGGCCATGTGCAATTTGCCATAAGGGCGTGGGAAGTAATTCCATCTTGTGCAGTGTTTGTGATAAGTGGGTGCATAAGAGATCTAGTGGTATTAGAGGTAGACCATTAGGTAATGCAAATTTCATGTGTGTGGTGTGTCGGGGAGAGAGTGTGGAGATTGTTAGGTGTGAAAGGATTGAAGCTGCAGGTGAGTATGTTTAGTGTGTGAAAGAGTTTTTCTTTTTTTTCATTTGGGAGACATGTTATGTGCTGCAGGTGGGGCTGAAGCTAGCTCTGTGGCTAGACTGAGGAGTGGTTAGAAGTTAGGGAACTGTTGCCTCTTCTGCCATTGAGAGGGCTTTCCCTCTGTGATAAAGGATCTTTGTATGTGGCTTGTGTTAGGAGAGTAATGTTGTATAGTAGTGAGATAATCGCAGGCTCAGACATACACAATGGCACTGATTAGGTGGATGTGCAGTGTATCCCTGAGTGTGGGGTATGGGGGGACTAGATGTTCTGATAGAGGAGTTGAGAGGTAGGATGGGACTGGAGTGTATTAGTGTTGTGATGAGGAGAGGTAGATGGAGATGGTTTGGCCATGTGGATAGGATGGGAGATGAAAATTGGGTACAGAAAGTGAGAAGTGTTAATGTTGGGGATAGGGTAGCGAGAGGTTGACCGAAAAAAAGCTGGGATAAGGTCATTGAGTGTGACCTCAAGGATAAGGGACTAAATAAGGTAGTTGCCAGAGATTGAGCATCATGGAGAGCCGCCATTAGGTGGCCAAGGCAGATGCATGCAAGCATGTTGGTGACTTCAAAAGCAAAACAGAAAACAAAACGAAGTTATCTGCAACTTCTGAGGATGGCAATAGTACATTGAAGTCTGCTGCAGTTAATAGCTGTAGGGACACCAATTCAGGGGTCCGTATCATCAGGTTGTAAACAGAAGGAGCTAAAGCATATGCCAGTGCAACAATGATAATGTTTTGATTCCAGTGCTGTTTACCAAGTACAGTGTGTGGTAGGTCGGGGCACCCATCTTTTTGTGTGTGTGTGTGTGTGTGTGTGTGTGTGTGTCTGTACGTGCGTGTGTGCGTGCATGTGTGTGTGTGTGTGTGTGTGTGTGTGTGTATTTACCTATTTGTAGTATACAGGAATTGAGCAATGCTCGTGTTGTCCTGTCTCCATATCCACATTTATCAAGTCTACCTTTACACATATGAATGTTTTTCTCATGCACCACCTCTTTGTCTAAGTCCTTCCAAATATTTAAGTATTTACCTAATATACCTAATTGTGATATACACGGAATGTACTATGCTCGTGGGTTTCCGTCGCTGTTTCTCAATAAGTCAAATTTAGCTTTAAACTCGTTTAAGTTTTTAGACTGGACGATCTCTTTGTTCAGGCTAGTCCATAAGTCTATACTTCTGTAAGGAAAGCTATATTTCTTGATATCCTTCAAGCAGCTTGACTTTTTCAATTTCATTCCGTGTCCTCTTGTTGCTCTCTTATCCCATACAAACAGATCTTCTTTGTCAATTTTATCTACCCCCACCATGGTCCTGAACACTGCAGTCATATCTCCTCTCTTTCTCCTTTCCTCTAAGGAAGGCAAATCCAGCTTTTCCAGCCTCTCTCTGTATGACAAGTCTGTCAGACTGGGGACCATCTTGGTTGCTGTTCTTTGTATTCTCTCAATCTTGTTTATATCTTTCTTTTTGTGTGGGGACCACACTACCGCTGCATATTCTAATCTGGGGCGGATCATTGCCACTATCAATTTTTTTATCATCTCCTCATCCATATAATGAAATGCTACTCTTATGTTAGTCAAGAGTTTGTAAGTCTCTCCAACTATCTTGTTATTGTGCTTTTCTGGTGACAAACTATCTTGGACCAGCACTCCCAAATCTTTCTCTTCTCTCCTTTTTGTGATTAATTCATTACCCAACAAATAATTCAGTGATGGCCTCCTGTACTTTTACCCATTTCCAATATTTTACATTTCTTTACATTAAATTTCATTTCCCAAGTCCGGCTCCAATTGTGTATCCTATCCAAATCCTCCTGCAGTATTTTACAATCCTCCTCAACCTCTACCTTCCTCAAGATCTTTACATCATCAGCAAACAGACTCGCATAACTGTTCACTCCATCTACCATATCATTTACGTAAATCAGGAACATTACTGGCGCCAACACCGAGCCTTGAGGGACTCCACGTGTTACTTCCCTCCATCCAGACATCCTATCCTTTATTACTGTCCTCATTTGTCTGTCTCTCAAAAAGTCTCTCACCCATTCCAGAAGTTTCCCCTTCAGTCCTCCTATATATTCTAGTTTCCACATTAGTCTCTTATGAGGTACCTTGTCAAAGGCCTTCTCTAAGTCTAAGTACAGACAATCCACCCAACCATCTCTCTCCTGTACCACGTCAATCACTCTTGAGTAAAAGCTCAACAAGTTAGAAACACATGACCTTCCACTTCTGAATCCAAACTGACATTCAGCCAAAATATTCATCTCTTCCAGATATTTTATCCATCTGTCTTTCCGGATTCTCTCACACAATTTTGCGACCATGCTGGTTAGAGACACTGGTCTATAATTCAGGGGTTCTTCCCTGTTTCCTCCCTTGTAAATTGGTACCACATTTGCCCTCTTCCATTCTTTTGGCACTTTCCCCTCTTCCAGTGAGCATACGATTAAACTGTGAATTTTATCCGCCAGTTGTTCTCTGCATTCCTTCAGTACCCAATTGGAAATTCCATCAGGTCCTGGGGCTTTCCTTACATCTTGAGTTTCCAGTAATTTATACACTTCCTGTACCTCCACTTTTATATCTTTTATCACCGGAACATTTCTAATCACTCCCTCCCCTTCCACAAGCTCCTTTTCTTTAGTGAAAACTGACTGGAAACGTTTGTTCATTATTTCTGCTTGCATTGCCGCATCCTTAAAGACCTCTCCTTCTACTTTCAGTTTGGTGATTCCTTCCTTTTGTTTCAGTTTGCCATTAACAAATCCATAAAACAGTTTGGGTTCATCCTTGCATTTGTCTATTATACCTTTTTCAAAATTCCTTTCATCTTCTCTATGTATTCTTGTGTATTCATTTCTTGTTCTTTTATATTCTTCCTTTGTTCTGTTGTTACCTCTCTTTCCCCAATTGTTCCACGCCTTATCTCTCTCTTTTTTTGCTATCATACACCTTCTATTAAACCACTCCTTTTTCCTGTTTTCTTTCCCTCTTACTCTTGGTACAAATTTTTCCACTCCCAAATTATAGAGGTCTAGAAAGATATCCCACTTCCTCTGTATCTCTCTTGTTTCTCTGAATTTTCTCCAATCCGCATTTTCAAAAAAGTTTCTCAATCCTGTAAAATTTGCTTTGCCAAAGTTGTATCTTCCCTGTCTATGAAGCTTGTCTCTTGGCTCGACGTTTCCTATTAACATCTGGAACTCAATGACCATGTGATCACTTTTTCCTAAAGGACAGAGATACTTCAATGATTCTATTACATCGGGTTCTTTGGTGAACAGTAAATCTAACCTTGCTGGTGTGTCCTCACCTCGAAACCGTGTCTCTTCTTTGACCCATTGCGTCATCACATTATTCATTATTATATTTAATAACATAGTACCGCACGAATCCTCGCCGCCTCCCGAGTACCATTCCTCCCAGTTCACCTCTTTACAGTTAAAGTCACCCACCAAAATTATATTATTGCTTTTCTCAATTATTTTTTGCAAATAGCTAGCCATATCTGAGAACATCTCATGGTATTCGTCATCCTTCCATGCTCTCGTCTTTGGGGGAACATACACTACCGCCATATCTCACTTAACATTCTCTCCAGTTTCTAATTTCATATATATCACTTCATCCCTGCCTTCTCCCATTTCCACAGTATCTACATTTATGTTGTTCTTCACTGCTATTATCACTCCTCCTCCCTTTTTTTCTTTCCTGTCTTTTCTCCACAGTTTGTATTTACCATCTTCCAAATGAACATCCGTATCTTCTCTTAATTTGGTCTCTACAAACCACATGACATCAGGTTCATGTTCTCTCAAGAAATCGTTAATTTCGATCCTTGTCGATATGAAACCATCAACATTAGTATATATCACCTTCAGATTATTTTTGACGTTTTTAATACCCTCTTCTCTCCTACTCTCTGTCCGTACCACTTCCTCAACTTCTGATCTTTCACAGCCATCCCTCTTAGTTTCCTTCACTTCTGTTTCCTTAAATACCATTTCCTTACTTTCATATCCAATACTCTCCAAAAAAAAGTATTACATTCTTCCTCTGTCCTCTTATCATTTTTTTCCTTTACTTCTTCCTTTAATGATTTTAAAACTTCTCTTTCTTCTTCATTCAGATCTTTTCTTATTATAATATTTTCCATCCCCGCCTCTGCTTAATTTCCAGGTCACTTTAAGTATTTCATTTATTACACTTTCTGATGTAAATTTGACTCTCATTGGTCTTGTTTCCCCTTTCTTATAAGGCCCTATCCTCCTTACTTCCTCAATTTCTTTTACCCACTTGTCTCCTTCGGGGTCAATCTTGCCTAATATTCCTCTCACCATGTTCGTGTCTCTCTCGAGTCTTACGAACCTAACCTTTTCTTCCTCTTCCCTGTTTCCAAATACTACCACACATCTGTTCCTTTCTACAGTTTCTCTCACTATTTTCTCTTTTTTCTTCAGTATTTTCACTACATTTTCTTCCATTTCTTTCTTGTTCATTTCCCTTTCTTCCTGGATGATCTCTCTTAAGCTGACCACTTCTTTCTGTTCTTCTTCTACGTGTGCCCACTTTGCCTTGTGTTCTTCTAGTACATTACTCACCTTCTCCGTTTTATTAGTACTCTCTTCAAGTTTCCTCCTCAGTTCAACATTTTCCCTCTTCAAATTCTTAATCTCTTCATTGGCTGTTTCGTTGGACTGGATTAGACTCTGTATGGTGGTTTCCGTATTTCCTGACACATCCTTTATCACTAGATTCTCTACTTTTTTTTCGAGTTCACTAATCCTCATAATTAATGTTTTCACCAGGTCCATGACATTAGTATTAGCATCAAATCCTTGAAATTCCATTCCCTCTTTGTTTACATTTTCGGCCATCTTTAACGTACCGGTAAAGTACCTAAACAGCTGTTACCGAATAAGCCACAAACATTCATGTATACTATTGCCAACAAATCTTTACATTTTTGGTAGTCTACCAACTTTCATTATTTTAAATTTAAAGAAAGACCCTAGGAGACAGGACAGACAAAATTCCTGGAACTACTCAAGGTTAGGAGCGATGCCTGGGACGACCTCTCTCTCCGGCTGCTCGTGTGTGTGTGTGTGTGTATTTACCTAATTGTGATACACAGGAAATGAGCTACGCTCGTGGGGTCCCGTCTCTGTTTCTCAATAAGTCAAATTTAGCTTTAAACTCGTTTAAGTTTTTCGACTGGACGATCTCTTTGTCCAGGTTATTCCACAGGTCTATACATCTATAAGGAAAACTATATTTCTTGATATCCTTCAAGCAGCTTGGCTTCCTCAGTTTCATCCCGTGTCCTCTTGTTACTCTCTTATCCCATAAAAACAGATCTTCTTTGTCAATTTTATCTACTCCTATCATGGTCCTGAACAATGCAATCATGTCGCCTCTCTTTCTCCTTTTCTTCTAAGGAGGGCAAATCCAGCTTTTCCAGCCTCTCTCTATACGACAGATCTGCCAGACTAGGGACCATCTTGGTTACTGTTCTTTGTATTCTCTCAATCTTGTTTATATCTTTCTTTTTGTGCAGGGACCACACTACTGCTGCTTATTCCAACCTGGGGCGAACCATGGCCACTATCAATTTTTTCATCATCTCCTCATCCATATAATGAATAGCCACTCTTATATTAGTCAGGAGTTTATATGTCTCTCTAACTGTCTTGTTAATGTGTTTTTCAGGTGACAAACTATCCTGGACCAGCACACCCAAATCTTTCTCTTCTCTCGCTTTTGTGATTGGTTTATTACCCATCAAATAATTCAATGATGGCCTCTTGGTACTTTTACCCATTTCCAATATTTTATATTTCTTTGCATTGAATTTCATTTCCCACATCCGGCTCCATTCGTGTGTCCTATCCAGATCCTCCTGCAGCATTTTACAATCCTCCTCAACCTCTACCTTCCTCATGATCTTTACATCATCAGCAAACAGACTTACATAACTTTTCACTCCATCTACCATATCATTTACGTAACTCAGGAACATTACTGGCGCCAACACCGAGCCCTGTGGGACTCCACTTGTTACTTCCCTCCTTCCAGACATCTTATCCTTTATTATTATCCTCGTTTGTCTGTCTCTCAAAAAGTCTCTCATCCATTCTAGGAGGTTACCCTTCAGTCCTCCTATATGCTTTAGTTTCCACATTAGTCTCTTATAGGGTACCTTGTCAAAGGCCTTCTCCAAATCTAAATACACACAATCCATCCAACCTTCTCTTTCCTGAAGCACGTCAATCACTCTTGAGTAAAAACTCAACAAGTTGGAAACACATGACCTTCCACTTCTAAATCCAAACTGACTATCAGCCAAAATATTCATCTCTTCCAGATATTTTATCCATCTATCTTTCAGAATTCTTTCACACAATTTTGTGACCATGCTGGTTAGGGACACTGGTCTATAATTCAGAGGTTCTTCCTTGTTTCCTCCCTTATAAATTGGTACCACATTTGCCATCTCCCATTCTTGAGGCACTTTCCCCTCTTCCAGAGAACACACAATTAAACTGTGAATCTTATCTGCTAGTTGTTCTCTGCATTCCTTCAGTACCCAGTTAGAGATTCCATCTGGTCCTGGGGCTTTCCTTACATCTTGAGTTTCTAGTAGTTTATGCACTTCCTGTGCTTCCACTTTTATATCTATTATGACTACTTTTCTAGTCACTACCTCCACTTCCACAAACTCCTTTTCATTAGTGAAAACTGACAGGAAATGTTTGTTCATCATTTCTTCTTGCAGTGCCACATCTTTATAGACCTTTCCTTCTACTTTCAGTTTGGTGATTCCTTCCCTTTGTTTCATTTTGCTGTTGACAAATCTACAAAACAGTTTGGGTTCGTCCTTACATTTGTCTGTTATACCTTTTTCAAAATTCCTTTCTTCTTCTTCTCTGTGTATTCTTGTGTATTCATTTCTAGTTCTTTTATATTCTTCCTTTGTTCTCTTGTTACCTCTCTTTCTCCAATTGTTCCATGCCGTGTCTCTCTCTTTTTTTGGTATCATACACTCTTTTTTCCTGTTTTCTTTCCCCTTTACTCGTGGCACAAATTTTTCCACTCCCGAATTATACAGGTCTAGAAAAATATCCCACTTCCTCTGTATCTCTGTTGTTTCTCTGAATTTTCTCCAATCTGCATTTTCAAAAAATTTTCTCAATCCTGTAAAGTTTGCTTTCCCAAAGTTGTACCTTCCCTGCCTATAAAGCTCGTGTGTGTATTTACCTATTTGTAGTATACAGGAATTGAGCAATGCTCGTGTTGTCCTGTCTCCATATCCACATTTATCAAGTCTACCTTTACACACATGAATGTTTTTCTCATGCACCACCTCTTTGTCTAAGTCGTTCCAAATATTTAAGAATATACCTAATTGTGATATACACGGAATGTACTATGCTCGTGGGTTTCAGTCGCTGTTTCTCAGTAAGTCGAATTTAACTTTAAACTCGTTTAAGTTTTTAGACTGGACGATCTCTTTGTCCAGGCTATTCCATAAGTCTATACTTCTGTAAGGAAAGCTATATTTCTTGATATCCTTCAAGCAGCTTGACTTTTTCAATTTCATTCCATGTCCTCTTGTTGCTCTCTTATCCCATACAAACAGATCTTCTTTGTCAATTTTATCTACTCCCACCATGGTCCTGAACACCGCAATCATGTCTCCCCTCTTTCTCCTTTCCTCTAACGAAGGCAAATCCAGTTTTTCCAGCCTCTCTCTGTATGACAGGTCTGTCAGACTGGGGACCATCTTGGTTGCTGTTCTTTGTATTCTCTCAATCTTGTTTATATCTTTCTTTTTGTGTGGGGACCACACTACCGCTGCATATTCTAACCTGGGGCGGATCATGGCCACTATCAATTTTTTCATCATTTCCTCATCCATATAATGAAATGCTACTCTTATGTTAGTCAAGAGCTTATAAGTCTCTCCAACTATCTTGTTAATGTGCTTTTCTGGTGACAAACTATCTTGGACCAGCACTCCCAAATCTTTCTCTTCTCTCCTTTTTGTGATTAATTCATTACCCAAAAAATAATTCAGTGATGGTCTCCTGCTACTTTTACCCATTTCCAATATTTTACATTTCTTTACATTAAATTTCATTTCCCACGTCCGGCTCCAATTGTGTATCCTATCCAAATCCTCCTGCAGTATTTTACAATCCTCCTCAACCTCTATCTTCCTCAAGATCTTTACATCATCAGCAAACAGACTCGCATAACTGTTCACTCCATCTACCATATCATTTACGTAAATCAGGAACATTACTGGCGCCAACACTGAGCCTTGAGGGACTCCACTTGTTACTTCCCTCCATCAAGACATCTTTTCCTTTATTACTGTCCTCATTTGTCTGTCTCTCAAAAAGTCTCTCATCCATTCCAGAAGTTTCCCCTTTAGTCCTCCTATATATTCTAGTTTCCACATTAGTCTCTTATGAGGTACCTTGTCAAAGGCCTTCTCTAAGTCTAAGTACACACAATCCACCCAACCATCTCTCTCCTGTACCACATCAATCGCTCTTGAGTAAAAGCTCAACAAGTTTGAAACACATGACCTTCCACTTCTGAATCCAAACTGACATTCAGCCAAAATATTCATCTCTTCCAGATATTTTATCCATCTGTCTTTCAGGATTCTCTCACACAATTTTGCGACCATGCTGGTTAGAGACACTGGTCTATAATTCAGGGGTTCTTCCCTGTTTCCTCCCTTGTAAATTGGTGCCACATTTTCCCTCTTCCATTCTTTTGGCACTTTCCCTCTTCCAGTGAGCATACAATTAAGCTGTGAATTTTATCCGCCAGTTGTTCTCTGGATTCCTTCAGTACCCAATTAGAAATTCCATCAGGTCCTGGGGCTTTCCTTACATCTTGAGTTTCCAGTAATTTATACACTTCCTGCACCTCCACTTTTATATCTTTCATCACCGGAACATTTCTAATCACTCCCTCCCTTCCACAAGCTCCTTTTCTTTAGTGAAAACTGACTGGAAACGTTTGTTCATTATTTCTGCTTGCATTGCCGCATCCTTAAAGACCTCTCCATCTACTTTCAGCTTGGTGATTCCTTCCTTTTGTTTCAGTTTGCCATTAACAAATCTATAAAACAGTTTGGGTTCATCCTTGCATTTGTCAATTATACCTTTTTCAAAATTCCTTTCTTCTTCCCTACGTATTCTTGTGTATTCGTTTCTTGTTCTTTTATATTCTTCCTTTGTTCTGTCGTTACCTCTCTTTCTCCAATTGTTCCACGCCTTATCTCTCTCTTTTTTGGCTATCATACACCTTCTATTAAACCACTCCTTTTTTCCTGTTTTCTTTCCCTCTTACTCTTGGTACAAATTTGTCCCCTCCCAAATTATAGCGGTCTAGAAACATATCCCACTTCCTCTGTATCTTTCTTGTTTCTCTGAATTTTCTCCAATCCGCATTTTCAAAAAGTTTCTCAATCCTGTAAAATTTGCTTTGCCAAAGTTGTATCTTCCCTGTCTATGAAGCTCGTCTCTTGGCTCGACGTTTCCTATTAACATCTGGAACTCAATGACCACGTGATCACTTTTTCCCAAAGGACAGAGATATTCCAATGATTCTATTACATCGGGTTCTTTGGTGACCAGTAAATCTAACCTTGCTGGTGTGTCCTCACCTCGAAACCGTGTCTCTTCTTTGACCCTCTGCGTCATCACATTATTCATTATTATATTTAATAACATAGTACCCCACGAATCCTCGCCGCCTCCCGAGTACCATTCCTCCCAGTTCACCTCTTTACAATTAAAGTCACCCACCAAAATTATGTTATTGCTTTTCTCAATTATTTTTTGCAAGTAGCTAGCCATATCTGACAACATCTCATGGTATTCGTCATCCTTCCATGCTCTCGTCTTTGGGGGAACATACACTACCACCATATCTCTCTTAACATTCTCTCCAGTTTCTAATTTCATATATATCACTTCAGCCCTGCCTTCTCCCATTTCCACAGTATCTACATTTATGTTGTTCTTCACTGCTATCATCACTCCTCCTCCCTTTTTTTCTTTTCTGTCTTTTCTCCACAGTTTGTATTTACCATCTCCCAAATGAACATCAATATCTTCTCTTAATTTGGTCTCTACAAAGCACATGACATCAGGTTCATGTTCTCTCAAGAAATCGTTAATTTCGATCCTTGTCGATATGAAACCATCAACATTAGTATATATCACCTTCAGATTATTTTTGACGTTTTTAATACCCTCTTCTCTCCTACTCTCTGTCCGTACCACTTCCTCAACTTCTGATCTTTCACAGCCATCCCTCTTAGTTTCCTTCACTTCTGTTTCCTTAAATACCATTTCCTTACTTTCATATCCAATACTCTCCAAAAAAAAGTATTACATTCTTCCTCTGTCCTCTTATCATTTTTTTCCTTTACTTCTTCCTTTAATGATTTTAAAACTTCTCTTTCTTCTTCATTCAGATCTTTTCTTATTATAATATTTTCCATCCCCGCCTCTGCTTAATTTCCAGGTCACTTTAAGTATTTCATTTATTACACTTTCTGATGTAAATTTGACTCTCATTGGTCTTGTTTCCCCTTTCTTATAAGGCCCTATCCTCCTTACTTCCTCAATTTCTTTTACCCACTTGTCTCCTTCGGGTCAATCTTGCCTAATATTCCTCTCACCATGTTCGTGTCTCTCTCGAGTCTTACGAACCTAACCTTTTCTTCCTCTTCCCTGTTTCCAAATACTACCACACATCTGTTCCTTTCTACAGTTTCTCTCACTATTTTCTCTTTTTTCTTCAGTATTTTCACTACATTTTCTTCCATTTCTTTCTTGTTCATTTCCCTTTCTTCCTGGATGATCTCTCTTAAGCTGACCACTTCTTTCTGTTCTTCTTCTACGTGTGCCCACTTTGCCTTGTGTTCTTCTAGTACATTACTCACCTTCTCCGTTTTATTAGTACTCTCTTCAAGTTTCCTCCTCAGTTCAACATTTTCCCTCTTCAAATTCTTAATCTCTTCATTGGCTGTTTCGTTGGACTGGATTAGACTCTGTATGGTGGTTTCCGTATTTCCTGACACATCCTTTATCACTAGATTCTCTACTTTTTTTTCGAGTTCACTAATCCTCATAATTAATGTTTTCACCAGGTCCATGACATTAGTATTAGCATCAAATCCTTGAAATTCCATTCCCTCTTTGTTTACATTTTCGGCCATCTTTAACGTACCGGTAAAGTACCTAAACAGCTGTTACCGAATAAGCCACAAACATTCATGTATACTATTGCCAACAAATCTTTACATTTTTGGTAGTCTACCAACTTTCATTATTTTAAATTTAAAGAAAGACCCTAGGAGACAGGACAGACAAAATTCCTGGAACTACTCAAGGTTAGGAGCGATGCCTGGGACGACCTCTCTCTCCGGCTGCTCGTGTGTGTGTGTGTGTGTATTTACCTAATTGTGATACACAGGAAATGAGCTACGCTCGTGGGGTCCCGTCTCTGTTTCTCAATAAGTCAAATTTAGCTTTAAACTCGTTTAAGTTTTTCGACTGGACGATCTCTTTGTCCAGGTTATTCCACAGGTCTATACATCTATAAGGAAAACTATATTTCTTGATATCCTTCAAGCAGCTTGGCTTCCTCAGTTTCATCCCGTGTCCTCTTGTTACTCTCTTATCCCATAAAAACAGATCTTCTTTGTCAATTTTATCTACTCCTATCATGGTCCTGAACAATGCAATCATGTCGCCTCTCTTTCTCCTTTCTTCTAAGGAGGGCAAATCCAGCTTTTCCAGCCTCTCTCTATACGACAGATCTGCCAGACTAGGGACCATCTTGGTTACTGTTCTTTGTATTCTCTCAATCTTGTTTATATCTTTCTTTTTGTGCAGGGACCACACTACTGCTGCTTATTCCAACCTGGGGCGAACCATGGCCACTATCAATTTTTTCATCATCTCCTCATCCATATAATGAATAGCCACTCTTATATTAGTCAGGAGTTTATATGTCTCTCTAACTGTCTTGTTAATGTGTTTTTCAGGTGACAAACTATCCTGGACCAGCACACCCAAATCTTTCTCTTCTCTCGCTTTTGTGATTGGTTTATTACCCATCAAATAATTCAATGATGGCCTCTTGGTACTTTTACCCATTTCCAATATTTTATATTTCTTTGCATTGAATTTCATTTCCCACATCCGGCTCCATTCGTGTGTCCTATCCAGATCCTCCTGCAGCATTTTACAATCCTCCTCAACCTCTACCTTCCTCATGATCTTTACATCATCAGCAAACAGACTTACATAACTTTTCACTCCATCTACCATATCATTTACGTAACTCAGGAACATTACTGGCGCCAACACCGAGCCCTGTGGGACTCCACTTGTTACTTCCCTCCTTCCAGACATCTTATCCTTTATTATTATCCTCGTTTGTCTGTCTCTCAAAAGTCTCTCATCCATTCTAGGAGGTTACCCTTCAGTCCTCCTATATGCTTTAGTTTCCACATTAGTCTCTTATAGGGTACCTTGTCAAAGGCCTTCTCCAAATCTAAATACACACAATCCATCCAACCTTCTCTTTCCTGAAGCACGTCAATCACTCTTGAGCAAAAACTCAACAAGTTGGAAACACATGACCTTCCACTTCTAAATCCAAACTGACTATCAGCCAAAATATTCATCTCTTCCAGATATTTTATCCATCTATCTTTCAGAATTCTTTCACACAATTTTGTGACCATGCTGGTTAGGGACACTGGTCTATAATTCAGAGGTTCTTCCTTGTTTCCTCCCTTATAAATTGGTACCACATTTGCCATCTCCCATTCTTGAGGCACTTTCCCCTCTTCCAGAGAACACACAATTAAACTGTGAATCTTATCTGCTAGTTGTTCTCTGCATTCCTTCAGTACCCAGTTAGAGATTCCATCTGGTCCTGGGGCTTTCCTTACATCTTGAGTTTCTAGTAGTTTATGCACTTCCTGTGCTTCCACTTTTATATCTATTATGACTACTTTTCTAGTCACTACCTCCACTTCCACAAACTCCTTTTCATTAGTGAAAACTGACAGGAAATGTTTGTTCATCATTTCTTCTTGCAGTGCCACATCTTTATAGACCTTTCCTTCTACTTTCAGTTTGGTGATTCCTTCCCTTTGTTTCATTTTGCTGTTGACAAATCTACAAAACAGTTTGGGTTCGTCCTTACATTTGTCTGTTATACCTTTTTCAAAATTCCTTTCTTCTTCTTCTCTGTGTATTCTTGTGTATTCATTTCTAGTTCTTTTATATTCTTCCTTTGTTCTCTTGTTACCTCTCTTTCTCCAATTGTTCCATGCCGTGTCTCTCTTTTTTTGGTATCATACACTCTTTTTTCCTGTTTTCTTTCCCCTTTACTCGTGGCACAAATTTTTCCACTCCCGAATTATACAGGTCTAGAAAAATATCCCACTTCCTCTGTATCTCTGTTGTTTCTCTGAATTTTCTCCAATCTGCATTTTCAAAAAATTTTCTCAATCCTGTAAAGTTTGCTTTCCCAAAGTTGTACCTTCCCTGCCTATAAAGCTCGTGTGTGTATTTACCTATTTGTAGTATACAGGAATTGAGCAATGCTCGTGTTGTCCTGTCTCCATATCCACATTTATCAAGTCTACCTTTACACACATGAATGTTTTTCTCATGCACCACCTCTTTGTCTAAGTCGTTCCAAATATTTAAGAATATACCTAATTGTGATATACACGGAATGTACTATGCTCGTGGGTTTCAGTCGCTGTTTCTCAGTAAGTCGAATTTAACTTTAAACTCGTTTAAGTTTTTAGACTGGACGATCTCTTTGTCCAGGCTATTCCATAAGTCTATACTTCTGTAAGGAAAGCTATATTTCTTGATATCCTTCAAGCAGCTTGACTTTTTCAATTTCATTCCATGTCCTCTTGTTGCTCTCTTATCCCATACAAACAGATCTTCTTTGTCAATTTTATCTACTCCCACCATGGTCCTGAACACCGCAATCATGTCTCCCCTCTTTCTCCTTTCCTCTAACGAAGGCAAATCCAGTTTTTCCAGCCTCTCTCTGTATGACAGGTCTGTCAGACTGGGGACCATCTTGGTTGCTGTTCTTTGTATTCTCTCAATCTTGTTTATATCTTTCTTTTTGTGTGGGGACCACACTACCGCTGCATATTCTAACCTGGGGCGGATCATGGCCACTATCAATTTTTTCATCATTTCCTCATCCATATAATGAAATGCTACTCTTATGTTAGTCAAGAGCTTATAAGTCTCTCCAACTATCTTGTTAATGTGCTTTTCTGGTGACAAACTATCTTGGACCAGCACTCCCAAATCTTTCTCTTCTCTCCTTTTTGTGATTAATTCATTACCCAAAAAATAATTCAGTGATGGTCTCCTGCTACTTTTACCCATTTCCAATATTTTACATTTCTTTACATTAAATTTCATTTCCCACGTCCGGCTCCAATTGTGTATCCTATCCAAATCCTCCTGCAGTATTTTACAATCCTCCTCAACCTCTATCTTCCTCAAGATCTTTACATCATCAGCAAACAGACTCGCATAACTGTTCACTCCATCTACCATATCATTTACGTAAATCAGGAACATTACTGGCGCCAACACTGAGCCTTGAGGGACTCCACTTGTTACTTCCCTCCATCAAGACATCTTTTCCTTTATTACTGTCCTCATTTGTCTGTCTCTCAAAAAGTCTCTCATCCATTCCAGAAGTTTCCCCTTTAGTCCTCCTATATATTCTAGTTTCCACATTAGTCTCTTATGAGGTACCTTGTCAAAGGCCTTCTCTAAGTCTAAGTACACACAATCCACCCAACCATCTCTCTCCTGTACCACATCAATCGCTCTTGAGTAAAAGCTCAACAAGTTTGAAACACATGACCTTCCACTTCTGAATCCAAACTGACATTCAGCCAAAATATTCATCTCTTCCAGATATTTTATCCATCTGTCTTTCAGGATTCTCTCACACAATTTTGCGACCATGCTGGTTAGAGACACTGGTCTATAATTCAGGGGTTCTTCCCTGTTTCCTCCCTTGTAAATTGGTGCCACATTTTCCCTCTTCCATTCTTTTGGCACTTTCCCCTCTTCCAGTGAGCATACAATTAAGCTGTGAATTTTATCCGCCAGTTGTTCTCTGGATTCCTTCAGTACCCAATTAGAAATTCCATCAGGTCCTGGGGCTTTCCTTACATCTTGAGTTTCCAGTAATTTATACACTTCCTGCACCTCCACTTTTATATCTTTCATCACCGGAACATTTCTAATCACTCCCTCCCCTTCCACAAGCTCCTTTTCTTTAGTGAAAACTGACTGGAAACGTTTGTTCATTATTTCTGCTTGCATTGCCGCATCCTTAAAGACCTCTCCATCTACTTTCAGCTTGGTGATTCCTTCCTTTTGTTTCAGTTTGCCATTAACAAATCTATAAAACAGTTTGGGTTCATCCTTGCATTTGTCAATTATACCTTTTTCAAAATTCCTTTCTTCTTCCCTACGTATTCTTGTGTATTCGTTTCTTGTTCTTTTATATTCTTCCTTTGTTCTGTCGTTACCTCTCTTTCTCCAATTGTTCCACGCCTTATCTCTCTCTTTTTTGGCTATCATACACCTTCTATTAAACCACTCCTTTTTCCTGTTTTCTTTCCCTCTTACTCTTGGTACAAATTTTTCCACTCCCAAATTATAGAGGTCTAGAAAGATATCCCACTTCCTCTGTATCTTTCTTGTTTCTCTGAATTTTCTCCAATCCGCATTTTCAAAAAAGTTTCTCAATCCTGTAAAATTTGCTTTGCCAAAGTTGTATCTTCCCTGTCTATGAAGCTCGTCTCTTGGCTCGACGTTTCCTATTAACATCTGGAACTCAATGACCACGTGATCACTTTTTCCCAAAGGACAGAGATATTCCAATGATTCTATTACATCGGGTTCTTTGGTGACCAGTAAATCTAACCTTGCTGGTGTGTCCTCACCTCGAAACCGTGTCTCTTCTTTGACCCTCTGCGTCATCACATTATTCATTATTATATTTAATAACATAGTACCCCACGAATCCTCGCCGCCTCCCGAGTACCATTCCTCCCAGTTCACCTCTTTACAATTAAAGTCACCCACCAAAATTATGTTATTGCTTTTCTCAATTATTTTTTGCAAGTAGCTAGCCATATCTGACAACATCTCATGGTATTCGTCATCCTTCCATGCTCTCGTCTTTGGGGGAACATACACTACCACCATATCTCTCTTAACATTCTCTCCAGTTTCTAATTTCATATATATCACTTCAGCCCTGCCTTCTCCCATTTCCACAGTATCTACATTTATGTTGTTCTTCACTGCTATCATCACTCCTCCTCCCTTTTTTTCTTTTCTGTCTTTTCTCCACAGTTTGTATTTACCATCTCCCAAATGAACATCAATATCTTCTCTTAATTTGGTCTCTACAAAGCACATGACATCAGGTTCATGTTCTCTCAAGAAATCATTAATTTTGATCCTTGTCGATATGAAGCCATCAACATTAGTATATATCACCTTCAAATTATTTTTGACATTATTAATACCCTCTTCTCTCCTACTCTCTGTCCGTACCACTTCCTCAACTTCTGATCTTTCACAACCATCCCCCCTAGTTTCCTTCACTTCTATTTCCTTAAATACCATTTCCTTACTTTCATATCCAGTACTCTCCAAAAAAAAGTATTACGTTCTTCCTCTGTCCTATTATCATTTTTTTCCTTTACTTCTTCCTTTAATGATTTTAAAACTTCTCTTTCTTCTTCATTCAGATCTTTTCTTATTATAATATTTTCCATCCCCGCCTCTTTGCTTAATTTCCAGGTCACTTTAAGTATCTCATTTATTACACTTTCTGATGTAAACTTGACTCTCATTGGTCTTGTTTCCCCTTTCTTATAAGGCCCTATCCTCCTTACTTCCTCAATTTCTTTTACCCATTTGTCTCCTTCAGGGTCAATCTTGCCTAATATTCCTCTCACCATGTTCGTGTCTCTCTCGAGTCTTGCGAACCTAACCTTTTCTTCCTCTTCCCTGTTTCCAAATACTACCACACATCTGTTCCTTTCTACAGTTTCTCTCACTATTTTCTCTTTTTTCTTCAGTATTTTCACTACATTTTCTTCCATTTCTTTCTTGTTCATTTCCCTTTCTTCCTGGATGATCTCTCTTAAGCTGACCACTTCTTTCTGTTCTTCTTCTACGTGTGCCCACTTTGCCTTGTGTTCTTCTAGTACATTACTCACCTTCTCCGTTTTATTAGTACTCTCTTCAAGTTTCCTCCTCAGTTCAACATTTTCCCTCTTCAAATTCTTAATCTCTTCATTGGCTGTTTCGTTGGACTGGATTAGACTCTGTATGGTGGTTTCCGTATTTCCTGACACATCCTTTATCACTAGATTCTCTACTTTTTTTCGAGTTCACTAATCCTCATAATTAATGTTTTCACCAGGTCCATGACATTAGTATTAGCATCAAATCCTTGAAATTCCATTCCCTCATTGTTTACATTTTCGGCCATCTTTAACGTACCGGTAAAGTACCTAAACAGCTGTTACCGAATAAGCCACAAACATTCATGTATGCTATTGCCAACAAATCTTTACATTTTTGGTAGTCTACCAACTTTCATTATTTTAAATTTAAAGAAAGACCCTAGGAGACAGGACAGACAAAATTCCTGAAACTACTCAAGGTTAGGAGCGATGCCTGGGACGACCTCTCTCTCCGGCTGCTCGTGTGTGTGTGTGTGTGTGTGTGTGTGTGTGTGTGTGTGTGTGTGTGTGTGTCTGTGTGTGTGTGTGTGTGTCTGTGTGTGTGTCTGTGTCCGACTCTGGGCATAGGCTTCACAGCCTGCTCTCAAGGCCCAGTAGTCCTCCTACATACCATACACCTCTTTACGTATAACCACTTCAGCGCTAACACCCATCGTCCGTATTGAATACATGATAGGGTTGTCTCATACAGGACTGGTGTGTTGGTATTAGCGGGGGTATTTTTACGACATGTTGGCGGGTCTTCTGGTAGATCAGTAAAGTCTGATTTCATGAAATTCAATTCCTTAAACTGTTTCATGCCCCAACGGGGATTTGAACCTGAGTCTGGTAGGACTGCAGGCCATCTCTCTACCGATTGAGCAGTACTTTCTTTTTAAGGAAGCTCTACATTGAATGGCAAGCCAAACGATTTCCTGTAAACCAGGAAACCATTGAGATCACTGGGTGGTAACCTTATAACTAATCAACACGTGTTCCTTACATGGCAACAAGTGGGTTGGCGGAGGGTTAGTGCTCCTCCCCGGAAAACAACCAGCTAAAAATATGAACAAGAAGCCTCAGACCAGGACTGACCAACAGATGACGACTAAGGACCAAACAAAGAGAATGGTATGGATTGCGACATGGAATTTAATGGGTGCATATGATGAGGTGAAAGAGAGAGAGATTGTCCAGGTGCTTGAGGGTGCAAAAGTGGATATTTGTGGATTAACTGAAACTAACTGGTGAGGTGGGAGTGTGAGAGAATGGGAGTATTGTTGGGGTATAGTAGCAGGAGTGGATGAGAATGAGAGGGCAAAAGAAGATGTGTATATTGTAGTGTTGTGTGCAAGAGATGTAAGGAGAATATAAGAGAGTATGGATTGGTTGACTCAGGGATTGTGTGGGTAAAATTGAAAGTTGGACAACAGATGTGGACGATTGTGTGTGTGTGTGTGTGTGTGTGTGTGTGTGTGTGTGTGTGTGTGTGTGTGTGTGTGTGTGTATTTACCTATTGGTATACAGGAATTGAGCAATGCTCATGTTGTCCTTTCTCCATATCCACATTTATCTAGTCTACTTTTACACACATGAATGTTTTTTACCTGCACCACCTCTTCGTCTGAGTCGTTCCAAATACTTATGTATTTACCTAATATACCTAATTGTGATATATAGGAAATAAGCTATGCTCGTGGGATCTCGTCTCCGTTTCTCCATAAGTCAAATTCAGCTTTAAACTCGTTTAAGTTTTTAGACTGGACGATCTCTTTGTCCAGGCTATTCCACAAGTCTATACTTCTATAAGGAAAACTATATTTCTTGATATCCTTCAAGCAGCTTGACTTCTTCAGTTTCATTCAGTGTCCTCTTGTTGCTCTCTTATCCCATACAAAAAGATCTTCTCGGTCAATTTTTTTCTACTCCTATCATGGTCCTGAACACTGCAATCATGTCTTCCCTCTTTCTCCTTTCCTCTAAGGAAGGCAAATCCAGCTTTTCCAGCCTCTCTCTGTATGACAGATCTGCCAGACTGGGGACCATCTTGGTTGCTGTTCTTTGTATTCTCTCAATTTTGTTTATATCTTTCTTTTTGTGTGGGGACCACACTACTGCTGCATATTCTAACTTGTGTGTGTGTGTGCCATCACAAGATTGTGAAAGTAGAATGAAAGAAGAGTTCTGGACAAATGTGAAAGTGTGCATGGAAAAGTTTGAAGGGAATAGGAGAATGTTTTGATTGGAGGTATGATTTTTTTTTTTTTTTATAATAACAAAACAGAGGATGAAAAAAAAAATCCATGAACCATATTACTGGCATTCTCCATTCATAAAATATCTGTAACAGTTGAACTTGAACAGCTGTAGCTTGAAGTTTGGGGGGAAACAACCCTGGGGAAGCGAGTTGCAGAGAGATGCAGTTTGGGGAATAAAAGAATTCTGATAGGCCGAAGTTCTGCAATATATCTGAGTGACATTCCAGTCGTGAGCACTACCAGATGCCCAAGTAGAATGAGGGAAGGCGTGGAGAGGTGGCACAATGGACGCAACTTTGTCTGAGTATTTGCCATAAAAATATCTGTAAAATAGTGCAAGGGAGGAAACATTCCTTCTTACATGCAGGGGAGGTAGTTTATTTATAATAGCAGGGTTATTGATAATTCCAACAGCTTTGATCTGAATTTTGCTTAGTTGTTTTAATGCAACCTCTCTACATCCATTCCACAAGGGTGAGCAATATTCAAGCTGAGCATGCACATGACTCTTATAAATTATAGCTAACTGCTCATCAGTGAAGAAGTTACGGACTCTGTACAATAATCCAAGTTTCTTTGAGGTGGTTTTAGCACGTGATCTGACATGAGAGGTCCAGCTGAGGCATTGTTAAGTGAGACACTAAGAATTTCAGTATTTTTGGAGATGGGAATATTAGTAGCATTGAAGGTAATGTACGAATCTGGCAGTATCTGTCTTTTTGTAAATTGTATATACAGTAAACCCTCGATATAATGAACCCCAGTATTGCGAATTTTGGATATAATGAGCAGCCAAATTGCGACTGAACTTCCCCTTGATTTTGCGAACATAGGTCGCTAAGTGAGGGGGAAGTTCGGAAATCAACCCACAATGACAACAGCATCACTTCCTGGCATAGTACTGTAACAGTACAACATTTACTGTATTCTTATTATAGGTACAGTATTGTGTTCATATGTTCAACTTCATCAGTATTGTATTTTCATGTACAGCTTCATAAACCATTGAATTCTCCATGTAAAACTTCATAGAGTTACTTTAGGTTATGTCTGAACATGTAGGACCGAATGACTCCCATTATATAACAAACTTGAGTTCAGTAATCCCTTGGAAATACCGACCGCTCGTATGTAGCGAACTTTCGAACATAGCGACCTACCCCTCCTCCCAATTAGTTTGAGGGTTTTACTGTATTTGGTTTTACTAGCATCAAATGAGACAGGGTTGTTTTGTTCCCGTTCATTGAACATAGATAAGTCTTGATTTATGGACATGGCTGTACTGAGTTGAGATTTAGAGATATTAGACTTTGTAAATGGGTGTTTGAGTGTGAATGAACCAAGAAGTGTTGAGCCATCTACATATGAATGGATGGGATTGTGGGTGATAAGACATCATTAATATGAACCAGGAACAGGGTTGGCACCAGAACTGATCCCTGTGGCACACTGGTGTTAATTGAATGGAAATTGGAATATACATCATCTACTTTTACTCTTATTTTTCTGTCGCTGAGATATGAGGAAAGCAGAGTAACAAAAGACATTTGTCCATGACAAGGGAGTTTGGACAGCAGGGAACAGTGCCATACTCTGTTGAAAGCTTTAGAAATATCAAGAGCTACTGCATGAGTTTCTCCATGTAGGTCGATTAATTGATAGGTGATATGAGTAAGGAGATTGAGTATGTCAGTGGTGGATCTTTCATGGCAAAAACCATATTGTCTGTCACTAATTAAGTTGTTGGATTCAAGATGTTTAACTATGTGCTTATTAATTAAAACTTCAAATACTTTACCAAGAGAAGATGTGACAGCTGTTGGTCTGTAATTAGAAGGGTCAGAGGAACTTCCTTTCTTTGGACCTGGGTAGATATTGGCTTCTTTCCACAACTTGGGGACTGAAGAAGTACGTGTGCACTGAATAATTTAGCTAGAGCAGAGGCAAGTTCTGGGGAATACTTTTTCAAAACAATTAGAGGAATTCCATCTGGACCTGGAGTTTTGTTGGTTGGTAAATTGTCTAGGATGGATTTTACATATCTTGCCTGTATTTTAAGTGGAACAATTTCGGGAGAGTCAAATTCTAATACTGGAACATTCTGGCTGACTTCCTCTATGGTAGGATTTCTGGCAAATGTACTGGAAAAGATATTTGCTTTCCCATACGGGTCATTTGCAGTGTTGCCATCAGATTTTAGTGGAGGAATGGATGATGACTTGTTAAAGTTATTATTGAAAGAATTAAGAGTTGACCAAAATATTCTTTTGTCAATAGGACTGTTAAGTAGTATTGATACTTGGTTTTGAAGAATGTTTGATTTAGCATGATTTATTACAGCTTTTGCATGGTTTCTAGCAGTTTTAAATTGAGAGAGTGATTCAGATGTTTTGGTTTTAAGTAAGACATATATGCTAATGATTTTTGGGCTGTTGCTCTGGCACAGCTGCCATCAAACCATTTTGGAGAGTTCGATCTTTTGGTGAACTGTTGACTTGGCATGAATAAGTCCATACCAGCTAGTATTAAGTCTTTAATGTGGGACTTGGTAGAACTGACATCACTAGAGAAGAAAGACTGCCATGGAATGTCAGCAAGATAATTTCTAAATCCATCCCAGTTTGTCCTATCAAAGTGCCATTGGGTCACCCTGGGTTCAGAACGGGAAGGTTCAGGGGGGTTAACTAATGAGGGTTTGATGAGATTGTGGTCAGAGGATCCAAGTGGTGACAGTACCTCTATCCTGTATTGATCTGGATTATTTGTCAGGAATAGATCCAAGAGATGGGCATTGTGGTCAGGATTACTTGGTATTCTGGTTGGTTGCTTTACCAACTGCGTGAGATTAAATGATTCATCAAACAGCTTGCATTCTAGATCAGCGTCGTCAGTCCTGGCAGAATGCAATAACCATCCGATATCATGTACGTTAAAATCACCCAAAATGGTAATTTCAGTGCTTAGGGCAAAGTTAAGGTTACTCAACTGTGTGGATATGGAATCAAGTACACTGGGTTCCGAAGAAGCACTGGGAGAGTGATAGACTACACAGATATATTTGGTAATACAGTAGGTTCGCACAGTGCATGTCATCGCAGTGCACGATTCGCATTGTGCGCGTGTGACCAAAAATCATAACCAAAAACCCTTCACTGCGTGAGTTTACCGCACAGAACGCGAGGCAGAGGCAAGGAGTTGCTCAAAAATGCCATTTTCTTCTAGTGCGTGACCACCCCTCACACAACGCGTCACGTGTCGTCATGTTGATGCACAGAAATTCCCGGGCATTCTACTGCACAGCTTGGGGTACAAGGGAGCGGGTGCGCCATAACAGTCCTGGCTCGTGCACTGTGCGGATCTGCTCTCTACAGCTGACCTGTCATGTACAACGTGTGGTGTTTTTTGTGCTGCTCCATCCTTGCCTGTACTTCGCCACACCATGGCTCCAACCCCAAGAGTTAAGAAACTTCTAATGCACGCCACCAAGTTAAAGATCATTAAGATGAAGGAGGAGGGTCAAGGAAACACTGCCATTGGGAAAGCCCTGGGACTGGCTGAATCTACAGTGAGAACTGTGTGGAAGAACCGTGAAGCCTTAAAGGCTGTAGTAAAGACGTACGGTGCCTCTGACCTAGACGGCCGTTCGCGGGTGGGAAATTGTGCTGATACTAATGGAGAGCTATCTTGCCACCTTCATAATGAGGAAAGAGAAGGAAGGTGTTCCACTGAATGGAAGATTTATTCGGAACCAAGCCCAGCTCTTTTACAAGGCAGCATCTCGCAGGTTAAAAGTGGATAAACCTTTCAGGGCATCGGTTGGACCGTTTTCTCAAGCGCAAGGAACTCCTTTACGTGAAAGTGTCTGGGGAACATGCCTCTGCCGATGAGCTGGCCGCGAGAGACTATCCTGCGATATTTCGAGCGATTATTGAAGAGGGACAGTACACCAAGGACCAGATCTACAACATCGATGAAACGTCGTTATATTACAAGGCCATGCCCAGATCAACTTACATCGCTAAAAGACAGAAACAAGCCCCTGGTCGCAAGCTCTAGAAGTGTAAGATGACGGTAATGTCCACTGTAAACCTGTCTGGGAGCCACAAGCTGAGACCAGTTGTTGTACACACAGCTTCACACCCAAGGTGCCACAAAAACCTCACGAACATGGATGCAAGTGGCGTGTATTGGTACAAGTCCGCAAATGGTTGGATGACCGGGAACATTATGGCAGACTGGTTAATGAGGCGGTGTGTCCCTGATGCCAGGGCCAAGTGTCGGGAACTTGGCATTCCATTTAAGATGCTCCTTGTGCTTGATAACGCACCAAGTCACCCTCCATACCTTGAAAATCTTCATAAGGATTGTCGTGTTGTGTTTCTGCCGCCCTGCACGACATCACTAGTGCAGCCACTGGATCAAGAACTAATATGCACTGTGAAGCATTTCTGCCATAAGCAAGTGTACGACTGCCTATGCAGGAAGACCGACACACAAGAGGAGCTTCATGCCCTACAAGAAGATCACGACGAAGACCTTGATGAGGCATCTGCTCCCGTTCCATCTCCACCAGCACCTGTAACCCGACCTGCCACAGATGCCATGACTGTTGAGGCATTTTGGCGTAATTTTACGATGAAGGACACAGTTGAATTTCTCGTACAAGCCTGGCACCAGATTACACCTGCAACGGTGAACCATGCGTGGCGAATGCTCGTGCCTCACTTATGCATCACCCAGGAGACGGCCATTCAACCATTGGCCGAGGCTGAGGCAGCAACATTGACAGCAGCACAAGCTGTACCAGGTTTCGTGGATGTTACATTGGCGGACATAGAAGAAGTGCACACTGCTACTGAGGAACAGCCTCCCGAGGAAGTGTTGCAACGGGTAGACGAGGCTGACGCAGAGCCCGACGCCAGGCAGAGTAAGTTGAGCAGCCTAGCGTGATGGAAGGCAGGACTGAACTGTGTATGTCAAACATTAGCAAGATCCTTGCTGCCGTGGATAAGCTCAAGGAAGAGGTGAAGGAACAGGAAGTGAGCAACCTAAGAACGGAGGAACTTCTGGTTGGTATCGACAAACTCTTCCGTTTCTGCACAGACAGGCACTGGGAAGAAATAAACAGGAGAAGACAGACGCTCATAACAAGCTACACACAGCGGGCTCAAGTTTGTGAAATTGCGGAACCAGCGACATGGTCTGCTCCTGTTCCTGTTGAGGATGAAGAGGATGCAATATCAGAAGTGTCAGCATTGGACTTTGAAGGGTTTATGGCCGAAGTGAGTGACTTTGATGCTTCTGGGGAAGGTGATCAAGAGGAGTCTGTGGAGGGAAGTGTTGGTTCGGTGGGAGGTGTGGTGGGGAGTGCGGCGTTGTAAGTGTTGCCGCACCTCGGAACCCCTGTTATTTAAGGTCATCAGGCCTTTTGTCTACTGTTGTTAAGGTGACTACCTATATTTTTTTTTATTGTAGCTATAGCTTTAGTACAGTGTCTGAAAAATATGACCTTTATTATGTCTCTAAGGGTCAAAAAATGTCCAGGTATGTGGGGGTACCGCCCATATGTAATTATTCCCATAAGATTATGTATTCCTAGTACGCGAATTCCCAGTGCGCGAGGTCGTGGACCACCAATCTCTCACACACTGTGCGAGCCTACTGTATTTAGATAGTTTATACAGTGAGTAATCAAAATTAGTTGAAGTTTAAAACAGTGTCAGTTGCATATTGAAATTTTATATAATAATAGGTGTCGCCCTTGTTACGGAAGTTTGTGAGGAAATGGTCACCAGGAAAACAAAATGGAGATATTTCTGTAGAAAGAGAGATTTGTGGTTCTGTGAGGAATAAGGCCAGAGGGGATATGGACTGTAGGAAAAAATGAACTGAATTTAGATTGATACTGAGACCACGGATGGTGGTGAAGAATAAGGCCGCACCTGTGATTCCCCACTTGTGAGCATGACTGGAAATTGCACCAGTTGCTGCTGGCACAGTCGCTTGATGGTGAGTGAAAGGACTCTGTGCTGCCAGCCCTACCCTGCTGGTGGTGGCAATCTGAGATACCACCTTATTTGATAGTAATAATGTAGCAGCCATTGCTAAAAGGATTGGGAATAGAAAGTGTGATATCTTACGTGCATGTAGTGTGGTGTAGACAGTTGAAGGTAGAGGTATTAAGAGAGTATGCTGGCCTACTCTCTCTGTAAATGAAAGCACTGAAAATGTTCAGCAAAGGGAGATGGTTAGGATTAAGTCTTGAGGGCTGGTGAAACAGGAGCTCCAGCTCTCCCTATTACCAGCTTGCCATCCACCTCAGGAGTACTGCGCGGTTCGACTGGTGCTACAGTCTACTCCTCCAATGGTGAAGTAGGGAATGTGAAAGTGGATGGAGTAGTTGGCAAATGGGGTGTGCCTGCCGAAGTGGGTGAGAATGGCAGTGCTCTAGTGGACATTTGTGCCGGGAGGGGGTTTGTGATAGCCAATACCCTGTTCAGACACAAAATGATTCACAGGTATATGTGGCGAGTGAAGAGAAGGGTTGGTGGTGAACTGAATGAACAGAAGACAATGATTATGTGTGTGTGGTTGATAGAATGAAGTGTGTAATGGAAGCAAGAGCATCTAGAGGTTAGTGGAGTGGAGTTTCTGACCACCACTTGGTGGTGGTGTGAGTCAGGGCTGAAATGAAATGGAGGAATAGAAGAAGGGAATGACAGGAGGAAGTAGTTCATACAAGGAGGGTGGAAAAGTTACAAGAGGATGGAAGAAAGGCAGAATATATGAGAGAAGTGGAGGAACGATTGGGTAAATATGATTTGGAGCAGATGGGTGGCATGGAGGGTGTGTGCAAGATATTCACAGAAGAAATTTGTGCAGCATGTGAGGTGGTGTTTGGGGTGAAGAGAAGATGCAACAGGGTGCAAGGAACAGCATGGTGGAATGAAGAGGCGAGACCGGCTGTGGCACAAAAGAAGAAAGCATATGGTGAGTGTATAAGAAACTGGGGTTTGGAGGAAGTTGAGAGATGGAAGAGAGAATTATATGTAGAGAGGAAGAGAGGTGAAAAGATTAGTAAAAGAGAGTAAGAAGGGAGTGAATGAGGAAATTGAAAGAAATTTGAGTGTAAAGTGGAGGGAATGTAAGAAAATGTTCCAGAAAGAGGTAGAGAGAGTTAGACAGAGTGCTAAAGAAGTTAGTCGGTGAGTGAAAGATAAAAATGGAAGATTACTAGTGGAGAAGGGAGAAAAAGTGAGCAGACGGAGAGAATACTTTAAGGAATTTTTGAACATAGAGAACTAAAGTAATCCGATTATAAGTAGCTGAGGAATGGCTGGGAGAAGGAGGGATGTGATAAGAGAGGAAGAAACTATTAGGATGGATGTTTTGGAAGCAAAGAAGAAAGTTAAAATGGGGAAAGCCCCAGGAATTGATGGAGTGTATGGTGAAATGCTGAAACATGGGAGAGAAACAGTAGTAGAATGGATGTGGAAGATGTGCAGATTTGCCTAAGAGGAAGAGGAAGTCCCAGAGGATTGGAAGTCAGGTATAATTATTCCCCTGTACAAAGGAAAACGAGAAAGAGAAGTGTGTGATAATCATAGGGACAATGGTTTTCTTAGTGTAGTGTAAAGAGGAAAGTTTGTTGTAGGATACTTATTGAAGTTAGGGAAATAACAGAGAAATTAGTTGGAGAAGAACAGTAAGGTTTTAGGAAGGTAATAGGTTGTGCAGTTCAAATATTCATTGTTAGGTCTGTAGTGGAAAAGTTTCTAGAGAAAAGAAAGAAGTATGCTGCCTTCATGGATTTGGAGAAAGCATATCACAGGGTGGATAGACAAGGAATGTGGAACATATTAAGATTATATGTAGTAAATGGGAAGTTGTTGAATGCCGTGAAGAGTATGTATGAGGGTGCTAAGGCTGCAGTGAGTGTGGATAGTGAAGTGAGTGAATTTTTCTGTTTGAATGTTGGATTGAAACAGGGATGTGTCATGTCTCCATGGTTGTTCAGTCTGTTTATGGATGGGGTTAAAAAGAGTTACAAGGTAATAATAAAATAATAATAATAATAATAATAATAATAATAATGATAATAATCTGGTCTTTTTTTTCTCAGTAATGCCAGTTCTTCCATAAGGAATTCACTAGCACTCAGCGTATACATACATTATTTTTACAATTACAAAAATTGTGACATCTCTCATATACAATACAAACTTCATCAGTAAAAAAAATATGAAAAGTGGCAATAATTAAACCCTATAATCATCCGTCATAGTACCTCTCTTCAGGTTGTAGCATTTTGACAAAGGAATGGCTTTTACCTGTCCTTTAAAGGATTCAACAGAAGAGAGTTGTCTCGTGGACAATGGGAATCTGTTATATAGGGCAGTGGATGTTGGAGTGACCCTAATGAAAGAGGGCAGTGTTTGGAAACTCCCTGTACTGTTGTTTGCAAATGATACTGTTGTTAAGGGAAGACGAACGGGAGCTGCAAGGCTTAATTAATGAATTTGGGAGAATGTGTAAGAAATGAAGTCTAAAGGTGAATGTAGGAAAGAGTAAAATTATGGTCGTCGAGAGAAATCAAGTCACCGAATGTACAGTGAGGTTGGATGTGGAGGGAAAGGAAAATGTGAGTATGTTTAAGTACTTGGGTAGTGTGATGGGTAAGGATGGAGGTTTGGAGGGTGAAGTGCTTGAACGGGTACAACAAGGAAGAAAGGTTGCTGATTCTTTGAAAGCAGTGATAATGAACAGGGAAGTGAGCATGGAAGTGAAAAAGTTACTGCATAACAGTATTGTAATAATACCACCTTTAACAAATGGAAGTGAATCTTGGACCTTGTTGGAGGGACTCAAGTAAAGAGTGAGAGCAGTGGAAATGAGTTATTTGAGTGGAGCATGTGGAGTCACATGGAGAGACAGTCTAACAAATGAGGAAGTGAAGGAGCATTGTGGTGTGGATGTGGATGTGGTGGAAAACGTCAGGTGAAACACAGTGAGGTGGTTTGGCCATGTGGAGAGGATGGAGAGTGAGAGACTGATGAGGAGAATGTATGTGAGTGAGGTGGAGGGGGCAAGAGGGAGGGGGAGGCCAAGGATGAGATGGAGGGATGGAGTGGGAATGTAAATGAGAAAAGAGAATGTGAGCTGGGAGTAGGGCATCGAAATGGCGGGGGACAGGGCGAAATGGAGGCAATTTGTTCGTGGCCACCCATTACAGGATGAAGGCGTCTGGCAGTGGATAGATAGATAGTATATGAGCCAAAGAAAATGTTGCCGAAGATGACCATGATAGGCCTCTCTCTTCCCATTATGAATCAGACATCATTCTGAGCATTTTGAGTAATACCAGCAAAATTAAGATTCTCATGGACAGTGACTGTCTCAACCTTCTCTTCACAAGAATTAAGAATGATACTAAAACTGCAGTCTTAAAGGTGTCTTGAAGCGTCGTCCTTCATTGCAGAACAGGGCAATTTGTACATCTATGTAGGACTCACAAGATGCTGTGCCTTTGGCAAATTCTGAGTTACTCTGTGTCACGTTCTTGGTCACACATTGAATAGTGTACTAGAAAGAGTTGTTATTGTTGAGTAACCTTGGTCTGTCTGGTTGAGCAGACCCATCAACCACAGGCAGACAACTGCCCCTGCAGGGCTGTCCCATGCAGTGAATTGTTGTTTCCTCATAGCACAGCACCTCGACACAGTGAGGCGCGAGTAAGAGTGTGAACGAATGGATGTCACATTTGCATCTCTCCACCCAGTTAATTGGGGCACCGCATTAGACTCCATATCATCTTGTTATTTGTATATGGTTACTCCCCAGCATTGGACATGGTTCCTTGGGCTATAAGAAACTATTCGGCTTGTCACTCATTATATAGCCACCTGAAGTGGAAATGAGAATAATAAAAAGTGACAGGAAATGTGGGAGAAATCAGGAGAGAAGAGAGCAGACACAGAAAAAGAATGATAAAGGCAAAAGAAGAAGTAGGCAGCACTATGGCAAGTTTGGACGATGATCGCTACCACTTACCAGCAGAAGAATAAGTGATGAATACAATTTTTTTTTTCCATAGAACCTGTAACTCCAAATATTGCAGCAATAAAGACTCCCAAATGCCCTTCTGTAGGGCATTGAGAAGCTGATTTTGACCCTCAGTTACATTGCATTTCACTGGCCTTTGTTCTCAGTGAATTTACCTCAACCGATATTCATCTGTTGTTGTGGCTTTTCGGTTTATTTCCTTTATTCCTCATTTTTTTTTCCTTCTGTCTGCCCATTTTACACATTGTAGAGATGTCCAGTTATGATTTCCCGTAAGAATAGATTGCTGCCATACTTTGGTTATTGGGCATAATTGGTACTGAACGTGGCTTGTGAAAATGAAAACTCACAATAACAGAGACCTAGAACCTGTGGAATTTATCCTAATTGTTACCATTCTCAGATCTTTAGTGGAAAAGTTTCTAGAGAAGGGAAAGAAGTTGTATGCGGCTTTCATGGATTTGGAGAAAGCATATGACAGGGTGGATAGACTAGGATTGTGGAAAGTGTTAAGAATATATGGAATAGATGGGAAGTTGTTGAATGCTGTGAAGAGTATGTACGATGGTGCGAAGGCTGCAGTGCGTGTGGATGGTGAACTAAGTGAATTTTTCTCTTTGAAAGTTGGGTTGAAACAGGGATGTGTCACGTCTCCATGGTTGTTCAATCTGTACATGGATGGGGTGATAAAAGAGGTACAAGGTAGGGTGGTGGATGTTGGAGTGGCCCTGGTGAGAGAGGATAGTGTTTGGAAACTCCCTGTACTGTTGTTTGCAGATGATACTGTGTTGTTGAGTGAAGACGAAGGGGAGCTGCAAGGCTTGGTGGATGAGTTTGAGAGAGTGTGTAAGAAACGGAATCTAAAGGTGAATGTAGGGAAGAGTAAAGTGATGGTCTTTGAGAGAGGTGAAGTCAGTGAATGTACAGCGAGGTTGGATGGTGAGGAATTGGAAAATGTGAGTACGTTTAAGTACTTGGGTAGTGTGATGAGTAAGGATGGAGGTTTGGAGGGTGAAGTGCTTGAAAGGGTACAGCAGGGAAGAAAGGTTGCTGGTTCTTTGAAAGCAGTGATAAGAAACAGGGAAGTGAGCATGGAAGTGAAAAAGTTACTACATGACAGTACTGTATTGTGATACCAACTCTAACGTACGGAAGTGAAGCTTGGACGTTGTTGGAAGGACACAAGTCAAGAGTGAGAGCCGTGGAAATGAGTTATTTAAGAGGAGCCTGTGGAGTCACATGGAGAGACAGGCTGACGAATGAGGATATAAAGGAGCGTTGTGGTGTTGATGTGGATGTGATAGGAAGCGTTATGAGGAACACACTGAGGTGGTTTGGCCATGTGGAGAGGATGGAGGGTCAAAGACTGACGAAGAGAGTGTATGTGAGTGAGGTGGAGGGGGAAAGAGGGAGGGGGAGGCCGAGGATGAGATGGAGAGATGGGGTGGAGAGGTATATGAGAGAGGGGGGTGTGAGTTGGGAGCAGGGGAGTGAAATGGCAGGGGACAGGGCGACTTGGAGGCGATTTGTTTGTGGCCACCCCAAACGGGATTGAGGCGTCTGGCAATAGATAGATAGATAGTTACCAGGCACCCAAGATCCAACCTCAGTTTTCCATTTTATGATAATTTAGACTCTCTAAATACATACATAATTTTATGGTGAGTATCAGACACACACATAAGCATTATTAAATAAGTAGAAAGTAATAAGGGCACAGTAAAGGAGACTATTTATTGATAAACATACTTTGGAAACAATAACTAACTAAAAAGACAAACAATAAGCCTCGGACAAGGACTGACCAAAAGATAACAACCAAGGACCGGACAAAGGACATGGTAATCGGAACATGGAATGTAAGAGGTGCGAATGATGAGGTGAAAGAGATTGTCCAAGTGCTTGAGGGTGCGAAAGTTGATGTATGTGGAGTAACTGAAACTAAGTGGAAAGGTGAGAGGGTGAGAGAATGGGAGTATAGATGGGGTATATGTGCAGGAGTAGGTGAGAATGAGAGGGCAAAAGAAGGAGTGTGTATAGTTGTGAGTAAAAGATGGAAGAAGAACATAAGAGAGTATGGTTCAGTTAGGTCAAGGATTGTGTGGGTAAAATTGAAAGTTGGAATACAAATGTGGGCAATTGTGTGCGTGTATGCGCCAACGCAAGATCATGCAAGCAGAGTGAGAGAAGAGTTCTGAACAAATGTGGAAGTGTGCATGGAAAAGTTTGGAAGGAATGAGAGAGTGTTTTTGATCGGTGATAAGAATGGTAAAGTAGGGAATGTGAAGGTGGATGGAATAGTTGGTGAGTGGGGTGTGCCTGCTGAGATAGATGAGAATGGCAGTGCGTTAGTGGACATTTGTGCTGGGAGGGGGTTGGTGATAGCCAATACCCTCTTCATGCATAAAATTACCCACAGGTATACATGGCGAGTGATGAGAAGGGTGGGTGATGAACTGAATGAAAGGAAGGCAATGATTGATTAAGTGTGTGTGGATGAAAGGATGTGAAGATGTGTAATGGATGCAAGATCTTATAGAGGTTGGGGGAATGGACTTTCTGACCACTACTTGGTGGTGGCCAGAATCAAGATCCAAATAAGATGGAGAAATAGAAGAAGCTAAGGAAAAGAAGAAGGATTATTTGCAAGGGGAGTGGAAAGATTACAAGAGGATGAGAAAAAGGCAGAATATAAGAGAGAATTGGAGGAACGATTGGGCAAATATGAATTAGAGCAGATGGGGGATGTGGAAAGTGTGTGCAGGATATTCACAGAAGAAATATGTGCAGCATGTGATGTGGTGTGTGGGATGAAGGGAAGATGGAGGGGTGTGCAAGGAACAGCTTGGTGGAATGAAGAGGTGAGACAGGCTGTGGCACAAAAGAAGAAAGCATACAATGAATGGATGAGAAATAGGGGCGTGGAAGAAGTTGAGAGGCGGAAGAGAGAGTTATATGTAGAAAGAAAGAGAGAGGTGAAAAGATTAGTAAGAGAGAGTAAGAAGAGAGTGGATGAGGAATTTGGAAGGAATTTGAGTGTAAAGTGGAGGGACTGTAAGAAAATGTTCTGGAAAGAAGTGAAGAGAGTAAGACAGTGTGGAAGTGAAGTTAGAAGGGGAGTGAAAGATAAAAATGATAGATTACTAGTGGAGAAGGGAGAAAAAGTGAGCAGATGGAGAGAACACTTTAAGGAATTGTTGAACATTGAGGATGGAAGTGATGTGACTATAAGTGGCTACGAAATGGCTGGGAGAAGGAGGGAGGTGAGAAGACAGGAAGAAATCAGTAGGATACAAGTTGTGGAAGCAATGAAGACAGTTGAATTGGGGAAAGCCCCAGGAATTGATGGAGTGTGTGGTGAAATGTTGAAGCATAGGGGAGAGATAGTAGTAGAATGGATGTGGAAGATGTGCAGATTGGCCTGGGAGGAAGATAGAGTTCCAGAGGATTGGAAGTCAGGTATAATTATTTCCTTTTACAAAGGAAACGGGGAAAAAGAAGTGTGTGGTAATCATAGGGGCATCTGTCTTCTTAGTATAATAGGAAAAGTATATGGTAGGATACTAATTGAGAGAGTTAGAGAAATAGCAGAGGAATTAGTTGGAGAAGAACAGGGAGGCTTTAGGAAGGGAAGAGGTTGTGTAGATCAGATATTCATTCTTAGATCTCTAGTGGAAAAGTTTCTAGAGAAGGGAAAGGAGTTGTATGTGGCTTTCATAGATTTGGAGAAAGCATATGACAGGGTGGATAGACAAGGATTGTGGAAAGTATTAAGAATATATGGAGTAGATGGGAAGTTGCTGAATGCTGTGAAGAATATGTACGATGGTGCTAAGACAGCAGTGCGTGTGGATGGTGAACTGAGTGAATTTTTCTCTTTGAAGGTTGGGTTGAAACAGGGATGTGTCATGTCTCCATGGTTGTTCAATCTGTACATGGATGGGGTAATAAAAGAGGTACAAGGTAGGGTAGTGGATGTTGGAGTGGCCCTGGTGAGAGAGGATAGTGTTTGGAAACTCCTTGTACTGTTGTTTGCAGATGATACGGTGTTGTTAAATGAAGACGAAGGGGAGCTGCAAGGCTTGGTGGATGAGTTTGAGAGTGTGTGTAAGAAACGGAATCTGAAGGTGAATGTAGAGAAGAGTAAAGTGATGGTCTTTGAGAGAGGTGAAGTCAGTGAATGTACAGCAAGGTTGGATGGTGAGGAATTGGAAAATGTGAGTACGTTTAAGTACAGTACTTGGGTAGTGTGATGATTAAGGATGGAGGTTTGGAGGGTGAAGTGCGTGAAAGGGTACAGCAGGGAAGAAAGGTTGCTGGTTCTTTGAAAGCAGCGATAAGAAACAGGGAAGTGAGCATGGAAGTGAAAAAGTTACTACATGACAGTATTGTGATACTAACTCTAACTTATGGAAGTGAAACTTGGACATTGTTGGAAGGGCACAAGTCAAGAGTGAGAGCTGTGGAAATAAGTTATTTAAGAGGAGCCTGTGGAGTCACATGGAGAGACAGACTGACAAATGAGGATATAAAGTAGCGTTGTGGTGTGGATGTGGATGTGATAGGAAGCGTTAGGAGGAATACACTGAGGTGGTGTGGCCATGTGGAGAAGATGGAGGGTGAAAGACTGATGAAGAGAGTGTATGTGAGTGAGGTGAAGGGAGGGAGAGGGAAGGGGAGACCGTGGGTGAGATAGAGGGATGGGGTGGAGAGGTATATGAGAGAGGGAGGTGTGAGTTGGGAGAAGGGCAGTGAAATGGTGGGGGGACAGGGCGACATGGAGGCGAATTATTTGTGGCCACCCTGAACGGGATTGAGGCTTCTGGCAATAGAGACTTTGGAGAGATTTGAGATGGGCTTGAGGTAAGGGGTTCTGAGGCAAAGGGGGGGAGAGTTAGTGGTCCCTACCACCTGGGACTAACTCCTCAAATAGGGCCTCATCTTTTGTGAATAGGGTGACTGTATATGTTTGTACATCTTGGTGGACCAGGTCTTGGGCTCAGCCCAGCTGAGGCATGTGATAGCAAGATTTTGGCCTGAAAAATGTGCTTTAATGGCGGGAATGCAGATTTTGAGCTGGTCATGGTAATGAAAACCATACTAATAAAATGCTCTCTATCCAAGGGATTATTTTACTGCACAAGCACCTCAGCATTCCCTGGGGATGCATTCTTTAAACTCTTTGGAATGTAGAATTTCACAAATAACTTCTTTTCTCTCTGTATTGGGGCATGGTGGCTTAGTGGTAGAGTGCCCAACTCAAGACTGAAGAGTTGTGAGTTTGCACTGTGCCTGGGTAAGTTGCCCTGCTGTGAGAGGTAGCACTTTCCTGTCGCCTAGCTGGTTGTGGCAGCTGTGGCTCAGTGGTTTAGGGCACTCTGACCACAGGGTCGGAGGTTTGAGTCCACCCAAGGGTCATTGGTAGACATCAGGAAGGGCATCTGGCCATAAAGTGCTGTACATTCCAAAACCAAAATCCTCTACCCAGGGTCAGCGCCTTAGCCCATATTGAAAAAAAGGGGCACACCATTAAAAAAAAAAAAAAATGCTCATCTCATCCTGGACAGGAATTGCCAGATGTGGGCCACTTTGTCCTATCTTCCTTTCAGTTTATCATATGGCCTCACACATAATGTCCAGCCTTCAATTTAGGTTCTGTGCATAAAAAAAGATGATAGTATGTATTGTTGATCACAGCCTAAAAATCACAGTATAATAGAGCCCCCCCCCCCCAAAAAAAAAGCCCATGGAATATTGTTCATATCATCAGCTGAAAGAAAAACGAACAATACATTTCATGTTGGAGGTACGGTCCATCCCCCTAGCATGCAAGTTCAGAGTACGTGATCCTCATTGTACGCGAGGACCTATTTTTTTTTTCAAATTTTAGTGTATTTTTTAACAGTATGCGAATTAACCTCATTGTAAGTGAGACAGGCAGTGAAGAGTGGCTGAAATCTGGGGTTACCCCGAGTATGCGACATTGCCACCCCAAGAAATGAAAAACGGTTGCCTACACTCCGCCCACCTTGTGCTGTCGATGATGCGCACTTGTCACGTGATGCCCAAATGCTCTGCTTGGAGGGTGGTGAGAGAGACTTGGCAGATGAAACACATGTGCACAGAGGGTACACTTGCTGTTCCAGCAATATTCTCGTATACTCTGAGGATATTGTTTTATGCGCCAGGATGTCTGCCTCATCCTGAAGAAGGAAGATGTGCATCACCCATGCCATGAAGATGGAAGCCATTTGGAAGAAAGAGAGTGGGAAGGGTAGCACTGCTATTGGGAATGAACTCGGCTTGGCGGAATCGACAGTGAGAACAATATGGGTGAACATGGAGGCCATGAAGAAGACTGTCAAGATGTATGGGACGGGAGAAGCAGGCTAACCAACTGGGCAATAATTCTCATGGAGCAGTACCTATCAACATACATCCTGAGGAAGGAGAAGGAAGGAATTCCAATGAATGGTCGCTACAGAGGTTATTCTCTCGGGCATGGAAGCATTCATTCCTTTCTCATATCCTTTAACTAATGCAAGAAAGCCTTGGTTTAATCACGCTTGTTCTAATGCTGTCCACAACAAGGAGAGGGCCTACAAAAGGTACCGGAGCCAACCCACCCCTGAATCACATCATCTTTACGTTTCTGCCCGGAATCATGCTAAGTCTGTTCTTCGCTCTACTAAAAATAATTTCATCCATACTAAATGCTCTCAACTCTCCGACTCGAATTCTTCCCACTCCTTCTGGCATCTTGCCAAAAATCTTTCTAACAACTTTACCTCATCATCCTTCCCTCCTCTTTTCTACTCTGATGGTTCTGTAGCTATTTCTTCTACTGATAAAGCAGATCTCTTCGCACAGACTTTCTCCTCCAATTCTACCTTAGACGATTCCGGTGCTGTTCCTCCATCACTTCCCCCCTCTGACTTCCTCATGGCTGACATTAAAATTTCTTCAGTTGATGTATTTTCTGCCATCTCTGGTCTCAGTACTAACAAGGCATATGGGCCTGATGGGGTCCCTCCTGTTGTTCTCAAGAACTGTGCTTCTGTGCTTACACCCTGCCTTGGCAAACTCTTTCGCCTTTGTCTGTCAACTTGTACCTTTCCTTCTTGCTGGAAGTTTGCTCTCATTCAGCCAGTCCCAAAGAAGGGTGACCACTCCCAACCCTCCAACTATCGTCCAATTGCTTTAACGTCCTGTATTTCAAAAGTTTTCGAGTCAATTCTTAATAGAAAAATTTTAAGGCATCTTTCCTATCACAACCTTCTTTCCGATCGTCAGTATGGGTTCTGTCAGGGACGCTCCACTGGCGATCTTCTCACCTACCTTTCAGACTCTTGGTCATCCTCCTTTCGGGACTTTGGCGAAAGCTTTGCCATTGCACTTGACATCTCAAAGGCTTTCGATCGAGTCTGGCATAAATCTTTAATTTCCAAACTGCCCTCCTACGGTTTCTATCCTTCTATCTGTGCCTTCATCGCTAGCTTCCTTTCTGGTCGTTCTATAGCCGCTGTTGTAGACGGCCATCGTTCTTCTCCTAGATCTATCACAGTGGTGTTCCTCAGGGCTCTGTCCTATCACCAACTCTCTTCCTTTTATTCATCAATGATCTTCTAAGCTGTACATCTAACCCTATCCACTCATACGCTGATGACTCCACCCTTCACCTTTCCATTCGGTTCCCGCAACGCCCATCTCAACAGTTACTTCAACGAGCAAGGGATGAGGCTGTGGCACACCTAATGTCTGATTTGGCTCGTATCTCTGACTGGGGTAAAAATAATATGGTTGTCTTTAATGCATCTAAGACTCAGTTCTTACACCTATCAACCCGACAAAATCTTCCACAGGTATACCCACTAATGTTTAATAATATTCAGCTTAATCCTGCATCATCCTTGAACATGCTTGGGGTTTCATTTACTTGGGACTTATCTTGGAAAGATCATATTACATCTCTTGTAAAATCTGCTTCCAAGAGATTGGGTGTGCTAAGCCGACTCCGCTCTTTCTTTACCCCTGCGCAATTGTTGACTCTATACAGGGGTTTTATCTGCCCCTGTGTGGAGTACAACTCTCATGTGTGGGGAGGCTCCCCACATACAGCTCTTCTCAATAGGGTGGAGTCAAAGGCTTTTCGTCTCATTAACTCTCCTCCTCTTACTGACTCCCTTCAACCTCTGTCTCTTCGCCGCACTGTTGCATCTTTATCTCTTTTCTATCGCTACTTTAATGGTCACTGCTCCTCTGAACTGTCTGCTTGCATTCCTCCACCTCTACAACGGGCGCGTAGCACCTGTCTGGCAGCAAACTCTCATCCTTTTTCTGTCCAACTCTCTAATGCAAGAGTTAACCGTTACTCCCAGTCTTTCATTTATGCAACAGGTCAGCTCTGGAACTGTCTCCCTCTGTCTGTATTTCCTGCTGCCTATGATCTCCAGTCTTTCAAACGCAGTGTGTCCAGGCATCTCAAAATGATCGGATCTTGAATTTGGCTCTATATTGTATTTTGTTTTTCTCTTGGAGGGAACTGTTACTGCGGGCTCATGGCCTTTGGTTCCTTCTTCCTCGCATTTAAAAAAAAAAAAAAAAAAAAAAAAAAAAACATAAGGGACCAGGCCAAGATTTTCTAAAAAGCTGCATCTGTGAAGCTGGGTGTCACGAATACCTTTAAAGTCTCCATGGGATGGTTATGCCAGTTCCTGAAGAGGAAGGAGCTATGTCACATTCACCTCACCGGCGAGCGTGCAATTGCGGATGAAAAGGCAGCTAGGGACTATCCTGCCATCCTGAAGGGGATAATTGACGAGGGTGGCAACAGCAAGCACCAAATTTACAACATAGATGAAATGTCCCTATACTACAAGGCTATGCCGAAGTCTGCTTATATCAGTAAGCAGCAGTGCCAGGCCCAGGGGAGAAAAATGGATAAGAGTAGGATAGCGGTCATGTTCACCATGAACTTATCAGGCTCACACAAGATGCGGCCTGTTGTGGTTCATACCGCAGCACACCCCAGATGTTACGAGAATCTTCACTGCATGGATGATAGTGGGGTGTACTGGTACAGCAACTCCAGTGGCTGGATGATGAGCAGCATCATTTCCGAGTGGTTGTTGCGGCACTTCATCCCTGACGCCAATGCTAAATCCCAGGAACTCGGCATCGCCTTCAAGGTGCTCCTCGTCCTCGACAGTGCCCCAAGTCATCCAACCTGGCTACCAACCTCAGCAAGGAATGCAAGATTGTTTTTTGTCACCCAGAATGACCTCTCTCATCCAACTGCTAGACCAGGAGTTAAGTGCAACAGTAAAGCAGCTATACCACCAACGTCTCTGCAGTCATCTCCACAGCAAGACCGACAGCTATGAGGAACTGCAGGCAATTCTTGACATGGACACAGCAGGAAGTGATGTCATGGATGCCGAGGATGGTTTGGATTTGCCAGCCGCTTCACCTGCTTCACCCGCTCCACTCACAGCACCTGCACCACCAGCTTCAACTCCTGATAAGGCTGTTATGGCTTTTTGGCGGTCATTCAACCTCCAGGATGCCATCACATTCCAGTTGTCCTCTTGGGCAGATATAACCGCTGCAACAATTAACCATGCTTGGTGCCTCCTTGTACCGCACCTGAGTGAAATCACACCGGGAAGCAGCTTTCAGTCCCTGGCTGCCTCCAAGGCAGCCACTCTCAACTGCACAAGCTGTGCCTGGGTTTCAGGCCATCACACTGGAGGAGATCAGGGGCTTACATTTGGCGGCAGTGGAGCAGGAACCACAGGAAGTCGTGCAGCGAGTGGACGAGGCTGACGCAGAGCAGGAGATCACAGCAGAAAAGCCAGCAACACCAGTGATGGAGAGTGAAGATTTGTCCATGATGGAGATCAGCTGGGTACTGTGTGCCCTTGATAAATTCAAGGAAAAATTCATGGACATCAAACGCTCTCAGTTGTGATTGGAGGAGGTGATGACATCACTGGACAGAACCTTCTGCTACTACACAGACAAGCACAACCAGGAAGTAAACAACGGAAGCAAACCCTCATCACCTGTTACCTTCGGCTCCAAGAAAGTGAGGAATCACTCCCTGCAACATCAGAAGAGCCATACCTGAGGAGGATCAAGGGGATGATGTGATGTCTGAGGTGTCAGACTTTAAATGGTTTATGAACCATTATGTAATGGATGCAAGAGCTCATAGAGGTTGAGGGAGTGGACTTTCCGACCACTACTTGGTGGTGGCCAGAATTAGAATTCAAGTAAGATGAAGGAATAGAAGAAGGGAAAGATGAGAGGAAGGAGTAGTTGCAAGGAGAGTGGAAAGATTACAAGAGGATGAGAAAAAGGCAGAGTATAAAAGAGAAGTGGAGGAACGATTGGGCAAATATGAATTGGAGCAGATGGGAGATGTGGAAGGTGTGTGTAGGATATTTACAGAAGAAATATGTGCAGCATGTGATGTGGTGTGTGGAAGGAAGAGAAGACGGAGGGGGGTGCAAGGAACAGCGTGGTGGACTGAAGAGGTGAGACAGGCTGTGGCACAAAAGAAGAAAGCATACAATGAATGGATGAGAAATAGGGGCGTGGAAGAAGTTGAGAGCCGGAAGAGAGAGTTATATGTAGAAAGAAAGAGAGAGGTGAAAAGATTAGTAAGAGAGAGTAAGAAGAGAGTGGATGAGGAATTTGGAAGGAATTTGAGTGTAAAGTGGAGGGACTGTAAGAAAATGTTTTGGAAAGAGGTGAAAAGAGTAAGACAGGGTGGAAGTGAAGTTAGCAGGGGAGTGAAAGATAAAAATGGTAGATTACTAGTGGAGAAGGGAGAAAAAGTGAGCAGATGGAGAGAACACTTTAAGGAAATGCTGAACATAGAGGATGGAAGTATTGCAAGTATAAGTGGCTGGGGAATGGCTGGGAGAAGGAGGGAGGTGAGAAGACAGGAAGAAATCAGTAGGATAGAAGTTGTGGAAGCAATGAAGAAAGTTAAATCTGGGAAAGCCCCAGGAATTGATGGAGTGTGTGATGAAATGCTGAAGCATGGGGGAGAGATAGTAGTAGAATGGATGTGGAAGATGTGCAGATTGGCCTGGGAGGAAGGTAGAGTCCTGGAGGATTGGAAGTCAGGTATAATTATTCCCTTGTACAAAGGAAAAGGGGAAAAAGAAGTGTGTGGTAATCATAGGGGCATTTGTCTTCTTAGTATAATAGGAAAAGTGTATGGTAGGATACTTATTGATAGAGTTAGAGAAAGAACAGAGAAATTAGTTGGAGAAGAACAGGGAGGCTTTAGGAAGGGAAGAGGTTGTGTAGATCAGATATTTATTCTTAGATTTTTAGTGGAAAAGTTTCTAGAGAAGGGAAAGAAGTTGTATGCGGCTTTCATGGATTTGGAGAAAGCATATGACAGGGTGGATAGACAAGGATTGTGGAAAGTGTTAAGAATATATGGAGTAGATGGGAAGTTGTTGAATGCTGTGAAGAGTATGTACGATGGTGCGAAGGCTGCAGTGCGTGTGGATGGTGAACTAAGTGAATTTTTCTCTTTGAAAGTTGGGTTGAAACAGGGATGTGTCATGTCTCCATTGTTGTTCAATCTTTACATGGATGGGGTAATGAAAGAGGTACAAGGTAGGATAGTGGATGTTGGAGTGGCCCTGGTGAGTGAGGATAGTGTTTGGAAACTCCCTGTACTGTTGTTTGCAGATGATACTGTGTTGTTGAGTGAAGACGAAGGGGAGCTGCAAGGCTTGGTGGATGAGTTTGAGAGTGTGTGTAAGAAACGGAATCTAAAGGTGAATGTAGAGAAGAGTAAAGTGATGGTCTTTGAGAGAGGTGAAGTCAGTGAATGTACAGTGAGGTTGGATGGTGAGGAATTGGAAAATGTGAGTACGTTTAAGTACAGTACTTGGGTAGTGTGATGATTAAGGATGGAGGTTTGGAGAGTGAAGTGCGTGAAAGGGTACAGCAGGGAAGAAAGGTTGCTTGTTCTTTGAAAGCAGTGATAAGAAACAGGGAAGTGAGCATGGAAGTGAAAAAGTTACTACATGACAGTATTATGATACCAACTCTAATGTACGGAAGTGAAGCTTGGACGTTGTTGGAAGGACACAAGTCAAGAGTGAGAGCAGTGGAAATGAGTTATTTAAGAGGAGCCTGTGGAGTCACATGGAGAGACAGGCTGACGAATGAGAATATAAAGGAGCATTGTGGTGTTGATGTGGATGTGATAGGAAGCATTATGAGGAAGACACTGAGGTGGTTTGGCCATGTGGAGAGGATGGAGGGTGAAAGACTGACAAAGAGAGTGTATGTGAGTGAGGTGGAGGGAGGAAGAGGGAGGGGGAGGCCGAGGATGAGATGGAGGGATGGTGTGGAGAGGTATATGAGAGAGGGGGGTGTGAGTTGGGAGCAGGGCAGTGAGATGGCGGGGGACAGGGCAACTTGGAGGCAGTTTGTTTGTGGCCACCCTAAACAGGATTGAGGCATCTGGCAATAGATAGATAGATAGATAGATGATCGAAGTGAGTGCATTACGTAGTGAAAGTGTCGAATGTGCTGGTGATGAGAGTGGTGAGGAAGGTGGTGTGTCGGGTGGTGTGGTGGGTGATGCAGGAGATGCACGCTAGGTGCCTCATCCTGCCTTGGATCCCTTTCTTACCTCTATCAAGCCTGTTGTCTTCTTGGGATAAGGTGAGCAGCCATATTCTTGTTGGTATAGTTAAGCCATATCCTTGTTGACTTAGTAAAGCCATAATTTTGTTGGTTTACTTGATCTTAGGTAATATGTCTTAGATAGTTCCCCTGTACAGAACAATACTTAGGCCTGAAAGGAGTCTCAAGGGTTGCCCATGAAGGGGGGTGCCACCCATATGTAATTTTTTCCATAAGTTTATGTATTCAGAGTACACAAATTCTTAGTACGCGCTGTCCTCTACCACCCAAATAGGCGTGTACTAGGAGGATGGACTGTACCTGAGTTTGTGTAAGGGAAAAAGAAAGTTATAATTAACCCTCCAGTTTGAAAAGTCAGCCAAACTGCATATTACTGATAATGACCTCTTTGTAAAGAAGTTGAATATTGCAGCAGAGTTTACAGTTTTACAAGCTTACATATTTAATATTTATCCACAAAGTATTTTCAGTGGAACGAATGGATATTTTCCAATGTACTGTTACCAAAACAGTGATTGGATGTTTTACATGATCATGATAATAGCATAAAAACATCAACATAAAGCAACATATACTCAGGTGAATGCTGCCAGGCCTTAAGCATATGTATAGCCAGAAGCAAACTGTCTGTGTCACAACAAGCTGGGTCTGTAGTTGGTGTTATAAAAACTCTTTTTGCCATAGCTGTATGAAACCACATACTATGCTGGGTGGTAACTATTTAACCAAATTATGCTACCTTGTGGTTTAGTGGGTAATTAAGGCACTCCAGTCGGATTGAGCCGGGGCAGGTTTATATCCAAGAGTTGGTTGGAGTTTATTGCTCACGTAATGCCACTCAGGGATGAGTGAGGCTGGTCACTCTCATCTTTAATGTCAGGACGAACTTGCCGAGCCCCAGGCTCCTTCTCATGGGGCAACATAGGATTAGATGATGATGATGATGATAATGAATTACACAAGATACAGTAAACCCTAGATATAACGAACCCTTTTATAGCGAACTTCGGATAAAATGACCCACCATTTCCAGAACGAACTTCCGCTGAATATAGCGATCTTTGGTCGCTATATCCGGTGGAAGTTCAATCCCTGGCGTGGTAAGTGTACTGTAGCAGTACTGCATTACATAATAGGTTATATTTATATGTACAAGTTCATACAGGATGGTATTAATTGTACATGTTCAGTATAACTACATAAACCATTGAATTCTCCACGTGAAACTTCATAGAGTAAGTTGTGGTTGTGCATGTAGGACCGAACGACTCCACGGATACAGTGACCTTGGGTCGGTAATCCCTCGGTTAATAACAACCATCGGATATAGTGAACTTTCGACTATAACAACCCACTCCTTCCCCCAGTTAGTTTGTTATATTGAAGGTTTACTGTAGTATGAGAATGCAGAATATTTTGTTGTTTGGGGAAGAATAAGAAATATAGAAGACTACCCAATCCTAAGAGAAAATAATCTGTTAAATTCTGCTCCTGACTGTAGATAAACAAGCACTGCTGGGTTGCCCCTTCCCGCATCCTGACACGCACACAGCCACCCAGCACATTTCTCCACTGACTGCTAAATGCATACCTGTGTCCGTGTAACTTCATCTCATATTATTTATCAGGACTTTAGTGAAATACGTTAATGTAAGGGTGGGTGGGTGTTTTAGGGTGCAGTGAATAATTGAATTGGTGGTCATTTACTGAATCAGCACATGTAATTGGAAAATATTATAATTTTTTTCACCATATAGGTTCACACACACCTAATCTGGTCAAAATTTTATGCTTCATTTAACAGTAAATAAATAAATCAGGATTCAGAGCAAAAATGTGCTAGAGCCAGCAGAAGTGTTTCATCTTCAGCTCGCCAGCTTGCCTTGGACAGACATCCGTTTTGCATTAACATTGATTTAAAATGCAAATGAATGTAACTGCAGGCATATTATGACATGTTTATCGATATTTTAGTAATCATCCGTACTTATACTCGAATGCAGTATTTTTAGGACTTCCAGAGGGGGTGTTTGGGCTATATTTAGAGCATTAGTGCAATCACTGGGCTGTTTCTTGGTATCTGGAATAAACTCTGTCATTTAAGTAGATGATGTTCTTTGTACTATTTAGAGAGTTTATATTACTAAAACTATGCTTAGAACAGGGAAAGAGAGCACACTTAGTGGTGATAATGGTAGAGGAGAAAATAAAAATTTGTCCTGTGGAGTCTCGTGAGACTTATCACACTACACCTTACATCTACCCCCCCGTCTCTGTCTGTCTCTGTCTCTGTCTGTCTGTCTGTCTGTCTGTCTCTGTCTCTCTCTCTCTCTCTCTCTCTCTCTCTCTCTCTCTGAAAATGTACCACATGTTGATGCATCCATCCATGTTTGTTGTAGTCTGTTGGTCCAAAGTAAATCATGCTGTACTCAAGGCTGCACAATTTTTCCTGGTGGCTGTCACTGTGGTAATGGCACTTTCATTTCAGCATTTACAGCTTGTCAAACATCTCAAACCAAATCAGACAAACATAAGAGGCCAGCAGGATGGAGTACATATATTACAAATGTGTCAGCTCAGGATGTGTGTATGTCAAGTTCAAGTTTGAGAAGGTGAAAGTGGAAGTGATTGTAGCATATGCACCGTGTGATGACAGGAGTGAGATGGAGAAAAACAGGTTTTGGGATGAGCTGGATGAAGCAGTGGGAGAAATGCCCAGGAGCTATGAAGTGATCATACTGGGCGAAATGAATGAAAGAGTAGACACAGGTCCTGAGGATGACATAATAGGATGTAATGGAGTACCAGGAGAAAATGATAATGGGAAGCGATTGAAGAATGTGTCAGGAAAGGAGGTTGTGCATTTGTAACTCGTATTTCAAACACAAAGATGCACATAAGTATACATGGTATAGAGGGAATGGGGATCATGTTGAAAGGAGCCTGATTGATTACGTGCTCATGGAGAGATTATATTTCAGATAAACATTCTCCATCATAGAGGTTCATAGTTTCTGTTCTCAGCTCATGAAAACTGTAAGCATTCAACAGTCAGAGTGATGTATGACTCCAGGTTTTCAATAATGAAATCCTTAAAATTGCCCAAGATATCTTTGCCCACTGAGGTTGTCCTGCCACAGATAGGGCTCCTGTAAAGCATTGTTGGAAATTTACTGATTGAAGGAGTTCCATTATTGCACCAGACTTACTTCCTGCTAATGGCCCTTTCTGGCTCTTAGTGTTCAGAACTGAGGAAGGTGCCATCCAGCTGCCATACACCAATAATCTAGAACTTACCTTGAGGGATGCAAATGCACATATGTATTTTTATAAATTTGGGAAAAAACATTTCATTGATGAGCACAGTGCTTATATGCATTCATGCAAATCTGCACCACTGATGGATCAATTTGTTTGAAGTTCTTAGTATGCCTTTTAGCCTCCTGACCCTCCTTTGACCTGTCCTGCTCAAAGCAGTGACCACCAGACAATTATGAAATTGGGATTTTCTTGTCAGGTGTTCCTCAAAATGTTAAGATAAAACCATCTGTCCCCCCGAGAATGGAAGTAACAATGTGAAAGGTTAGAGAATCTGTGGCAGTCTCTCACTGTGAACCATCAAGCTCCCTTATTATCATACATGAAGCATGCCAGCACCTCCTGGTAGAGCTGGATGACCCTGACAGCTGAACATTCCCAAAGAACTTTTTGAAAGCTTTGCCAGATCACAAGTTCTCAACATTTCCAACTGCTCAAGAATTAGACCTGCAACTTCGGACACAGATATTTCTCAAAGACACCATGCTTTTACAGTTTTAGCTCCACAGTTAGGTTTGAGGGAAGTGGCCAGTTACCTTCGTTGTCCAGCCAAACAAAGGATGGAGAACAGGTTGAGTTTTGCGTCCAGGAGGATCTTTCACATCAGGTCAAAAGAGTAGCTTTGAAACTTAATTTATCCTCTCATACAAGTGCAGATAGTGCCATCCTTTTAAAACTTCATTTGCTAAGTCAGCAAACCCTTATCATATCAGTAAGATCACCCACCCTGCCAGAAGACCAGCCAGACCCACGGCTCATCTCAGAGGTCAGGGTAGGTGGTCCTACACACAGTGCCAGTTCTTCACACTGTACTTGAATATTTCCCATATTCCCCAGAGTATAAGAGAGAAGTGGAGGAATGATTGGGCAAATATGAATTGGAGCAGATGGGAGACGTGGAAGGTGTGTGTAGCATATGTGCAGCATGTGATGTGGTGTGTGGAAGGAAGAGAAGACGGAGGGGGGTGCAAGGAACAGCGTGGTGGACTGAAGAGGTGAGACAGGCTGTGGCACAAAAGAAGAAAGCATACAATGAATGGATGAGAAATAGGGGCGTGGAAGAAGTTGAGAGGCGGAAGAGAGAGTTATATGTAGAAAGAAAGAGAGAGGTGAGAAGATTAGTAAGAGAGAGTAAGAAGAGAGTGGATGAGGAATTTGGAAGGAATTTGAGTGTAAAGTGGAGGGACTGTAAGAAAATGTTCTGGAAAGAGGTGAAAAGAGTAAGACAGGGTGGAAGTGAAGTTAGCAGGGGAGTGAAAGATAAAAATGGTAGATTACTAGTGGAGAAGGGAGAAAAAGTGAGCAGATGGAGAGAACACTTTAAGGAATTGTTGAACGTAGAGGATGGAAGTAATGAGAGTATAAGTGGCTGGGGAATGGCTGGGAGAAGGAGGGAGGTGAGAAGACAGGAAGAAATCAGTAGGATAGAAGTTGTGGAAGCAATGATGAAAGTTAAATCGGTGAAAGCCCCAGGAATTGATGGAGTGTGTGGTGAAATGCTGAAGCATGGGGGAGAGATAGTAGTAGAATGGATGTGGAAGATTTGCAGATTAGCCTGGGAGGAAGGTAGAGTCCCGGAGGATTGGAAGTCAGGTATAATTATTCCCTTGTACAAAGGAAAAGGGGAAAAAGAAGTGTGTGGTAATCATAGGGGCATTTGTCTTCTTAGTATAATAGGAAAAGTGTATGGTAGGATACTTATTGACAGAGTTAGAGAAAGAACAGAGAAATTAGTTGGAGAAGAACAGGGAGGCTTTAGGAAGAGAAGAGGTTGTGTAGATCAGATATTCATTCTTAGATCTTTAGTGGAAAAGTTTATAGAGAAGGGAAAGAAGTTGTATGCGGCTTTCATGGATTTGGAGAAAGCATATGACAGGGTGGATAGACAAGGATTGTGGAAAGTGTTAAGAATATATGGAGTAGATGGGAAGTTGTTGAATGCTGTGAAGAGTATGTACGATGGTGCGAAGGCTGCAGTGTGTGTGGATGGTGAACTAAGTGAATTTTTCTCTTTGAAAGTTGGGTTGAAACAGGGATGTGTCATATCTCCATGGTTGTTCAATCTGTACATGGATGGGGTAATAAAAGAGGTACAAGGTAGGGTAGTGGATGTTGGAGTGGCCCTGGTGAGAGAGGATAGCGTTTGGAAACTCCCTGTACTGTTGTTTGGAGATGATACTGTGTTGTTGAGTGAAGACGAAGGGGAGCTGCAAAGCTTGGTGGATGAGTTTGGGAGAGTGTGTAAGAAACGGAATCTGAAGGTGAATGTAGAGAAGAGTAAAGTGATGGTCTTTGAGAGAGGTGAAGTCAGTGAATGTACAGCGAGGTTGGATGGTGAGGAATTGGAAAATGTGAGTACGTTTAAGTACTTGGGTAGTGTGATGAGTAAGGATGGAGGTTTGGAGGGTGAAGTGCTTGAAAGGGTACAGCAGGGAAGAAAGGTTGCTGGTTCTTTGAAAGCAGTGATAAGAAACAGGGAAGTGAGCATGGAAGTGAAAAAGTTACTACATGACAGTATTGTGATACCAACTCTAACGTACGGAAGTGAAGCTTGGACGTTGTTGGAAGGACACAAGTCAAGAGTGAGAGCAGTGGAAATGAGTTATTTAAGAGGAGCCTGTGGAGTCACATGGAGAGACAGGCTGACGAATGAGGATATAAAGGAACGTTGTGGTGTTGATGTGGATGTGATAGGGAGCGTTATGAGGAACACACTGAGGTGGTTTGGCCATGTGGAGAGGATGGAGGGTGAAAGACTGACAAAGAGAGTGTATGTGAGTGAGGTGGAGGGGGGAAGAGGGAGGGGGAGGCCGAGGATGAGATGGAGGGATGGGGTGGAGAGGTATATGAGAGAGGGGGGTGTGAGTTGGGAGCAGGGGAGTGAAATGGCGGGGGACAGGGCGACTTGGAGACGATTTGTTTATGGCCACCCCAAATGGGATTGAGGCGTCTGGCAATAGATAGATAGATAGATAGATCATTGCCTCTGTCATCTGATTTGCATGGTCATCTCAAAGACCACGACACCTCACATTTGAAAATCTCTTGTGAGGTCATTAAACTTTGTAGTGACAGAACTCCCCCTGGGTTACCAGAAACATGGAATAACTTTCAGTCAGCAAAGTCTCACCACTTAGATCGAGATGCTCTTCAACTAGTACCTCCTTCCATAGTCTGATAGTTTGGGGTGTAGGTAAGTCAGTAGCTTTGAGAGACCTCAGTACACTGGACTTTACGACAGCCAGACCTGGCAATCCTCACAGGTATTTCAGACATGGGCTAGGGTTTCATGGTCATGGAGGGACACCCACGATCAGGGACAGTTGCTCATGTATACCAAAGAACTTTGAGTACCTGTGCTGTGTCCTTCCCTCAGGAACATGTCTCTGATGTTCAGAATGGATTCCAAGACAGAAGTCTTTTGTGTCTGCTGCCAGAAGACATACAGATAGGACATCGTTTTCCAAATGTCAGATATTTTTCACGTTGGCACGAGTTACATCATGCATCTGTGGGAAATGTACTTCCCAGACAAGGAGAACGTTTGGATGGATGAAGTCTGTTAAATAAGCACATCATTAGGAGAATGTGTCTGGTCCCCTTAAATAGTACCTAGAGTAAGTCAGTAGGCAAGTCACATCATCAGCTCTACTGTACATGCTTGGAATTTTTACATTAAAACTATTCCCTCATACCGATAGAGTGACAGATAATTTTTCAGAATTTAGTGTTCTTGTACCAAAACCCATTATAAATCTTGATGAAAGGCATTTGGTTGATTTTTGTTAGCTAGGGGTTACTCAGTCCTAATGGGAGCTGCCCTTATAGACCTCTTTGCCAAAATCTCTGGCATTTTCAGATGAGCTCAGCCAAAATTATCATGCAACACAGAAGGGCACTCCCAGAAGTTCTCTTACGTGTTAAGGAAAGGCTTCTTTAACCCCCCTTCAGTCTGAGGGCCCTTTTTAGGCTGAATATAATTGTTTGGTGTTAGGAGGAATAAGAGAACACATTTTATTCATGGTAATAAAAGAGTTTATTTATTCAGCTTCATGTCCCCTTACTTGGAGAGATTTTTAAGTTAAATAAATTCTGGGAAAGGTTGATTTGGTATAGGACAGGTATGAAATCTTTTTGAGTGAGATCAATGGAAATGGTATTGTTGAAGTGTGCATGACTTCCCAGCTGCCATAACAGTTTCTTTGTAGTGTTTTATGATAATTGATTTTTATATTATATATTTATTTTGAGAAGGCAATCTCAGTGATAATGTTTTTCCAGCACTCTATGTTTTTAGTTCCTCATTTTTTGAATTGTTATTCATTTGTCCATGGGCTAAGAGAAAAACATGTTGGAGTTAATTGGGAGCTATCTCAAGTTCTCTTTAATATTTGATCATCACTCCTCTTAAGGATTATTTATGGAAGTATTTTTTTCATAGTCTACAGCTGAAGTTTTGGTCATACATGAGATGTTAATTTTCCTTAATTATGATTATTTGACATGGAAGGAAGCCTGAAATATGAATGAAGGACAATAAGGTCAGCATGTAATATGAGATACTTTCCAAAAATGTTCGCAAAATATAGTTTCACATTATATAATTACAATTAATTTAGTGGGATCAGTAGGGTTATGTTGTGTGTGAGACCAGAGAGTGTAGGGTTAGATTGTGTGTTAGGCTGGAAAAAGTAGAGTTAGTTTCTGTGCAAAGCCAACGAGAGTAAATATCGTTGTTTTGATGTTTTTATTTTCTGATAAAGACTAGCATGTTTACTAACCAAAGTACTCAGTGAACAAAAACAAGACTGAGAAATATGTGAATAATCAGCTGATACAGCGGAAACACATGAGTATACAACTGACGTAGCAATGCCAACCCATCTCACCATTTATACCATCACAGGTTCCCGTCACACATATGGTCCTACCTGCAACTTAGATAGACCAGCTAGCAACTTTTATGATGCTGACCCTGCCAGATCCCAAGGGTGATGCTCTTGTTAATGCAATAGCAGCATGAAACAACAGAAGCCATCCATCCATCCATCATCCAGTCCTACATTGCCCCATGAGGAGCGTAGGAGTCCGGGGCTAAGCAGTTGGTCCCGAGATTTAAGATGAGAGTGACCAGCCTCACTCATCCCTGAGTGGCATTACATTAGCAATCAACCCCAACCATCCCCCGGATATAAACCCTCACTGGCTCAATCCGATTGGAGCACAATAATTACTCACTAAACCACCAGGCACTAAAATTTGGTTATATGGTTACCACCCAGTGTAGTAAATGGTTTCCTGGTGTACAGGAAACCATTTGGCTTGTCACTCAGTGTAGAGTCACCCACAGGCAGATGGAAGAGGAAAGCATGAAGGAAAGAAAGACAGAAGAGGAAGTGTAAAGTTACCTTTAGGCAAAAGGACAAGGAAAGAATGAAGTAAAGGAAGACAGAAGAGGATGGAAGGAAAGAAGGATGGAGGAGAGGAAAGGGCTGACAACTGACAGCAGCACTACATCGAGTGAGTGGATGGTGAGCGCCCCCACCTACCACAAAACAACAGAAGCACTTTCTACATTTTGAAACTGGTCTGGAATTTTCACCTTATCAATGCTTTAGGAGTGGCAGAGCATGTGTGGATCAAATATTGTATAGTAAGACAGATAGTGGAGAAGGCTTGTGAGAAGGATTATAAGGTGTTAATGGCATTCATGGATCTGCAAAAAGCATACGACAAAGTAGACAGAGAAGTATTTTGGAAGGTTTTGTGCACGTACTGTGTAGATGGTAAGTTGCTGGGTGCCATCAAGAGTTTTTACAATGGTAGTGAAGCATGTGTAAGGGTAAATGGACATCTAAGTGAATGGTTCACAGTCAGTGTGGGCATGTGACAAGGTTGTGTGATGTCCTCATGGTTGTTCAATATAATTATATGTGGATGTGGTGATGAGAGAAGTAAAAGCACAAGTGATGGAGAGAGGGTTGGCATTGGTAATGAATGGTGATGGATGGAATATTTCAAATTTGTTGTATACTGATGATGCAGTACTGCATGCAAATACCAGATGAGAACTTGGTAGACTAGTGCAGAGTTTTGCTGATGTCTGTGAGCGTCATGCCTTGGGAGTAAATGTAGACAAGAATAGTGATGGTTATTGAGAGAGAAGGTGATTCCTGGTGTGATGTTACAGTGAATGGAGAGGGACTGGAATTGGTGAGAGAGTTCAAATACCTGGGTACAGTGAAAGAAAAGAAAGGAAAATGTGCAAAAGAAGTGGAAAGTAGAGTGACACAAGGAAGAAAGTAGCTGGTGCAATGAAGGCCTTGATAAGAAACAGAGGCTTGAGTGTTGCAGCTGCACTAGGCTTACGTGAAGGAGTGTTAGTGCCTATGGATGTGAGACTATGGTGTGGCATGAAAATGAAATGTTATGAGTAAGAGCAGTGGAGATGGGACTGCTGAGGAATGTGTGTGGAGTACAGAGAGTGGATAGGATACGAAATAATGTGATTCATGAAAGATGTGGAGTGAGGAATCTGTGGACACCAGAATCTAAGAGAGTGTACTGAGATGGTGTGGTCATGTGGAGAGAATGGATAACAATGGAGTTGTGGAAAAGGTATATCTGAGCAACTTTAAATGAGGGAGGAGGCGAGGTAGGCCAAGGAGAAGGTGGAGGGACATGGTGGGTGAGTGTGTGAGGAAGAGAGGTATGGAAATTGGTGAGACTAGGGGACTGACGAGATTAAGGCGACTGGATGAATGTTATGAGAAAAAATGCTTGATCAGGGATTTGGCACCCCTTTTTAACATGACAGCGCCCAGACTGACTCTATCAGATACGTTTATGTGAAGCTACGAAATGTGGTGAATGTTTTTGGTGTATCAAATAGAGCCAGGATTCCAGGGGCTTGAATGATGAATGAATGGAAGCATGGCCCATTGGACTGTGCAAACTTGGGCTGTCTGGATGTTGCTACTCCTTGCTCTGCTGTAGGGTGGGAAAGGAGGTCTGAATGATGAGGATGATTTTTTTTTTTTACTCGAACAAGATGCAGTACTTAGAAGCTTAGACATTTTTATAGACCAGGTTGTTGTGAGTAGGAGAGAGAGAGAGAGAGAGAGAGAGGAGGGGGAGGACATCACGGTAAACAAACAAGTGTTGAGCCACGGCTACTCCATGTATTAGTGTGTTATATGGTGAATGGAGCCAGGTATCAGATTTTCTTTCTGTATACCATTTGCACTAAATTCTAAGATAGATTATCTGAAAATGATCAGTTCCGTTATTATTATTATTATTATTATTATTATTTTCCCTAGCTTAACTTTAATCTTTACTGTAGCCTAATTCCTAACCTAACCTGATAGATGTACCCTGGTATGCAAAAGGTATGTGTACCTATGACAGTTGTTGGATACTGATATAGTTTGGACTTCGAAGCAGTTTTCCCCATAATTTTTTTTTAGGGAACAGTGAAGATGCAGTCCAGCCCCCACACTGTATTCACAGATAAGTAAAGTAATCTACCAACAAAGGATATCAAATGAAACTGGTATTATGTATACCAAGTACAGTGAGTGTCAAGAGGATTTGTGTATTGTAAAAGTACCATGCTTATGTGTTCATATAGCAGCCAGTTTAAACACTCTTTTGTTAAACTCAGGTTACTGTGCAAACCCATCTTGTGTATGCAGGGATATGTTTTTCCAATATAAAACCTGACACTGACAGACCACAGCTTTATCTGTGTCTTTTCTTCCCTCTCCTCAATTATTCACACACTTCCTTAACCTCTTCTTTTTTTTCTCCTTTCCTCTTTCCTTTCTTCTGTTACATCTGTCCCTCTCATTTGTTTCTGAGTCATATCAAAGGCTATAAAAGAAAATATGAGAAAATTCAATAGAAAAGGAAGAACACAAGAAATTTTTGCCGCTCGCTCTCATATCACATGCTGAGGTGATGTTTACACAAGCCCATGCAGGTGATTTTGGACTCTGTACAGCTGTCATAAGGGTTACCATAGTTTTTTTCTCTCTCTCTCTCTCTCTCACAGACCAGCCATGCAGGTGCAAACGGAATGACGTTTGTGCATTTACCTTGGTAATATTACAAAATAATATTTCATGCATAATTTCACAGATGTGTCAGAATATTAATATTATTGAGGTTTTTGCAAAATTTTGAAAAAAAATCATTATAAAAAAAATTATATGTCGACCTTAGTGTACCTGCATGATGAATAGAGGGAACTGGCAAAGTCCAAATCACCTCCACCTAAGATGAAAGTAATTCTGTTTTGTATTACATCCAGAAAATACTGAATGCTGGTAAGACCTTTCTTTTATTCAGGCATGTCAAGTACTGTACTATGCAGTTCCCTACTCTTAACAGTCTTGTTCACAGTGCCTAGTCTAATGTAATGTTTACTCTTTCCCCACAAATCACTGATGTTTCCATGTGTATGTGTGTATATGTGTTTTCAGGTGGTGGCATGGTTGCGACAGCCTAATATCATGGATATCCTGAGTGAGCGTCATGGGGGACTACGATCATCAGCTGCCCTGAGAGACAAAGTCACTTCCATTAGGCTTGACGGCACTGCAGCTCTTGATCGCCTCAGCCACGATGTTGACCTCACTATCCTCCTTAGGTAGTTTATTTATTAATTTTTTTAGTTGTATTACATTTATGATTAGTAGTCATCCTATACCAGTCTTTTCAGTATGTATTATACTTAAGAGTTTGTATCATACATGGATTTTGATGTGCTTTTCACATATTTTTACGCAGTAAGTGTTTTATACAGCCATTTTCCTTTTCCCTTTTATAGTTTGTTTGAGCACGAGATAATGTCATATGTACCACCATCTGTGGGCATGTCTCCCCGTGGGTCTCCCCAACCCTCACCCCAGGCCTCCCCAGGCTTGGCCCGTGCCCCTTCCAGAGCCCCAGCACCTCACCGCAGGGACTTTGAGGCCAAACTCAGGAACTTCTATCGAAAGCTTGAAAGTAAAGGTTATGGACAGGGACCCAGCAAACTCAAGTAAGTACAGTAAATTTCCTGTGGAATGGGTAGAGGCAGAATTATTGCCCAAAGAATTATATTCTTTAGAAAATAAAGATGTGGCACATTTTATCCAGAAAATTAAGGTTCAAACATCACAGCATACTGTCATTGGTTGGAGTCTTGAAATTCACTGTCCTTTAGAGTTTGAGGTAAACTGTGCTGTATATTGGAGTAAATTCATGATACAGTGGTCACAAGGACTGCATGAGTTGCTGCACTTATAATCAGCTACAGTCAAAGAGAACACCTGGTACAGTTTTCCAAAGAGAATCCTCAGCATTCTGTGCTTTGTACATAGTAATCCTCACTGTTTTATAATTAAGTTTAAACACTGAAGCCATATGTGATTGTTATCTTGGTCAGTTCCACCCCCCCAAAAAAAAGAGTTTTGAGTACCTGGTACTGGTACAGTACTTGAACTTTTACCTGAGAAGCTTGTAATTAAGGGCTTCCTGGCTTTCAGGATTTGCCGGATTTGGAGAATTCATATACAGTAATCCTTCATTTATGTAGACATAATAGAGCCAAAGGCATGTCCAAGTAGTGGCAACATCTGGATAATGAACACTATTCCCCTACCATACCCAGACCCTACATATACCCACCTCCAACCTATACCTAACCTATTTGTACAGCACCTGTGTTTAATTTGGCAGCGTTTTCCAGTCATTCAGGCATATTTAGACGTCAGATCACACATAGGAATATCCAAAGTAATGGTACACACCAAGAAAACCATGCAGAAAAAACACTGAAAACCAAAAAACATCCTACGTATACACTACTGTGTATACAGTACCTCTCCTTATTTTGGCAATGTTTTCATGTCATTCTGCCATATTTTGACTTCAAAACATACATAAGATTATCTAGAATTATTTGCAGTACCAAGAAAACCATGCAAAAAACACTGAAAGCCAAAAACTACCCCACCTAAACATTACTATATGTACAGTACCCCTCCATATTTTGGCAGTGTTTTCCGGTCATTCTGCCATATTTTGACATCAAAACATACATAGGATTATCCAAAATAATTTTCAGCACCAGGAAAACCATGCAACAAAAAATTGAAAACCAAAAAACACCCTACCCAAATGCTACTGTATGTACAGTACCCCTCCTATTTTTGTCACTGTTTTCAGGTCATTCTGCCATATTGTAACATCCAGACATACATAGGATTATCTTAAATAAATTTTAACACCAAGCAAACTATGAAAAACACCTAAAGTTACCTGCCAAAAAACATTTGATTGGGGTAATTACCACCCAGCGCACCACAGACAGGCTTTTTAACCCACACACCTTCAGCAGGTGTAGAGTTGTCCCATGTGGTCTAGTGGCAAATATTTGTGCCTAGCACATGTCCCATAACTTCTCCTCCTCGTCCTCCTGAACTTGCCGGAGGTGGGTGATGACCGGTGATGTACAGTGAGGTGATGGTCGTCTACCCATCTCAGGAGACTCCAAAGACAGCTGCAATCTTACATCCAGCAGAGACTCAATGGCTCTTGACGTGCATGGTTGCATGTCCAATGGTTAAGGTGGGAAATGAGCTGGTGGTGACGAGAATGGGCTGGCTCTTGTAGGGGTCACAGGCTTGAAGAAGGGGTCGATCCTGGTCTGACGATAGGACTGATGATTCTGCCAGAGGATATCAGTGTCCCAGACTTCCCACAGCTCCATCACGAGGCAGAGCAGCACCAACTCCCTGTCACAGTGTGGGTGCTCGGCACGCTTCAGCTCCCCCTCCAGTACCATGGATGACACAGACAAGGGATTGAAGGAGTTGCAGAGGGCTGCGAGTCATTCTCATCCTCATCAGTCCTGCTGTCCTCTTCCATGCCTGCAGAGGCAGCAGCGGCAATCTCATCAGACATGATCTGATAACCAGAATCACCGCCATTGTCATCCAGCCAATCCTTCATGTCGTCAACGTCCATCTGAAATGCCTTCACCTCGCGTTGTTTGACTTCACCCAGCCTCACGTGACACGATCAGACGGCGGTTTGGCGGTCCATTCAAATTGGCGCACAGTTATAACTTACTGACATTTTTACCAGCCCTTGAAATTTCCCGTTTTTCTGAATATTCCATTTGTCTGGATACTGGATAGCTGGGATTGTACTGTATATATATTTAGCATAGTTAGCCCCTGTCCTGATATTCTGATTTTGCAAGGATTAAACATACTACTTTTATACTTTACCTCTTTTTATATCACTTCCCTCTTTTTATTTGTCTTCTTTTTTATGTAAATTTATATTTTGTACACAGGTTTTATATTTCTCCTGACACTGATCGATGTTTGTTGTCTTTTAAACTTTTAGATCCACTGATGATGGAGATTGTGTCTCCGAAACGTTTGGATTAATGAAGATGCTGTACATCACAACATTGGTACTACTTTTCCTGGCAAGACACTATATATATATATATATATATATATACACTCAACCCCCTGCTACGCGCGTTCAGCTATCACGTTTATCTGCTATCACGCACACATCAAATGCACAACCATACATGCTATCACGCACCCCAAGACCGCTATCACGCATCGAGTTTGAAGACAGGCTAAGCGAAACTTATTCACACGGCACTTCATATGAGGTTTGCAGAGGATACGATGGTTAATCGGAACGGTAACATGGTAAAATTCCCGATTATAGCACGGGCATTTGGAATGCATCTGAACGGATTCCTACAGAGGACACGATGGGCAAAACAGTGACCAAAACCCATTCGGCTCGAAAGAATATATCGTACTACAGCATTGAAATTTAGCTTAACACTGAATACTTATTAATATTGTATTTTAGAATAAATATGAATCGTTTTGAAACCATTATAAAGAGTTAATATTTCTTATGCCGAAAAAACTGTGATGCCGATAAGGTAAACACGTGTTTACAACTGAGACGGGGCTCTGACGACAATGTGAGGAACATGTGTGATAGCATCCAAGTTTTGTTCCACTTAAATGTTCCTCAGCCATTCCTGATATAAGGTACCATGTGATACCCCCTTTAGCTGTGGACACTAAAGAAATGGAGACAGCCAAAGAGATCTGGCAGCAACTAAGCCACTCCCAAGCCTCGGAACCCATCAAACCACCCAAGCCGTAATCCTTATAAAAGTTTGATGGCCTTTTATGTTGTTTATTTATTCATTATACTGTTATTATTAATATAATAATGCTTTCTTTCATGTTAGAGGAGAGATTGGCAGGAAATCGTAGGCATAAAGTGGTTAAAAGTTAGAAAAATGGGCCACCGAAAAACAAATTAGAAATTTTCCCATTGATTGTTCAGTTCAGCTATCGCGTATTCAGCTATCACACGCGTTTCCTGTGACCAGTTAGGCACGATAGCAGGGGATTGAGTGTATATATATGTATATATATATATATATATATATATATATATATATATATATATACAGGTAACTCGCACGGAACACGTGGGTTTCGTTCCTACCGTGCCGTGTTAGGTGCGAAATCGCGTATATTTAAACTACTCCATATTTTGCTCCCTAGACCCCCCCAATGTGTTGTTTTGCTGTTATCTGTCACTGGTAATCACTAGAAAGCACTTTAAGTGGTTAGAAGGTTTATTTAACGTTATAACTCACAAATACAGTACTCCAGAGCAAAACTTCAACACACAAATACTGTACGTAAACACAAGGAAACATTCCGATGCCGATCATAGGTAATCATATAAATCAGGTTAATTGGTACCAGTGCTTTAACTTACAAGTACATACCAGAACAGTACATATTTAACTTAGAAATGCAGTACTGTGATATCGAATGATTTCAGTATATACAGTAATCTGTTTTTCACCTTTTTGATATATGTTTATGGTAGTTTCGTGTTATTTTTTACGTTATCGTTGTGCCCATGCTTGGAAAAGGGAGCGAAAGAGTTGAATTTTGAGTCCTAAATGAGAAAACTGCACGTCCTCCAAGGTTAGACTCTGCCACGGTAAAATAAAGTGGAGGGTCAGTCCGATTAGCAATAAGGAAGTTGTGTCACAACTTCCAGCTCCCACACCACGAGTATGGCTAATAATAGAATCGTAATGCAGTTTCTGAACTAACAATAAGTCTAATTATTATGAATACAGATACAAAGCAGAAATAAATACGTTTACAGACGGGGAAAACGTACTTCTTCCGTCATAACATGTTCAT